>NC_133531.1:107054735-107373966 GCF_048544455.1 Silene latifolia
TGGTGTTTGCTAGAGAGAATGCAATGGTGAGAACGACGATGGAGTAGGTGATGTTCACCGGTGTCTTGTGGTGTTCGCTGCCAACTGACGGTGGTGGTGGAATGGTAGCGAATGGGGTGATGGCTGATGTTAGGGGAGAGGAGTGACAGTGAGTTTGGTTTGGGTGATGAAATGTTTGGATTATCGTGAGTGAGATAAAGGGCGGACCTTAGATTCTTTTAATAATACTATATAACTAGTTCGTTCTCACCGTTCTCACCGAGTGTTTGTTCTCACCGGATCCTAAATATATATATATATATATATATATATATATATATAGGAATGGGATCATGTGAGGATATACTATCTTTTTGAGGATTGAGGATTTCGTTACAATATCACAGGTTGTTCAATACAATATCACAGGTTATTCAATACAATATCACAAAAAAAAACACCTGTGCAAAAAAAAATATATAATTTTTTTTTTCAAAAAAAAAAAAACATTTTTTTTGGCAAAGGTCAAATTTTTCGTGATATTGTATTGAAGAACATGTGATATTGTATTCACTAATCCTCAATCCTCAAATATTTAGGAGTTCTCACCGGATCCCGACTCTCTCTCTCTATATATATATATATATATATATATATATATATATATATATATATATATATATATATATATATATATATAATTAGGATCTATTGAGTCTAGCTACTTAGGGTGAGTCCGTCCTACCAATCTAAGCCATCGGATCTGAATCTATCAATGACTAAGATTTGATGCGCGAGGCGGCCGGTCTCACCAAATTACTACCTTGGACTGATTTCCAATTGTTCATTGGGCTGGAAATTTGGGGTCTTTCATAATCTTTTCATTTAGGCCAAAATATTTCATCTCTCTAAACTAAACACACATAAGCCCAAATTCTTTAGTTTACACAAATTGTTACATTACCGTTCTCTCACTACAAAAACAACAAAACAATTCCACGCAAAGTTCCCCAAATTTTTCGTTTTCGGAGAATCAAAGCAACGATTTTCATCAAAACAACATCGAATTAAGCAATTTCAAGAAGATTTCACAAATTAAGCAATTTCAAAAAAAAGATTTCGAGCAATTTTGAGGTAATTTCATAATTTTTATCAAAATTGAGCATATTCATATAATTTTGTTAATTCAATAATAAATTGATGATATAAGGCTCGATTGAACGAAAAATTCAATAATAAATTGATGATATAAGGCTCGATTGATCGAAATTGAACGATTTCGAAAAAACAAGGTTCTAAGTTGATGAAAATTGAGCGATTTCGTAAATATAACGTCCGAATTTGATCAAGACTGAGCGATTTCCTTTACCTCGCAATTTCGTACTACTTATTACATTTTTTTGATGATTTTACAGCTCTGAATTACCAGTTGTCGTTGCCAAAATATTTTTGTAAGTGATCATTATAGTCCGTCTCTTGCATAAAAGGCTTTGCATAATGTAACTTAACCGACTAATAGGCACATCTCTTTTATTATAAGCGATTGAGGATCTTCTAGAGATCTAGAGGCTATACACTCGAAACTTCGTTTATGTGTCACATCAATTACAAAGCTTCAATCGCATTGGTAAAACAGGTGGAGGACACGCTAACAGCACTAAAGATGTCGACTTTGGTGAATCTTTTGTTTACCGACATCTTGGGTCAATGGCGACTATTGGTAGTTACAAGGCACTTGTGGACCTTAGGCAAAGCAAGGTGAATCCTATTTACATCAACCCGGTAATTTCCTTTATGTGCTGCTGTCAGTTACACTTATAAAGTACCGTTAAATTTGTTCAGGATGCTAAAGGGTTGTCACTGAAAGGTTTCCCGAGCTGGTTTATCTGGCGGTCTGCATATCTTACTCGGGTCATCAGCTGGAGGAACCGTTTCTATGTAGCTATTAACTGGGTTACTACCATCCTTGTTGGTCGTGACATAAGTCGAATTTAAATCTTATCGAAGTGGTACGATTCTGTTTTCTATTTCCTTTATTGCTGTCACATCTTGTGGCCAATCTTGTTTCATTACGAGTCAGAAATTCATGAAGTACTAGATACGAATCTTATTTTGCTCTTTTTCTTATTTTGTGAATCTTAGGCCTTATTTTGTGAATTTTACAGCTTGTTTTGTGAAACTGGAAGCCAATATTGTAAAAATTCTTCACAAGTGGTTGAAATTACCTATTTTGCTCTTTTTCTTATTTTGTGAATCTCAAACCTTATTTTGTGGATCCTAAAGTTTGTTTTGTGAACTTAGATGGTAATATTGTGAAACGTGTTCATAAGTGGTTCAAATCACCTATTTTGCTCTTTTTCTTATTTTCCGAATCCTAGAATTTATATTGTGAAACCAGAAGGTAATATTGTGAAACTTGGTTATTTTGTGAATCAAGAGCTTATATTGTGAAACCTATACCTCATTATGTGAAACGTGGCCCTCAAATTTGTGAAATCATTTAGTTATTTGTTTGGTGAATCTAAGGACTTATTTTGTGAATTTAAGGACTGGTTTGATGTTTTACAGCTTAGTTTCTATCGAATGAGGGCATTCTATGTTTGATGTTTTGTGAAACTGGAAGCCAATATTGTAAAAATTCTTCACAAGTGGTTGAAATTACCTATTTTGCTTTTTTTTTTGGTGAATCTCAGACCTTGTTTTGTGAATCTTAGAGCTTGTTTTGTGAAACTTGGTCATCATAAGTGGTTAAAATCACCTTTTTTGCTCTTTTCCTTATTTGGTGAATCTCAGACCTTATTTTGTGAATCTCATACCTTATTCAGTGAATCTTAAGGCTTGTTTTGTGAAACTTGATCATCATAAGTGGTTAAAATCACGTTTTTTGCTCTTTTCTTTATTAGGTGAATCTCAGACTTTGTTTTGTGAATCTCAGACCTTGTTCAGTGAATCTTAGAGCTTGTTTTGTGAAACTTGGTCATCATAAGTGGTTTAAATCACGTTTTTTGCTCTTTTCCTTATTTGGTGAATCTCAAACCTTATTTTGTGAATCTCATACCTTATTCAGTGAATCTTAAGGCTTGTTTTGTGAAACTTGATCATCATAAGTGGTTAAAATCACCTATTTTGCTCTTTTCTTTATTAGGTGAATCTAAGACTTTGTTTTGTGAATCTCAGATCTTGTTCAGTGAATCTTAGAGCTTGTTTTGTGAAACTTGGTCATCATAAGTGGTTAAAATCACGTTTTTTGCTCTTTTTCTTATTTGGTGAATCTCAAACCTTATTTTGTGAAACTTGGTCATCATAAGTGGTTAAAATAAATGGGGGTATGATTTTCTTTCACATTCTTTCAAGATGGAATGAACTAAAGCAAAGACATATTCAAAAAAACCGCAATTAATTTTGTTCCTCAACATGAAGGTGGAAAAAGATCAGAAGCTATATACACAACTATACTAGTACAGAGCAAAATACCAAAGTGACAACTATTTCTTTTCAGCGTAGCAGTTAACCAAAAAATGGAAAGTTCCAAGGTAAGGACTAGAGCACACCTCGAGAATCAATTTCTTCAGTCGTTCCTCTAATGGCAGGGGGAGCAGAGATAAGGGAACAACTCACATGATGAAAACTAGTGGAATGATTTAATTATTTTAAAACCAATTAGCTCAAATGGCAGAGCTTTGTGCAATGCACAAGGTGTGGGTTCGACTCCCATGTTGGTTATTGACTGCTATTGTTACTTCAAAGCCTAATTGGTATTTCTCTAGTGGACTTTTGGGTTTTGGCCTTTTCTGTCATGTCCAATTGCACCCAAGTTATCTATTTTGCTCTTGTTCTTATTTTGTGAAGCCTAGACCTTATTTTGTGAATCTTAGAACTTATATTGTGAAACTAAAGGACAGTATTGTGAAACGTGGTCATAAATGGTTGAAATTATCTATTTTGCTCTTGTTCTTATTTTGTGAAGCCTAGACCTTGTTTTGTGAATCCTATGGCTTGTTTTGTGAAATTAGAAGGTAATATTGTGAAACGTGGTCATAATTGGTTGAAATCACCTATTTTGCTCTTGTTCTTATTTTGTGAATCCTAGAGCCTATTTTGTGAATCTTAGACATTGTTTTGTGAATCTTAGAGCTTATATTGTGAAACTAAAAGGTAATATTGTGAAATGTGGTCATAAATGGTTGAAGTTATCTATTTTGCTCTTGTTCTTATTTTGTGAAGCCTAGACCTTATTTTGTGAATCTTAGAGCTTATATTGTGAAACTAAAAGACAATATTGTGAAACGTGGTCATAAATGGTTGAAATTATCTATTCTGCTCTTGTTCTTATTTTGTGAATCCTAGAGCCTGTTTTGTGAATCCTATGGCTTGTTTTGTAAAATTAGAAGGTAATATTGTGAAACTTGGTCATAATTGGTTGAAATCACCTATTTTGCTCTTGTTCTTATTTTGTGAATCGTAGAGCCTGTTTTGTGAATCTTAGACATTATTTTGTGAATCTTAGAGCTTATATTGTGAAACTAAAAGGTAATATTGTGAAACGTGGTCATAAATGGTTGAAGTTATCTATTTTGCTCTTGTTCTTATTTTGTGAAGCCTAGACCTTGTTTTGTGAATTTTAGAGCTTATATTGTGAAACTAAAAGATAATATTGTGAAACGTGGTCATAAATGGTTAAAATTATTTATTTTGCTCTTGTTCTTATTTTGTGAAGCCTAGACTTTGTTTTGTGAATCCTACGGCTTGTTTTGTGAAATTAGAAGGTAATATTGTGAAACTTGGTCATAATTGGTTGAAATCATCTATTTTGCTCTTGTTCTTATTTTGTGAATCCTAGAGCCTGTTTTGTGAATCTTAGACCTTGTTTTCTAAATCTTAGAGCTTATATTGTGAAACTAAAGGTAATATTGTGAAACGTGGTCATAAATGGTTGAAGTTATCTATTTTGCTCTTGTTCTTATTTTGTGAAGCCTAGACCTTGTTTTGTGAATCTTAGAGCTTATATTGTGAAACTAAAAGACAATATTGTGAAACGTGGTCATAAATGGTTGAAATTATCTATTTTGCTCTTGTTCTTATTTTGTGAAGCCTAGACCTTGTTTTGTGAATCCTACGGCTTGTTTTGTGAATCTTAGATGGTTGAAATCACCTATTTTGCTCTTGTTCTTATTTTGTGAATCCTAGAGCCTGTTTTGTGAATATTAGACTTTATTTTGTAAATCTAAGAACTTATTGAGTGGTTGTTGACGTATATTAGCATTAACAAAGTAAATAAAAATCCTATATTTATATTTTTTCATCTATATGAGACTCGAACTCACATCTTGTGCTATAGCACAATGCTCTACCTTTTGAGCTAATAGATGATATTAGTCAAAAAATTATTTATGTATTAACAAATAACAAACCTATCGAAACGCTAGTGATTTGATATACATTTGAAAACATCTTTGTAAACATTTACAATAACACAAGAAACAAAAATAATCACAAATAAAGTTGAACCTGCCAATCAGGAAATTTAAGTTCGAGTATGTTTAATTGCTCACGTAGTTGCTCATATCGTGTGAATGTGTGATCAACCTCTATTTCTTTTCTTCATACTTGGAAAAGGTATCTCAAAAAACAAGCAGGTCTATAGATCAGTAAACTTTATCCACATAACATATAGAGCTTTTTAGGTAGAACTTAATTGGTGCCGTTAGCATCAGAACAACAATCAATGTTCTCTATATCCTGCGAGGTTTCTGAAATATTATTTAGAACCTTATGAAGATACATTACAAGGAGTTACATTGCCTATAAAAAAGAATCGGCTAAAGATTAACGAAGAACAACACATTATGCTCAATTGCTCGTACCAGTAGTTTATAAACAAAATCGACTTCGAGATTCACTCGTATTAGAGAGGCTCTTTTGTAAAGTCATTAAGGTATTTGGAACAAAAATGCACGAACGTGAATATACATGCTATATTTTACATAGAAATCGCTTACCTATATCATCTTGCTCGGTGAATCAAGAAGTATATCGAATCGAATGCAAAAAGGGTGAGCCAGGATAATTTCCCAATGCTCCAAGATCTGAAGATATCAGTAGACGGCATTAGTATTATGCCCGAAAAGAATTAGAGAACTAGTACCACAATGGCCAATGCTGTATAAGGATTTCTAGATAGCTACAGGTTTCTCATACATTAGACCCGTCACATCCGTCATTTCTCAACAATTTAATCTTTCATCTTTTCAACAACACAAGCTTGATCCAAAAATGATTTAGGGTCGGTGACAGGTAAAAGAATGAAAAGAAAAGGGAATATATGACTAAGACTCCCTAAGTTTTAATAAATCACATTTAATCAGCACTCCCCGTTTAGTTGAATCAGCATATCCAGTTTAAATACATGCAAAGAGACAGGGGACAAAAATTCACCTCCCAAGTTTGATAAATCTGCGGTTAGATCAGATCGGCTAAAATTCCACGGAATTTGAGCCAAAGACCGAAGAGAATCTTTAGAATGTCCGTCCCCGCCATCAGGTTGAAACTGCAATCCAATCAAGATCCCACGTCGATCGAAAGTCAGATCAAGCGCAGATATCTACTCCCATCCCCGGGATATCCGGGCGATGAATGGAAAATGGCCACTCGATGCCACTGATGTTGGACTAATCGGCATGTCTGACATGGCATTACTAGGTGGGATGACAGGTGCAGGATCCAATGAGTTACTCTCCATCATCATACTGCAACAATAGTCATAGTATAAGAGAGAGTAAAGGTATGTACTGATTGTCAATTACTCTCTTAAGATTGTCTTAAGCTTATGATGTAGTCACAATAGCTAGCAATAAATGAACAACCTAATATGGAGAAAGAGAACGCGTTAAACTTAAGACGGCTTAAGCGGATCCAATATAGAATAGAGAAAGAATACGTTTTAAGCTTAAGACGGACTCAAATGAAACTTTAGCGGATATTTATCAGTCGTAATCATGCTTCCCGCCATCCGCAAACGCCAAAAGATCATCTAATCCATTTCTAGCAGGTAATTTGACAGATCCAACTGATAACTTCCCCAATTTCATCGACACTATCACAAATTCATAATTACACAATTAATCATACAATTAATCACATAATAACAACAAAAATCAAAAATCAATCACTAATACAAACCACGTATAATAATATGGACCACTCAATATAACAAATGTCACTATTGTCTGTTGATTCAATTAATTCTTCACTTTCAAAGATACTGATAGCGAAATTTCAATAAACAAAAACCGATTCAATTTTCAATTAAATAATAAAAAAAAAATTAGGATAATGAATTATGAAAATTGCGAAAATAACCTTGAGAATCGTCGGAACGAATTAAATAAGTCGATTGAAAATTAGGTAAAAATTACGGAATGATAATAGAGGTCGAAAAGCTTAGCGAATTGAATAAAAAATTAGGTGACCGATATTACCTAAATTGCGGATGATAATGGAGGTCGAAAAGCTTAGTGATAATGGCGGATGAAAGCTTAGTGATAATGGCGAATTGAAGACGGAGCTCGGATGATAATGGCGAATTGAAGACGGAGCTCGGATGATAATGGCGAATTGAAAGACGGAGCTCGGATGATAATGGAGGTCGAAAAGCTTAGTGATGATGGCGAATTGAAGACGGAGCTCGGATGAAGACATGTTGAAGGGAGCTCGGATGAAGACATGTTGAAGAGAGAGAAAATGAGAGGAGTAAATGATTGTATGAGGGAAATATGCTTGTTAGTGTCAGGAGGTATTTAAGGAGACACATGTCAATATCTTGTGTGTCTCTAATTTTTAGATCCAATGGTTTAAAAGGTGTCCAGCCGCCTCACCCTAAGAAGGGTGCCTCACATGATTCAATCTCTCTCTCTCTCTCTCTCTCTCTATATATATATATATATATATATATATATATATATATATATATATATATATATATATATAGAGTTAGGATCTATTGAGTCTAGCTACTTAGGGTGAGTCCGTCCTACCAATCTAAGCCATCGGATCTGAATCTATCAATGACTAAGATTTGATGCGCGTTATTAGGGTAGATTTGTAATATTCTAATAACATATAAAAGCTCTTTGTTTTTCCTCTTCATTTTATTTCAACTTTCTTCCTCTCCGCTTTTTCCCTCTCCTATCAAACCCTAACTTGAATCTCTCATATCGAAACAATCGAACAATTTCGTCGGACCTGCACGAATCAATGGCAGAGATTGAGCATAACTTACTACCGTAATTATTATTCAAGTGCTGCACTTCTCAATCATCATCATTATCAACTTTGCTCAACCTTTCAATTTTGTCCGTCAGATTTATTCTCAAGTCTCAACTAACAAATCTTAGTTTATTTGATATTTATGGTAAGTTTTCTCATAAGTCAGTTGGAAATCTTTTATTTGTCCTTCTAGTTTTCGTTTCAATTAGCAATTGTTCAAACCCTCACTTGATCTTGCTTTTGATTTCGTGAGTATTGTGTGCGAGCTTTTCCAAATAATGATTTTCGAAGGCATATTTATCGAATATTTAAATAATTGATGATGTTTACTGTTATTTTTCATTTTAAATTCGTGTATGATTAGATTCACTCTCGATCAATGTTTCGATTATATTTGTTTTGATGTCCTTCTTAAGCTCATGGTTCTGAATCTTGTAGTTGTTCTTAACATGATTTTGCCAATTGTTTGATTCTGGATATGAGATCTATATATCATTTCATGTCCTGATACAAATTTTCTATCTTGATAGAGCAAGTGAAACAAATTTTCAAATAAGTTGAGACGTCTTAGATATTTCTATTATTTTAGTAGTATAATCGTGGTTTCATTGGTATAAAATCTTTGATAATGATACAATGGTCATATATAATTGTATAGCTCTGTTACTTTAATGGTGTAAGGTATAGACGTATAGTTGTGTTATTGTAATAGTATAAATAATGTTATTGTAACGGTATAAGTGTGTTATTATAATAGTATAGTTTGTGTTATTATAACGATGTAGCTGTGTTTCAGTGACGGTCCAACCTTGTTACATTTAAAGTTTAATCATGTTATGATTCTGGTCTAATAGTATAGTTAATTAACTATGTTTAATTATGTTACTCTATTTGTACAAGTGTGTTATTCTAATTGTTTAATTGTGTTATTCTAATAGTATAGTTAATTAACTATGTTTCTCTTGAACAATTGTGATAAATGGAACAATAGCATAATTGTTACTCTAATGGTATAAGAGTGTTATTATAATGGTTTACTAATGTTATTCCAAAGGTAGACTTAATTGATTAAATTTCTCTACAACAAATTTGTGATAATAGAACAATAGTGTAGTTCTGTTATTGTAGTGGTGTAGTTGTGTTATTGTACTGTTATAACTGTATTATTCTAATTATAGAGTGGCGTAGGTTTTTTATTTTAGTGGTATAACTGTATTATATATATTCATACGGTGTCGTGCTTCTTAAGCATATTACAGGTTGCCGTCCATTAGTAACTTTGGACCTCCTATAAATGGAAGTTTAGTAAATTGGCTTAGTCTCCAAATTCAACAATAATGCCTCAAAAATTGCATGTATTTGTAATACTCGTCCTTTTAGAGGCCCGTTAACTGATCTTAGGCACTTGTCTAGACCTTCGAAAACCTTACGAGCTAACCTTGTGATGTTATAACCCTTTGAATTGTTGGTTACTCGATCTAGCAGAGGCTACTCGATCGAGTAGCTTAGTCACTCGATCGAGTAGAGGCCACTCGATCGAGTAGAGGCCACTCGATCGAGTAAGTTGCTTACTCGATCGAGTAACGGGAGTCAGCGGGGAATTATAAATCGCGTTGTCGTGAAACCCAAATCATTTCTTTCTCTTTTCTCCTAAACCTAGATACCGTCTTATCATTTCTCTTTTACCTTGAGTCACCCTTTAGGAGCCTTTGAAGGTGGAGACACCATGGGGATAGGAAGCATGAGTCGGGTAGCGGTCATTGATGTGACTCATATTTGAGCACATTTAGTCCCCGAATCTACCTCGTTCCTATGCTTTTTAGTACATAATTGGGTCATTTACTATCTTTAATTCCTCATTTTGCATATTCTTTGAGGTTTTGTTCCTTTGGTAGGAGAGGAGTGCAAACCTTGCATTTACATGGCGAAATGGAGCTAAATTGATCGCACCTAATGACCAAGCATCAAGGGGAAGACAATACTAGATGGCCTATGTAGATAATGAAGTAGATTGGGTAATGACGAAAGGATCCTTGCATCCCGGAATTGATCCTTGCGGATTATGAAGGAAGAAAAGAAGAAAAGCTGCCTGCCATGGGATCCGAGCGTCTCCCTCCACCAACATCCGAGCGTCCCGTGCGGAAGAGCTCGTCCTGAAGCAAGATGATCTGAGCGTCTCCCCTGACAATCCGCTTGGATCTTTCAACAGGGAACCCGTGCCTATGCTGAAGACGCTCGTCCCATGCCAAGACTAGCAAAACGGAGATGCTCATCTCCTTGGAGAGGAGCATTTCCCCAACTTTTCTTAAGGACTTAATAGTCATTTAAGCCCTTAGTAACCCTAATTTATGTACCTAATCTTTATTATAAATACCCCATTGTACTACTTAGATTAGCATGCTCTCTTAATTTTTCCTTAATCAAGTTCTAATCATTCCTTAATCTAGTCTTAATACAAATCTCAATACTTAATCTTTCCTTAATTTCTTTATTGTTCTTCATTTATTTTGGGTAATTAGAAAATTATTTGGGTTTATTGGAGGATTGACAACCTTCCATCAATCATCAAATACTTCTATTATTCTTTGCATTATTATTTTGGAATCTCCGTAGGTATAATTCTCTTAATCGTTGTTTTAATTATTGTTAATCTTTCTTACTTATTCATCATGTTTTGCCTGGTTAATATGATTGACAACCTTGTTAGTATGTTAAACTTGATAATGAGTGAATAGTCTCTTAGCTAGGATTAATGGGTAATTAGGGGAAACCAACATGGGGATTGATTCATGCTTAATCTAATATGTTTTCATAATTTATTTGCTTGCTTGTTGTGATTTCAACTTATGCACATGTCATGTTTGATGAAATGCGAGCCTATGAATCCTTGCATTTTTTTACCCATCCTTATCTTTTCAATGAGACTTATAAGCTTATACACCAACTCGAGTCTCATTAGACCATGCATATAGTTGGATAGGAAGGATTAAGTCGACTTGTAGGTATTGTACAATCTAATCGATTCGGCTCTGGGACCCAAACCTTCTTAGGGATTGTAAGCTTATACACCAACTCGATCCCATCACAACAATAATTGCTTGCCTATAATTTGAGAATATGTTTGTATGATCAATTCCCATGAATCCCCTATGAACCCATGACACCCTAGTGCTCTTAATCAATTGATTACACCTCATTTTAATCACCTTGCTTGTTTTTATTACTTTGCTTTCATATTGTTAATTAGTTTAATTGATCTCCTATCTTAACCCAAATTGTGACACCCTAAGACACACCCATTTGCAATTGAAAATCCTACATCAATACCCGTCCCTTGGGATCCGACCTTTACTTGCCTCTTTACTAAGAGTAGTTTGTAAAGTTATAATTATTGTTTTGGTTGGTAGCTTTTAACGACGAAATTTTAGCCGAGCCAAAAATGGCGCTGTTATCGGGGACGGTGTTAACTTGATTTGATTTTCTTTAATTGTTTTTAGTTGTGTCTTTCTTTACCTTGGGGAAGTCAAACTCCTCAACGTTGTTCTAATTGTTTTCAAGTTGTTTGATATTTGCATGTCTAGGAGATCACAAGGTAACTTGTTACCCATTGATCTGGAAATTGAAAGGACCTTGACCAACAATAGAAGACTTGCTAGAAATACTTCAAGAGTTGTAGGTATTAGTGAGATTGTGGACACTCAACCAAATAACATTGAGTATACCAACCCTTTTACAAGAGAAGGAGAGGACAACCCTATACAAAACCCACCACAAAATCAACCCACAATGCCTAAATTCTCATCACATTCCGTACCAACCGAGGAGAACCTACCAAATGGTACTCCTACACCACAACATTTAACCGGTAATTTCATTGCCAAATCCGCATTCATACAATTAGTTGAGAGAAGTCAATTTGGAGGGATGCCTAGTGAAGACCCTCATTCTCATATGGAGACCTTTTGTGACTATTGTGATGCGATTTCTCAAACCGGAGTTACTCAAGACCAAATTCGATGGATCTTATTTCATTTTTCTTTAATTGGTACCGCGAAACAATGGTTGAAAAGCCTAGACAAAGCTACTCTTGGTATTGATTCATGGAAGAAATTGGCACTTGCTTTCTACAAGAAATTCTATCCTCCGGAGAAGACTAACATGCTGAGAGCCCAAATCACCGGGTTCAAACAAAGGGATGAGGAATCTTTGTATGAAGCATGGGAGAGATTCAAGGGCATTTGTCGATCTTATCCACACCATGGACTTAGTGAGTGGTTCCTTGTACAACAATTTTGGAATGGTCTATATGCAGACTCCCGAAACATTCTCAACATGGGATCCAATGGTATGTTCACCGAAGTTGATGACAATCAAACATGGAACAAAATTGCGGAAATGACGGTCCATAACTCGCAATATAGTAGACCTCAGAAGGCTACTAGAGGAGGAAAACATGAGGTAGACTCCATTACTCAATCGGGTGCTCAACTAAGTGCTCACACTGACACCATCAATTTGAAGTTTGAAAAGGCCATGGCTAAATTTGAAGAGGCCTTCAAATAACCCAAGCAACATGTTAATGCCATGATGGCATCATCATCAATTCCAAGTGGAGTATGTGAGAATTGTGGAACTTTGGGACATGACCAAAGTAAATGTAGGGGAACAAGTGAACAGGTGAATGCTTTCCAAGCATACAAAAGTGGCACCCCTTATTCAAACTATTACAATGAGAATACCAAATTTCACCCCAATATTTCATACAAAAGTCAAAATGTTCAAAATCCTCAAACATACTCCCCACCTCCAATGAGAAACCAAGCTCAAAGACCCTTTTACAATCAAACCAAAAGTTATCAAAATCAACCTCCATACAATCAAACAAATGACCACGGTTTTGATGTTCAAAAAGCGGTCCTCAAAATGCAAAAGAACCAATAAGAATTCTTCACTCAAATGCAAAAGGATAGCCAAGCAAAAGACATGACCATCAACAATATACTAGCTCACACAAAGATGTTGGAAACCCAAATGTCTCAATTAGCATCTTCTAGTTCTCAAAGACAAAAAGGGCAATTACCACCTCAAGGTAATCCCGCAAGAAATGAGTCGGTGAGTGCCATCCATTTGAGGAGTGGTACATGGTATGAAAGGCCGAAGAGGCCCATTGATGAAGATGTTGTGAATGCTAGTGACAAGGGAAGAGTTGAAAACTCTAAGAAAGAAGAAGAACCCACCACCATTCAAGAAGTTTCAAAGAAGAAGAATGAAGAGAAGGCTAAGGAGAAAGAGCCTATTGTGATTAGACTTCCATTTCCAAGTCATCAAGCTAAGCCTAAGTTCGATGAACAATTAGGCAAGTTCATGGAAATTGTGAAGAATTTGGAAGTCTCAATCCCATTCACCAAATTGATTAATCGTGTTCCGGCCTATGCGAAATACATGAAAGATATTCTTACAAAAAAGAAATCAATCCGGAAGATTGAGACTATTGCTTTCACTAAAGTGAGTAGTGCCATCCTACAAGGAAGTTCACCTCTAAAACTTAAGGATCTGGGAAGTTTCTCCATTCCATGCACCATTGGCGACACTACAATCAACAAAGCTTTATGTGACCTTAGGGCAAGTGTGAGTGTCATGCCATACTCGGTGTGCAAAAGGCTAGGAATGGGAGAACTCAAGTGCACTAATATCACACTTCAAATGGCGGATCGATCAACGAAGACACCTTTAGGGGTATGGGCAGATGTGCCGGTAAGAATTGGCAAGTTCTTCATCCCGGTGGACTTTGTTATTGTTGACATGGAGGAAGACTTCAACATTCCTATCATTCTAGGAAGACCTTTCTTACATACCGCGGGGGCGGTGATTGATGTGATACATGGAGATCTCATACTTGAAGTGGGAGATGAAACAATCACTTTGAACCTCGACAAGGCAATGAGAGCTCTCCGCTTACATGAGCCATGTATATGGTTGATCATTATAGCCGAGAAAGTGATAGGAAGAAGTTGGCATCTCAATGCAAAGGACAAGCTATGGGTAAGGAATCACCACCCATATGGGAGAAGAAAGTGGGTAATCTCCAAGAGGCTCCATCCAAAGAGCAAGAAAGTTTTAACAAGAATGAGAGCTTAAATAGCTCACCACCACTCATGACAAAAGAAAAAGAAGGCCTCACTGGCCATAATGACAAGAAGGAAGAGGAGTTGTTCTCATCAACTCATGATACTATTGGGAAGCAAGCTAATGAAGTATGCGGTCTATGGGATGATGAATTTGAAGGGTTAGTCAATCCTTATATTGGCAATGCTATGACCGTGGACCAAGGCTTTGATGACCATTTCCACTCAAATCACCACAATAAAGAACACAATGTGCAAAGGACTATTGAAGATCTTTATAATGACAATGAACAAGCCTTCGACTACTTTTTCAAGGTGTTGAGAAACATCAGCAACACCTTGGCTATGCCTCCTTGACATCTCATACATGAATGAGAGTTTGGTGGAGTCCTCCCTAAACCACCATTTGTAAATATTCTAATCCCTTAACTTGCATTTCACTTTGTTGCATTTTTGTCAATTTTTTTGGATTTACCATTTTACTTTGATCAAGATTACCATTTTGAGAGAAATTGAGGGAGGGACTTAAATGTTTCTTGATGTGTAGTGTTTTGACTTAGTGTGGGAATTGCAATTGCCTAGGCTATCCAAGCCTTCGTCGTGCCCCCACAATGAAGACCCAAGGAACGAAGACGGAATGACTTGGGTTATGAAAGTACCCACGGGTAGAACTGAATCCGTGAGGTACAGGAGCAATCCGAGCGTCTCAATAAGAACCCGCTTGTCTTGGGTGAAAATTCGAGCGTCTTGACGAGAATACGCTCGTCCTGGCAGAGCTGGAAAGGAAGAATATGTACTGGGTGAGAATCCGAGCGTCTCCTCAAGAATCCGCTCGTCTCAACTCAAGGACGCTCGTCTCAGTGAGAATTCGCTCGTCCTGGTTACACCAAAATCTGGGATTTCACTCTGACCTTGAATCCGAGCGTCCTCAAAAGAATCCGCTCGTCTCCAGGCAAAATACGCTCGTCACCTCCTGAAGACGCTCGTTTCACCACGGGTTTCATTTATTAAAATTGGCTGACCTAGAATCCGAGCGTCCCAGCCAGAAGACGCTCGTCTCCCCCTGCGGAAATTCAAAAAACACGGGAATTATATCCCCTTTCCCCATTTCATTTCCTTCATTCAAAACATAAACACACATTCAAACCCTCAAAGCCCTCAATCCCTCCATCTACAAAAATGAATTTCCTCAACCAAATTCACCAAAATCAATTCCAAACTTCCTCAAACTCAAATAAATCACTCCTCTATCAACAAAAAGCCATCTAAACATCCAAATCCTCAAAAACTGAATCGATTTTCTAGAGTTAAGGGCAAAATTCGAAAATCCTAAATCGCTTTGGGTTTTATTAAAGCTTGAGGATACTACAAGAATTCAAGAAAATCTTTGGTTGTTGATACATATAAAGGAGAAGAACAATGGCTAGTACCAAAGGTGGAAGCAAGGCACCCACAAAACCAAACCTTTCCAAAAGGCAACAAGAACTTCAAGCTTCTAAGGCTTTGGTGATACATCAAACAAGAGAGGAAACTCAAGAAACTCCTATTCCTATGGTGGAGGCTACTACTTCTATCCCGGTTATTGAGCAACTAGAAAAATAGGTAACTTTCACATCCGATTCTCATAGGAAAAATTTTGTGTCTCTTGCTAAGAAGTCGATTTTACCCACCAAGTTTATTTGCCAAAATGCCTTGACCAAATTGAGTGTCCTTGAAAGGACCAAGCACTTCGTTGAGTCTATGGGGTTGCTTACATTGTTTGATATACAAGAATTGACCTACCTCTCCCTCACCTTGGAATTTCTAAGTTCATTGAAAGTTACAAAGGTAGAGACTCGATCGAACATTGAATTCCGCCTTGAGAATATGAATAGAAAGATGGGACTTGGTGCTTTTGGTAAAATTTTTGGTCTTATAATGACTCGACCTATGTGGAGAAACCTACAACAAAATATGATCCCGCTCCTTTATGGAAGACTATTACCGGAAGGAAGTCTACATCTTACCATGATTGTCGTGCCCTTTATGTCCACCATCCGGGTATAAGGGTATGGCACAAGGTTGTTGAGAACACTTTAATTGCTAGGAAGGGGACTAATCATTTTACCGAACTTTATTTCATCTATCTCGAGTCAACCTTGAATGTCGATAAGAATTTCACCACGAGATACAATATTCTTCAACTTTTAATCGAAAGGTGGCTTAATATCGACATTGGCAAGGAAGGTGCGGCCTTTATAGTAAATGGGGGATTGGTAACATGGTTGGCAAAGCATTTCAAACGGAATTTCAACAAAGATTACACTTATAAGCCGGTTAAGGGAGGCCACCTCATTGATCTAGCCACTATGGTTCACAAATTCCATTGGGTCAAGAACGACAATCTTGACAACAAATTTGAGTGGCTTACAAAAGATGCCAAGTCCTTCATTTTACCAAGCAAAGTATGCTGACTCAATGTCTGTAGGACAAACTATCTTCTTCCACTCTCCAAGGAAGCCGAATTCATTATTCAACAACAAAGGGAGGATATTGCCGAATCCTCATCCTCCTCTATTATCACTCCACCCTACCCGTTTACCTACCAAGAATTCCAACCCGAAAATGTCGAGGTGGGTAACGATTACTTGACTCTTTTGATGAAACACATGCACAAGCAAGCTTATGAAGACCGAGTCAATACATATAGAGCTCAATATCCGCCCGTCTTACACCTAGCTAGGCAAGGACTCCTTGACCCATCATGTCCTTTGCCTAGTTGGGCGGATAGGGAAGTATTCTTTCCTAATGCTCCTAGGTATGCTAGCATGGGTGATGAGGAGATTGTTGTTGAGAATGGTGAAAGAAGAAGATGAAGAAGGTGAAGAAGAAGAGGTAAGTGAGGAAGAAGAAAGCTCAAGTAGTGAAGATGATGGTGAAGCCTCCAAGTCTATGGAGGTAGATGAAGATAATGATGCTAGTGAGTATGATGATGATGATGATGATGATGGAGATGGTAGTGATGTCGCCATGGGCGACAATTGAGGATTAACAAGCTTTTTGGAGGATGCCACAATGCATTGCGAGTTTCCTACACCTCCTTTAGATTTGTTCATTTCTCTTGTTTTCATATATTATTGATCATGAGTATTGAGTCCTAACACCACCTAGAGAACTCCCACCCCGGTCTCATTGAGGTGTCTTTTATTGTTCCCACATGAAAAATCCAAAATGAGAAAATTTAGTTTACATGCATAGCATTTTTATGCATGAACTCCCTCACTCTCATTTGGTTTTGGGAAGTTCAAGTATACGCATTCGGAGTTAATTTAAATTATGCTCTCCAACCAAACAAAATTCATGCATCATATAGGATATCTTAGTTTGCATTCACTTTTGTATATATACCATATAGTTTGCATTTAGTATAGAAATCATGCATTTTCATATAGTTTGCATAATTTCCTATCGTATTGGCCATTGAGGACAATGCCCATACTAGTGTGGGGATGAAAAATTCTAACATGACTTTTATAAAACAAAAATGATAAAAATTGAATTTTTTTGAAAAATACAAAAACATGTATTTTTATTCCATAAATCATAAAAACCATAAAAAATTGAAAATTGAAAACGCCAAAAACATGTTCATTTCCTTTATGGTATAGTCTTGTATATATATTGTGTTTGTATATATTTTGTTTGTTTATCCTTTGTCATATTGATCGACTACGCCACATTCGAGACATGAGGATATTGAAGACCGCATGGTATGATCTTTCTAATCTCCTTTTTCCTCTCTATGTTATTGACTATGTGGCTTTATTTTGATTGATGCGGTATAAACAATGTGATTATAGGATTGCATTTAGATTATGTGGCATACTAGTTGGTAGAAGCATATGCATTAGGTTGTACAAATAATAGTTGCATCATGGCATATAGTTGCATATAGGAAAATTTTTGTGAAAGCATCTATTTGGGAAGCTTGACAAGTGTATATAAGGCCCTTGTCGATACTTTTTCTTCTTGAGACTTTGCTTGTTAGAATACTTGTAAAACACCCTAGGATGTGTCATGCTAGTATCCTTTGAACCATGGATTAAGGCCTAGTTAAGACTACCTTGTTGTGTGATAACTCCTTGGTTACCGTTTATTCCAAGGTGACCCTTGAAACCATGCAACCATCATCCATGTTCTACCACATTTTGTCATCAAAAAGGGAATGGGCACAAAAATTATTCAAATTTGAGTTCAAGAAATGAAAAGAAAAGAAATTTTTTGCAATTGCATCAAAAGAAAAGAGGAGTAACCAAAATGAAAACTCCTATGTTTCAAATATAAGCACCCTCACTACAAATGAGGTGACTTTGAAAATGTTCAAAAGAAAATGCAAGAAAAAGTTGAAAATTGTCAAGTATTGAAATGCCTAACATCAAAAGAAATGGCAAAGAAAATGTTCTCAAATGTCAAATGCCACAAGAAATTGGGGGAAAAAAACAACAACAAAAGCAAACTCCCATATGAAACTCAAATACAAACGATCCCTTTATCCATCGAATCCACTTTTGTGCATGGTAGAGAGGGGACGACCCTTCTTATCTAGGCAAGAAGGGGAATTCCGTGATCCTCCAGTGTTTCTAACACCATAGGGAGTCTACTCTTGACGAACGCATTTAAAAATTGAGGGCAGAGGTACCCTAGCTTGACACAACTTGGAGGTGATTTACTGGTATCCTTCTAAGCTTAGTACTTTGAAGAAACCGTATCTATAATGGAGTATGTACACTTAGATTGCTTCCCTTGTAGATAATTTCCGCCACTTAGATGAGGAAAGTGGCTATTCATTTTTGTAGATGCATCCATTACTCGTTTTGTGTGCTTAATGCTTGAATGTGTCGCCATTTTGGCAAGCCCCACCTTGCCTTGCAAGAAGGCATCCTACCTCATGGTTGTCTTGTTGTGAGTTGAAGGGGCGGAGTGAGACCCGCTAATTGTCTCACATCGGCTATATTATTAGGTTATTTTTAATAAGGGTCCTAGTTTTTGTCACCTCTTTACTCGGGACGAGCAAAGGTTCAGTTTTTGGATGTTTGATGTGACTCATATTTGAGCACATTTAGTCCCCGAATCTACCTCGTTCCTATGCTTTTTAGTACATAATTGGGTCATTTACTATATTTAGTTCCCCATTTTGCATATTCTTTGAGGTTTTGTTCCCTTGGTAAGAGAGGAGTGCAAACCTTGCATTTACATGGCGAAATGGAGCTAAATTGATCGCACCTACTGACCAAGCATCAAGGGAAAGACAATACTAGATGACCTATGTAGATAATGAAGTAGATTGGGCAATGACGAAAGGATCCTTGCATCCCCGGATTGATCCTCGCGGATTATGTAAGAAGAAAAGAAGAAAAGCTGCCTGCCATGGGATCCGAGCGGATTACAGACGATCCGAGCATCTCCCTCCACCACCATCCGAGCGTCCCGTGCTGAAGACGCTCGTCCTGAAGCAAGATGATCCGAGCGTCTCCCCTGACAATCCGCTCGGATCTTTCAACAGGGGACCCGTGCCTATGCTGAAGACGCACGTCCCATGCCAAGACTAGCAAAACAGAGATGCTCATCTCCTTGGAGAGGAGCATTTCCTCAACTTTTCTTAAGGACTTAATAGTCATTTAAGCCCTTAGTAACCCTAATTTATGTACCTAATCTTTAGTATAAATACCCCATTGTACTACTTAGATTAGCATGCTCTCTTAATACTTCCACTACTACAATTGAGCACTTGGGCCACGGCTAAATTCGTGGCGCAAGTGTTAAATTTCCGTGGCTAAATCATTTGGCCACGGGAATACCTTCCGTGACGCAAGTGGCCGTGGCAAAGAGATAGCCACGGGAAAAACAAGAACGTGACTATTATTAAATTTTTGGCCACGGATTTTTTCGTGGCTAATAACTCCCGTGGCCAAAAAATTTCCTGTGGCGAAAAAATAGTTCCCGTGGCAAAAAATATATATGAAAATTAAATAAAAAAATTAATTTTTTTAGGATCGATATTTTATCATATATGGAATCGTGACAATCTCGATACTAGTTTCGCTAGTTAACTCAATTCATTTGAACGTTCTTTGGTTTCACCGGTCATTCATCCGCGCACATCAAAGAGGCTTCCCAGGAGGTCACCCATCCCAACACTACTCTCACCTGAGCACGCTTAACTGTAGAGTTCTTTTTATGTGCTACCGAAACTGAAAGTTAACTCTGTTGATATAATTAGTACTTTGAATCCTTTTAAGTTTATTTTTTTCTTTCAAAATTTACCTTTATTACTTTTTAATTACAAAAATGTTACATGATTTACGAATTTTTGCTGGAAAAACATTATTTTGGCCAAAACAATCAAATTTTCGATGTTACCCTCCCGACTAATGATTTTGACGTCATTTTTTTGCCCAAGTTAGCAAAACCATTTTCTCTAAAAAGTAAACTTAATCATGGTTTCATAACATTTTTTTTATTTCTTTAGTTTATCGACATTCTTATTTTCATTTCTCTTGGACTCATTTTTTCGTATATTTTTTTACGAAAATGCTATTGTATGATCGTCATACCTACGATATGAATAATTAACCATTTTTTGGTAAAATAATGACCAGCCAAAAAGTAGTCACTTTTTACTCAAAAAACACGAAAAACACATTCGTACAACATAATCACTTATTTTCGTAAACTGATTTCTCTTTGTTATTATTTATCGTTTTTTTCTCAAATTTTTAACATTATTTGCACATGTGACTTTAAATTATTATAATTTTTATATTTTCCCTGTGATATACTCATTTTCAATGAAAAAAATTTTCTTCATATTGAATTTTGGGTAAATTGATAAAAACTACCAACTTTAGTCATATTTTTCATAATCAATATCAACATAATCAATAATTAGTAATCACTACCCAAATATTAACTTTTTTCTACGATAGGTACCAAGTCGCTTTCTCACTCTAATTTTTTTCCTACTTCAAAAGTGTTTTCATCTAAGAGAGGGATTTTGGAAGTGGGTGAATAGAGATTTGTACTTGAATGATGGCCTTTTGGACTTTTTCAAGTAGGTTGAGATTAGATTTTCAGACGACTTAGTACTTATCGTAGAAAAAGTTTAATATTTTGGTATTGATTACTTATTATTGATTATGTTGGTACTGATTACGAAAAAAATCCTTATATTGGTACTATTTATCAATTAACCCTTGAATTTTTTATATTGATAATTTTTCCGATATGTTTTTTCCTTAATTTATTTATGGAGATCATTTTTTTCTTTCATTTCTCAAATAGCACTTATTTTATTTAATCAATTTTGTAATCTAATTGTCGTTTTTTTCACTCCTAAAAAAATTTCCCAAACTTTTTTCTCACTAAGTTAAATTTTATATCAAATTCAAATTTTTCTATAAATATCTTTCAAATAAAGTTGTAAATCAAATTTTGAATGAACCATTGGACAATATGTTAATTTTAGATTTATCAAAGATAGATGATAAATAACTTATTTATTTAATTTTATATGCTATGTCTTTAAATGTAATACGATCATTTAAGATTGTTATTCAAGATTATATTGTTTTAATTAAAAAAATAAAAAAATTCACGACTCTAATAGACAGAATTATATATTAAAATAAATTTAAAATTATAAATGTTAAAAAACCCGCAAAAACGTAATTGTGATTTCTAAAAGAATAAAAAAATTTAGAAGACAAACTTTTCTTTGCTTGCATATAAGTTTATAAAATTTTAAAATCTTATTAAAGTAAATAAAACAATAAAAAATATTAATTAAATTAATCAAAGTGTTTGCAAAATTTTATATTTAAATGCATTTTCATATTATTTATATTTGATTAAATTTCTTTTAGACTTTAGGTTTGCCTTAACATGAAAATATCTTAATTTAAGTTGGAAAAGATACTCGCCACGGGAGTTTGTTAGTTCGTGGCTAAATTTTTTTTGCCACGGAATAATTCGTGGCTAATTAAATTTTCGTCACGGGTGTGACATAGTTCGTGGCTAAAATGATTATTCGCCACGGGTGTAGCCTATTTCGTGGCGCAAGTGTCTTTTTGCCACGGGAAAAGTTATCCCGTGGCATAAAATTTTTTCCAAAATAATGAATAAATTTTTCCCGTGGCTAAGCAAATTTTAGCCACGAATTATAAATTCCCGTGGCATAATTCGTGGCGCAAGTGACAATTTGTTGTAGTGTTCCTTAATCAAGTTCTAATCATTCCTTAATCTTGTAATCAACTTCTTAATCTAGTTTTAATACAAATCTCAATACTTAATCTTTCCTTAATTTCTTTATTGTTCTTCATTTATTTTGGGTAATTAGAAGATTATTTGGGTTTATTGGAGGATTGACAAACTTCCATCAATCATCAAGTACTTATATTATTCTTTGCATTATTATTTTGGAATCTCCATAGGTATAATTCTCTTAATCCTTGCTTTAATTATTATTAATCATTTTCATTCATTCATCATGTTTTGCCTTGTTAATGTGATTGACAACCTTGTTAGCATGTTAAACTTTATCATGAGTGAGTAGTTTCCTTAGCTAGGGTTAATGGGTAATTAGGGAAAACCAACATGGGAAATGATTCATGCTTAATCTAATATGTTTTCATAATTTATTTGTTTGCTTGTTGTGATTTCAACTTATGCACATGTTATGTTTGATGAAATGCGAGCCTATGAATCCTTGCATTTTTTACCCATCACTTATCTTTTCAATGAGACTTGTAAGCTTATACACCAACTCGAGTCTCATAGACCATGCATATAGTTGGATAGGAAGGATTAAGTCGACTTGTAGGTGTTGTACAATCTAATCGATTCGGCTCCGGGACCCAAACCTTCTTAGGGATTATAAGCTTATACACCAACTCGATCCCATCACAATAATAATTGCTTGGCTATAATTTGAGAATATGTTTGTATGATCAATTACCATGAATCCCCTATGAATCTATGACACTCTAGTGCTCTTAATCAATTGTTTACACCTCATTTTAATCACCTTGCTTGTTTTTATTACTTTGCTTTCATATTGTTAATTAGTTTAGTTGATCTCCTATCTCAACCCAAATTGTGACACCCTAAGACACACCCATTTGCAATTGAAAATCCTACATCAATACCCGTCCCTTGGGATCCGACCTTTACTTGCCTCTTTACTAAGAGTAGTTTGTAAAGTTATAAATATTGTTTTGGTTGGTAGCTTTTAACGACCAAGTTTTAGCCGAGCCAGTCTTGTCGCCAGAATGCTATGTATAGGTATGTTGTCATCATCGTCATCGTCTCCCTTGGTTTCAGTTGTATTTATGGTAGTAGTAATAGATGGTTATGCTGGTTGTTGTAGGTGGTTATGGTGATTGATTGTTGTCTTGTGGTCGTGCGCGGAATCGCTGTGGTTTGCTAAAGGTAGGTTTTCCTACTCAATACTGTTGGTTGTCTAGAGTGTCGATTGTTGTTGTATAATTGGTTTAGTGTCGTTGTTGGTGGTGTAGATTGGTTATGGCTGACCGTTGTTGTTGTATAATGTGGTTGGTTGTGATTGTTTGTCCGTGATTCTCGAGGTGTGTCCTCGGCTGAGTGAAGTCACTTGCGGGAGTGACTTCACGCCCTTGATTCGCCCTCTGTGGAACCCGCCACAGAAGGGGATGTGCACATTAAGGAATATGGGTTATTGCTCGGATGAGATGAGCGGGGCTTAGGTGATAACGGCTGCGGCCCCCCACTGGTGGTGTGGATTACTACTTGCGATTGGTAATCTAGCAGGTGAAGTGACTCATATTTGAGCATATTTAGTCCCCGAATTAACCTCGTTCCCATGCTTTCTAGCATATATTAGGGTCATTTCTTATCTTTAGTTTCCCATTTTGCATATTCTTTGAGGTTTTGTGTCCTTGGTAGTAGAGGATCGCTAACCTTGCATTTATGGAGCGAAATGGAGCTAAATGGATCGCATCTAATGACCAAGCATCGAATAAGAGACCGACACTAGAGGCCTAAGCAAATAAATAGAGTGAAATGGGCAATGATGAAAAGATCCTTGCATCCCCAACACGATCCCCACGGATTGTTAAGGAGCCAAACAAGAAGAGAACCCTGTGCCACGATCCGAGCGGCTTGAGCTCAAGACGAGCGTCCCAGAGCCAAGATCCGAGCGTCTCTTAGACAATATGAGTGGATCTTCTTATAGGACCAGCCGTGCTTCAGGAGAGTACGAGCGGATCCTGGAGGGAGTTGCAGCATGATCCGCGCATGTCCCTCGGGAGGAGCAAAATTACCATGTTTCTCTTAGGGTCTTACTAGTCATTTAAGCCCTTAGTAACCCTAATCCTTGTACTTAATTTTAGTATAAATACCCCATTGTACTACCTAGATTATCATCAACCCTTAATATCATCTTAATCTTATCATAATCCTTCTCTTAATTTAGTCTTAATCAAAGTTGTAATACACTTCTCAATATTAATCACATCTTAATCTTTCCTTAATTTATCAATTATTCTTAGTTTAGTTGGGTAATTAGAAGATTATGGGGTTTATTGGAGGATTGACAACCTTCCATCAATCATCAAGATTACTTCTATTATTCTTTGCTTTATTATTTGGATAATCTCAAATAGGTATAATCCCTTTTTACCATTGTTTAATTATTGTTAATCACATCATTTATTCATCATGTTTTGCTTTGTTAGTATGATTGAAAACCTTATTAGAATGCTAAACTTGATCATGAGTGAGTAGTCCTTTAGCTAGGGTTACTGGGGAATTAGGGGAAACAAACATGGGGATTGATCTATGCTTAATCTAATATGTTTTCATAAATAAAATTGCTTGCTAGTTGTGATTTCAACCTATGCACATGTTATGTTTGATGAAATGCGAGCCTATGAATCCTTGCATTTTTTACCCATCTCCTATCTTTTCAATGAGGTTTGTAAGACATAAACCAACTCGAGCCTTGTTAGACCATGCATAGAGTTGAATAGGAGGAGACTAAGTCGACTTGTAGGTGTTGTACAGTCTAGACGACTCGGCTCCGGGACCTAAATCTTCCTAGGGATTGTAAGATATACACTAACTCGATCCCATCACAACAATAAGTGCTTGCTTCTAATTGAGAACATGTTTGTATGATTTATTTCCATGAATCCTATGAACCCATGACACCCTAGTGCTTTTAATCAATTGTTTACCAACCCCTTTATTTGCTTACTTTGTTTTCATTCATCTTGTTGATTACATCTCATCTCAACCCATAATTTGTGACACCCTAAGACATACACTACTTGCAATTGAAATCCTAAATCAATAACCGTCCCTTGGGATCCGACCTTTACTTACCTCTTTACTAAGAGTAGTTTGTGAAGTTAGAAATATTGTTTTGGTTGGTAGCTTTTGACGACGAGTTTTATAGCCGAACAAAAAATGGCGCCGTTGCCGGGGACGGTGTTCAATTGATTTGATTTTCGTTAATTGTTTTTAGTTGTGTCTTTCTTTACCTTGGGGAAGTCAATCTCCTCAAGGTTGTTCTAATTTTTTCTAGTTGTTTGATATTTTGCATGACTAGGAGATCACAAGGTAATTTATTACCTATTTATTTCGAGATTGAAAGGACCTTAACCAACAATACAAGAGTTGCTAGAGGTACTTTAAGAGTTGTAGGTATTGGAGAGATTGTGGACATTCAACCAAATAACATTGAGTTTGTCAATACTTTTGCAAGAGAAGGAGAGGATAACCCAATTCCAAACCCACCACAAAATCAACCTACAATGCCTAAATTTTCATCACATTCCGTACTAACCGAGGAGAACCTACCAAACGGTACTCCTACACCACCACATTTAACCGGTAATTTCATTGCCAAATCCGCATTCATACAATTAGTTGAGAGAAGTCAATTTGGAAGGATGCCTAGTGAAGATCCTCATTCACATATGGAGACTTTTTGCGACTATTGTGATGCAATTTCTCAAACCGGAGTTAATCAAGACCAAATCCGATGGGTATTATTTCCTTTTTCTTTGATCGGTACCGCAAAGCAATGGTTGAAGAGCCTAGACAAGGCTACCCTTGGTATTGATTCATGGAAGAAGTTAGCACTTGCATTCTATAATAAATTCTATCCTCCGAAGAAGACAAATATGTTTAGAGTCCAAATCACCGGGTTCAAGCAAAGGGATGAGGAATCATTGTATGAAGCATGGGAAAGATTTAAGGACACTTGTCATTCTTGTCCACACCATGGACCTAGTGAGTGGTTCCTTGTGCAACAATTTTGGAATGGCTTATATGAAGACTCACGCAATGTTCTTAATATGGGATCCAATGGGAGGTTTACCGAAGTTGATGACAATCAAACATGGGCTAAAATCGAAGAAATGGCGGTTCATAATTCCCAATATAGCAGGCCTTTTTTTTTTGGTGAAATGGTAAGTAATATATTAGCTCAAACCAACAAGATACATCATCAAATGCACTGCATACTCTAACTAGGACATGTAACCCCTAATTAGAGCTGAGTGCTTCTCTTTCATCTCTGAACTAACATTGCAATTAAGTCTATTACAAACCACATACTTAACAGTCTGCACAATCACCCCAGCTCTCTTCATATAGTTCTCATGAAGGCTGACATTCCGAGCCTGCCAAATCTGGTAAATGAGGACGCAAATAGCAGCTCCAACAATGTGTTTATTCAAGAAAGGACGCATTCTGCACTTTGCCCACCACTGCAACGGTGAATGCCAGGGAATTTGGATCCCCAGCCAATTGGACACCTGTTGAAGACAACATCGACTGTACCCACACTCAAAAAACAGGTGAGGGTGAGATTCAGTATCATTCTCACATAACACACAATTGGTATCAAGGCAAACTCCACGTCTCCTCAATCTATGTCTGGTGAGAAGCCTTCCTTGAACAGCTAACCAAGCAATAACATTGTGTTTACTCATGCCATACCTAGTCCATACCAGAGCTCTCCATTGGGACTTAGCATGATCATTCTGCAGCCAAGAATACCCAACCTGGATAGAGTAGGCAGAACCAGTACCCCAACCATTCTGAATGAACCCCAGATGCATCCTATCCTTCACCCAACAGATTCTTTTCCAAGCCCAACTCGCACTAGCAGGAGGTTGATACGTCCACCAATCCAGTTGCTTTATATAAATGTTGTGTACCCACTTTACCCACATGTGGTCCTTCTTAGTAGCTATCCACCAAACATACTTACAAATAGCAGCAATGTTCCAAAGTTCAGAGTTAAGGATACCCAAACCTCCAAACTCCTTGGCTTTAGAAACCTTAGACCAGGCCACAGGAGGAGACTTTTCATAAGTACTATGTCCCTGCCACAAAAAATTCCTACAAATGTCATCAATTTGCTTTAGAACTTTTTTAGGAAGCAGGAAAATCCGAGCCCAGTAATTATGCAGTTGTGTAAGGACCGCCCGCACCAATGTCAGTCTCCCACCATAGGAAAGCTTCCTTGCACCCAAGGCCCTTATTCTACACACCACTCTCTCCACCAACACAGCACAGTCAAGCACACTAAGTTTTTTTGTTGCAATTGGGACACCAAGATACCTGAAGGGCAATTTAGCCAGCTGCATACCAGTCCTAGCAATGAGCACTGCCTGAGCTGCTGGGCCCACACCATTCAGAAAGGCATTAGACTTCCCAACATTCATTTTTAGCCCAGAAGCTTTAGAGAAAACATCAAAGCTATTGAGCAAGATATCCACAGAAGTTAAATTGCCATGACAGAATAACAGAAGGTCATCTGCAAAGCACATATGTGAAAGCTTGGATTTCTTACATAAAGAATGAAACTTAAACCCCTGAACCTCCTGAGCCACACAAATGATTCTACTGAGATACTCCATGCATAAGGTAAAGAGGAGAGGGGACATGGGGTCCCCTTGCCTCAACCCTCTCCTACCCTTAAAGAAACCAAAAATCCCCCCATTAAGAGACAGAGAGAAAGTGGGTGAGCACACACATTCCATAACTCTGCTGATAAACAACTCAGGGAAACCCAATGCCTCCAGCATACCCCTAACAAAAGACCATTCTATAGAGTCGTATGCCTTCTGCAAATCAATCTTCATCAAAATTCTAGGAGAGCAGCTCTTACGTTTGTACAATTTGACAAGATCCTGACACACAAGTATATTCTCCACTATATCCCTATTCTTCACAAAGGCACTCTGATTAACACTCACCAAGTCAGGTAAGACCAAACTTAGTCTATTACAAAGCAACTTTGTGATACATTTGTAAACCACGTTACAGCACGCAATGGGTCTAAATTGAGCCACCTGAGTAGGCAACTCAACTTTGGGAATCAAAGTCAGAATGGTATGTTTCACCTACTTTAATAACTTCCCAGTGTTGAAAAAATCCATCACTGCTGCAATAACAGAATCCCCTACAATCCCCCACGCATCCTTGAAAAATTGGCTTGAAAATCCATCAGGACCAGCAGCTTTGCTTCCAGGAATAGAAAACATAGCTTCTTTTATTTCAGGCCCTGTAACTGGTCTTAAAAGCACAGATAAATGAGATGGCTGGACCACCTTCCCCACAGTCACCAGAGAAGCCTGGACCTTCTCAACATCTTGAGCAGTCCCAAGCAAATCATTGTAAAACAATTCAAAGGCTTTAGCCACACCTGCAGGATCAGAATGAAGCACACCCTCCATATCTTTAATCTGAAAGACTTTATTACTGGCTCTTTTCTTCTTAATAACAGAGTGGAAATAGGCAGAGTTATCCTCCCCCTCCAACACCCACTGCAGATTAGCTTTCTGACTTAGGAACAGCTACTTAGCTTTTAAAAGTTTTTGGACCTCCTGACTAGCCACCTTCTCATTTTCATTCAAACTAGCATCATTAGGATTTCTGTTAAGCTCCTCCTGAATACAAAAAAGAGCTTTTTCAGCAACATGGAAAGTATGCTCAATACTATGGAAACCCTCCTTATTTAACCCTTTCAAAGGCCTCTTCAGATTTTTTAACTTCATCACCATTTGATACATATAAGTGCCAGGTACCTGCTGCTGCCACATTCTCTGTACCAAAGCCTGAAAATCCTCATCCAGAGACCACATATTAAAGTATCTGAAAGCCTTGGGTCTACTAACGGGCCTATCCCTCAAGCTAATAATGCAAGGGGAGTGGTCATATAAACCCTCAGGCAAGAAATTGGCCAACTAAGTGCAGGCCTTGAAAGGCCACAAGAGGAGGAAAGCATGAGGTAGATTCCATCACTCAATTGGGTGCTCAACTAAGTGCTCATATCGACACCATCAATTTGAAGTTTGAGAAGGCCATGGCTAAGCTTGATGAAGCTTCCAAATCACCCAAACAACATGTTAATGCTATGATGGCGTCATCCTCAATCCCAAATGGAGTATGTGAAAGTTGTGGAACCTTGGGACATGATCACAACGAATGTAGGGGAACAAATGAACAAGTAAATGTTTACGAAGCATACAAGAGTGGTACCCCTTATTCCAACGACTATAATAAGAACACAAAATTCCATCCAAATCTTTCATATAAGAGCCAAAATGTTCAAAACCCTCAACCCACATAGACTCCACCTCCAATGAGAAACCAAGCTCAAATACCCTTTTTCAACCAATGCCAAGTTTATCGAAATCAACCTTCCTACAACCAATCAAATGACTAAAGCTTTGATGTCCAAAAAGCGGTCCTCCAAATGCAAAAAAACCAACAAGAATTCTTCACCCAAATGCAAAAATATAGCCAAGCTAAAGAGATCACCATCAACAACATTCTTGCCCATACCAAAATCCTAGAAACTCAAATGACCCAATTAGCATCTTCTAGCTCCCAAAGACAAAAGGGGTAATTACCTCCTCAAGGTAACCCACCCAGAAGACATGAGACGGTTAGTTCTATCCATTTGAGGAGCGGTACAAGATATGAAGGGCCGAAGAGGTCAATTGATGAAGATATTGTGGATGCTAGTGACAAGCAAGGAGTTGTGGAGAATTCTAAGGAAGAAGATCCTACTACCAATGAAATTTCAAAGAAGAAGAATGAGGAGAAGGCTAAGGAAAAGAAGCTTATTGTGATTAGACTTCCATTCCCAAGTCGCCAAGCTAAGCCTAAGCTTGATGAGCAACTTGGAAAGTTCATGGAAATTATGAAGAACTTAGAAGTCTCAATTCCATTCACGGAATTGATCAATCATGTTCCAGCTTATGCAAAGTACATGAAAGATATTCTTACCAAGAAAAAATCCATCCAAAAGTTGGAGACTATTACCTTTACCAAAGTGAGTAGTGTTATTCTTCAAGGGAGTTCCCCTCCAAAGCTCAAAGATCCGGGAAGTTTTTCTATTCCATGTACCATTGGCGACTCTACAATCAACAAAGGATTATGTGATCTTGGTGAAAGTGTAAGTGTCATACCATACTCGGTATGTAAGAGGCTAGGAATGGGAGAGCTCAAATGCACCAACATCACTCTTCAAATAGCGGATTGATCAACAAAGATACCTTTAGGGGTATGGGAGGATGTGCCCGTGAGAATTAGCAAATTCTTCATCCCAGTAGACTTTGTCATTGTATACATGGAGGAGGATTCCACATTCCTATCATCTTAGGAAGACCTTTCTTGCATACCGCCGGAGTGGTAATCGATGTGAAACATGGAGAGCTCACACTTGAAGTAGGGGATGAGACATTTACTTTCAATCTTGACAAAACAATGAGAGCTCCCCGACTACATGAGCCATGCTTCATGATCGATCACTATAGCTGAGAAAGTGATATAAAGAAGTTAGAATCTCTATGCAAAGATCAAGCCATGGGTAAAGAAACACCACCCATGTGGAAGGAGAAGGTGTATGACCTTCAAGTAGCTCTATTCGGAGAGCAAGTAATTTTCAACAAAAATGAGAGCTTGAATAGCTCTCCCATCATGACAAGTAATGAAGAAGGCCTCATTGGCCATGATAACAAGAAAGGAGAGTTGCTCTTGTCAACTCATGACATCATTGGGGAACAAGCTAGTGAAGTTTGTGGTCTATGGGACGATGAATTTGAAGGATTGGTCAATCCTTATATTAGAAATGCTATGACCTTAGACCAAGGTTTTGTTGATCCTTGTCATCACTTTGATTTGGATTACAACAATGAAGAAAACAATGCACACAAATCTATGCAAGATCTCTATCATGAAAATGAGCAAGCCTTCGACTACTTCTACAAGGTGTTGAGCAACATCAACACCACCTTGGATTTGCCTCCTTGACATCTCATCCAAGAATGAGAGTTTGGTGGAGTCCTCCCTAAACCACCATTTGTAAATATTCTAACCCCTTAACTAGCCTTTTATTTCCTTTATTGCATCTTTGTCATTTTTGGATTTTCATTTTTGTGCTTTGATCAAGATTTTTGACATGAGAGCAAGTGAGGGAGGTATTTTAACATGTTTTAATGTGTAGTGTTTGACCAAATGTGGGGATGGCAAATGCCTAGGCTATCCAAGCCTTTGTAGTGCACCCACAACATTTAACAAAGGAGAAGAAGAGAGAATGACATGGGAAGAGGAATCCCCACGAGCAGACCTGAGCTCGTGGGAGCTGAAGAGGATCCGAGCATCCCCAGCATCAATTCGCGCGTCCTGGCCTTAGGACGTGGGAGCTGGGAAAGTTTAAATTGAAGAAAACGTCCTGTAAGAAAATTTGCGTAGATCAGCATCAGGACGCTCGTCCCCAACTTCAGGACGCTCGTCTTGGCGTCAATCCGCGCGTCCTGAGATGTTTCAAGTTTATAAGTTTTTGCTGTAAGGAAATCTGCACGTCCCAGGAACAATCCGAGCGACTCCTCAAGAATCCGCTCGAGCTGAGAAGAATTCACGCATCCTGGCACTGGTTTGTTAATTCAGGACGTCCTGTAAGACAATCCGCGCGTCCCGACGAGAATCCAAGCATCCCAGGCTTATATTTAAGCAAAACACGGGACAACCCCTTCCTTCCCAATTCATTTCTATCTTTCAAAAACACAAACACATACATTTTCTCCCACTTAAACCCTCAATCAACCCATTCAAAAACATTAATTTCTCAACAAAATTTACCACCATCCAAACAAAACTTGCTCAAAACAAGATTAAATCACTCCTTTATCAACAAAATACCATCTAAACATCACAAATTGAATCAATTTTCTATGTTTTAGGCAAAAATTCGAAAATCCTAAATTGATTGATGAATTGGTTGATGTTTGAAGAAGCAAGGAACATTCAAGCAAAATCTTGGTTTGTTGATACCAATTTGAGAAGGGGAATACAATGGCAAGGACCAAAGGCAGAACCAAGGCACCCAAAAAAACAAATTTATCAAAGAGACAACAAGCTCTTCTTGCATCTAAGGCTTTAGAAGTAATCCAACCAAGGGAGGACGTCCAAGTAACTACTAATCCTATTGAGGAAGATACCACATCTACTCCGGTTGTAGAACAATTGTCAAATTTTTGGGAGGTAACTTTCTTAACCAATGAGCATAGGATTGCATTTTTATCCCTTGCTAAAAAGACTATTGTGGCTACCAAGTTTATTTGTCAAGATGCCTTGAGAAAATTGGGTGTGCTTGAGCGAACTAGAGCATTTTTCGAGTCCATGAGGTTGTTAACTCTCTTTGAAATGGATGAATTGACTTACCCCTCATTGACCATGGAGTTCATAAGCTCCTTAAGGGTGTATAAGATAGAGACTCGAAATTATGTTGAATTACGTCTTGGGAACAAGAGTAGAAAAATGTTTAAGACCGATTTTGGTAAAGTGTTTAGTCTATTGCAATATGATCATTTTGAGAAAAAGCCTTTGAAGTATGATACATCACCCCTTTGGAAAGCTATTACCGGTCGAAAATTTGATTCTTTCTGGGAGTGCCATGCTTTATATGTTCACCATCCGGGCATAAGAGTATTGCAGAAGTTTGTGGGCAATACCTTGATTGCTAGAAAAGGCACCAACCACTTCACCGAACTTGATTTTGTCTACCTTGAGTCCTTCATGAATATCAATGGGAAGTTCACCAAAAAGTACAACATTCTTTAACTATTGCTTGATCGGTGGCTTGAGATTGATAATGGGAAAGATGGAGCGGCCTTCATTGTAAACGGGGGCTTGGTAACTAGGCTAGCTAAGCACTTTAACCCGAATTTCAACAAAGATAACACTTACAAACCGGTTAAAGGGAGCAACCTCCTTGATATGAGCACTATGATCAACAAGTTTCATTGGGTCAAGAATGACAATCTTGACAACAAATATGAGTGGCTCATCAAAGAAGCTAATTCCTTTGTCTTGCCTAGCAAGATTTGCCGTATCTCCGTCCATAGACCAAACTACCTATTGCCCGTCTCCAAGGAAGCTGAAGTGATAATTAAGCAACATAGGGATCCAATTGCCAAGACCTCCTCATCCTCCATTGTGACTCCACCATATCCCTTTGCCTACCAAGAATTCAAACCGTGTGTCTCTAATGTCATGGTAGGCAACGACTATTTGACCCAATTAATGCAACAAATGCATAAAGAAGCTCACGATGACTGGGTGAATTCTTACCGTGCCCAATATCCACCCCTACTACATCTAGCTAGGCAAAGACTTCTTGATCCTTCATGTCCTTTGCCTAGTTGGGCGGATAAGGAGGTATTCTTCCCAAATGCTTCTCAAGATGCCGAAATGGATAGTCGGGTGGGTAATGGAAAAGAGGTTGTTGTTGTTGAAGATGGAGAAGGTAGTGATTCATGCCAAGAAGAAGAACAGCAAAGTTCAAGTTCTAATGATGATGATGAAAGTGGTGAATACTCCGGGTCAATGGAGGTGGATGATGAAGAAGATAATGAAGAAATTGATGATAATTCCGTTGATGATGATGACGGCAATGATTCCGGTGATGAGGATGTCGCAATGAGCAATAATTCAGGGTTGACAAGGCTATATGGAGGATACCACAAGTGCGGGGTTGATTACTTGACTTCAACCCATTCAATTGTGAGTTTCCTACACCTCCATTAGCTTTGTATCTATATCATGTTTTTAATCTTTATCTTGAGTATTTGTTTTGAGTCCTAGCACCACTTAAAGGACTCCCACCTCGGTTCCATTGAGGTGTCACATATTGTTCCCAATTGAAAAATCCAAAATGACAATTAAGATTCATGCATTGCATCTTTTCCTTGTGCATGAACTCCCACTATTTTTACACTAGAAATAGTGTCTTACTCGGTTTGAGGAAGTTCACTCACAAGAAATGCAAGTTAATTCAAATTAGCTCTCCGAACAATCTAAAGAATGCATCATATAGGATAGATTAGAATGCATTCACTTGTTATATATTTCATATACTTTGCATATTAGTTTAGAAATCATGCATATTCATATAGATTGCATTGCATAATTTCCTATCGTATTGGCCATTGAGGACAATGCCTATACTAATGTGTGGACGAGAAATTCTAACTTAACTTTTAAAATAAAAAATGATAAAAATTGAAAAATTCTTGAAAAATTCATAAAAATTGAAAATTTTCTCAAAAATACAAAAACATGTTCATTCCTTTATAGTGTAGAATTGTATATTGTGTATATACTTGTGTTTGTTTGCCCTCTTATCACATTGGATCGACTATACCACATCCAAGGCATGAGGAATATGAAGACCGCATGGTATGATCTTTCCAATTTCCTTTTTCCTCTCTATGTTAATGACTATGTGGCTTTATTTTGGTTGATGCGGTATAAACCAATGTGATCTTAGGAGTTGCATGTAGTTTATATGGCATATTAGTTTATAGACGCATTTGAACTAGGTTGTATATATGTTAGTTGCATCACGGCATGTAGTTGCAGTTTAGGAAAAAATTTGTGAAAACATCTATTTGGGAAGCTTGACAAGTGTATATAAGGCCCTTGTAGATACTTTTTCTTCTTGAGACTTTGCTCACTAGAATACCTCTAAAACACCCTAGGATGTATCCTGCTAGTATCGTTTGACCCATGGACTAAGGCCTAGTCAAGAGTTGTAGATACCCAGTATCTGTTGAGACTCCAACAAACACCCGATGATTATCGGACTATAACATGTTTTGGAATCGCGGCGTTTGATCGACAGTTTGTGTACAACTTTACGTCGGAAAACTTAAAACGATTTCGAAAATAAAACATTTCAAAACATTTCAAAAATACTTGGAGTGTTTAATGCACGACGACGGGTCGCAATGACAATAACTAGAGTCAAAACCGACACCGGACCAAAAACCGACTCAAAAATTCAAATCCCGACTCCAACAACGAGTCAAACTGAGTCAACCAACAAAAAGAAAACATTTCAAACCTTCTACCTTAAGTTTTCCCAGATTCATGAATGGTCAAACATGTGACTACAAAACCTAGGATAGAACAAATCATAATTGCGTTTGTTGTGAAAGCGACAACTCACCTCGAAGAACCGCGACGTGACTCGCGCCTCTGTGAGCAGCCCAAGTGGCCACGTCGCTCAAAACTCATACAACCACTCATTCTCCTATAAGTACCCCTCAAATTCCCCCCATTTGAGACTTACGCGAGTGTCCGCCCCCTCTTTTCTTCCTTTAAATTCTCGACTCGACTTCTTAAGTCACAATCCGACGCGTGTTTACGACCTACCGATCGTAAATACAAGCCTTACACATTGTTTGGTACCGTCATCGTGCATTAAATCACTTGACCGACCACTTCGACCACTACATCGTCACTAATCTTAAAACACTCTTTTTACTTACCAAAACGGTTTTAAATCGAGTCTTTTTCCGATCAAACGAGTTGTTACACTTACGTCGGTCACTCGCCATAACCAAACATGTAAGTATGAGGGTGTAAAAATCCTTCTTTTATCATGTTTTCATTTGTTTCATGACTATAACATGCTAAAACGTGCATAACATGAACCAAAACATGGGATAAATGTGCCAAAACTGATTTTTGGCCCGAGACAGAAGCCCCTTGGTTCACCGGCTTGCCCGCGCCTAAATGGGGTGTCCAGATCAGAGATCAACCGTGTTTGTTCTCGTCATTTCCCTTTAATTCATTTTCATATTTGTAATCGGTTTTTACCATTACAAATATTTTCAAACCCTTTTTATTCAATTTCATTTGTTTTAACCATAAAACATTTTTCACCCTTGGTTCCATATACCATGACGGTTAAATCCGTGTTTCGGTGATAATATTTGGTTAATGACATTTAAAAGGTATTTTAAAGCCTTTTATTTCATTTCTTTACATTTTGGGAGGTATTTTAAAGCCTTTCATCATTTATTTACGTTTTCAAAATAAACATATTAGTCACCAACACAAAGTCGTCCTTTGTTCTACATACCATGCTTGGGATTTTAACCCGATGCGATGACGAAACCGACTAATTACATTCAAATGAACTTAAAACAATTAGTTCATAATTATTTTCAAAACTATTCATGTCAAGTTTGTCAAATCGAACCCGACACCGAATATTATCAAAATAATGATGATTATTCGAGTCTAGTTCTTCAAATCAACAAATGCGGTCTAGACGACCCTTTCAAATCAAACCGGGTTCAAGAACCCATTTCTCAACACGTTTTATAACGTTTTTCAAATGGTCAAAATACGGCATATAACCGTAGGCTAACCCGCGCCTCAAGCAGGCCTTTTCTTTCTCATTTTCAGAACCAGGGGAGGCCCCTTTACACCGCCAGCTGGCTCGCGCCTCATATAGCCGTCTGGTACAGGGCCTGTTCCCTTTCCAGCATTAGTCTAGGACGATCCCGACTCCGATTAGCCCGGATATAGGATGGATCAGATGACTATTCAAAATCACATTTGCAAAACGCTTTACCAAGACAAATGGATCACGTTATGCACCCTAAACCTAATACGGTAAATGGATGTTTAATTTCCGTCTTGCATGCAAATAAACCATTAATCCAACTCGACATCTTGTTCTTGATACTTGGATTAAATCAACCGACTTAGAAAGCTCTCACATGTTAGGTTTAAATCATTGGATGCGCATTCATGCATTTAAACCGTTTTATCAACTTTTGCATTCAACCAACCAAGATCGATCAGTAGAGGCCGTTACTGCGGGCGGGATTGGGTGTCTGATTAAAGGGCTTCCCAATACGTACCGTCACCTCTTACTCAGAAACTTTGGATAGTGGACGACCTTATCCAGGGCGTACGAGAGTCATTCTAGAGATAGGATGCTAAAGAGGGACGATTCCTTATCTTTAGTACCTATGTCAAACCCTGCTTTGTGCTTCGTTTGACCGAGGTATAAAGTGGATTCGAACGGGTTCCAAGCATCCCAAAAATGCTTGGTGGCGACTCCGAACATCTCTAATCGTTTCGAGACCCTTACTGAGACGAAACCGACCGATCTGAAACGATCCGGTCGAAAGCATCTTTACGCCGCTGAGCGTGGCTTTCAAAAGACCGTTGTCATTGTCCACAGATAAGGTGGGCATACGCAGGTGGGCCCACGTCCACAGATTGGCAACTCCGCTGGGGAGAACTAGGACACTTACGTCTTTGTGATCCCTAGATGGTGAGACTCGAACGAGGTCTTGGTTGGAATGCATTAATTGATATTACGGTCACGGTCGGGTTCCTTGTCCGGGCCCATAACATAACCCTTTTCGACCAATTGGCTCGTCTCGTCGGCGTGAGTTTTCTCATCCCCGCGTTTTGAAACCCGATTGAGTTAAGCATACTGTTGACGTTATACATTTCTATTTCGTCAAAGAGCTTTCATCACTTTCGAGCACGAGGCTAGGGCACCCTCCTTACACATTTTGTTTGGATTGGTATCCCTCTCGCAAATCGGGGTTTGATTGCTTGGTGTGTAACCCACCGTTTTAAGCCAAAACCCGTGTAAGCATGATGCATAATATAATGAGCTGTGAATGCTTATCTGCTACTTGATCATAAGTCCTTCCGTGTCATTTTCAAACTTTCAAAATCACCTTTTTGCGCCGTTATAATGGCCGTTTCAAACCTCGGTCTTTCGCCGACCGTTGCGCGCCTTTCTAGGCCGTCGTAATGACGATTTTCAAACCCGGGTTTTATAACCATTCCAAACACGCCTGATGTGGCTAAAGTCGTATTACCAAATCAAAGTAAAACTATCTCAGGACTAACAAGAATAGCTAGTGATAAGACAGGTATCGAATCCACAGGGAGGCGGTAAAAGCTAAGTCTAAGGGTATTTAAGCTGTCTAGAAGTAACCGATTTCGGGGGGGTTTTGTTTTGATTTGGTAATACGACTTTAGCCACATCAAATTTGGCGCCGTTGCCGGGGAGACGACAATTGTTTAGTCTTTTTGTGTTTATTTTGTCTTTTTGTCTCAGGGAACCCAGTTCCTTGAGACCGTTCTCACACTTTCTTGTTAGTTCCGTTTATGCCCAGGTCTAATAGGTCCGAGATTATTCCTTTTGATCCTGAACCTGAGAAGGCTTTTCGCTCTGAAAATTTAATCAAGAAGTGGGTCAAGTAGAAGACTTGAGTATACTTGACGTCGAAACGGCGAGCTCCACTGAGTCAGCCGGTCGGTCCTACGAAGAGGAGGATGAAGAAATTCCTATTCCTGATATTCCTATTCCTGATATACCCGAAACTATCATCATGCCTACTCTAGCCAGTCATTCTGAGCTAACCTTGGCTTCTATTCCACAAGGATTCAAGCTGCCCACTACTACCAATGGAACATTCGAGATTCGGCCATCTTACATCAATTTGGTGGAACGAAACATGTTTGGAGGGACAACTGCGAGGATCTGCGACGCATATGGAAAAGTTTGTCACTTATCTGCTCTATTCCATTATCACCGGAGTGACACAAGATCAAGTTAAGCGGTGCTCTTTCCTTTCTCTCTCGAAAGATGGAGCTGCCGAGTGGTTAAGAGATATGGATATGGATACTTGAAGGAGTTCTGATGAATTCCTTGGCTCTTGCTTTCTACAAGAGGTACTTCCCACCTCGGAAGACTAATGCTTTGAGGAATCAAATTACTAGTTTCAAGCAAGAGCTATCAAGATTTGAATGAAGCCTGGACTCATTTCAAGCGTTTAGTTCGATCAGTTCCCCATCATGGTTTCCCAAAGTGGTTTCTTTGCAACCAGTTTTATAACGGGTTGTTTGACGATCATCGTGCCCTTTTGGATTCATCTGCGAATGGGAGGTTTCAAGATAACACCAATGATGGTGACGCGTGGAAGTTGATTGATCAGATTGCTACCCATACCGCAAGGTATGGAAATCCTAGGGAAAGCACGCGAGGTACTGGAGTTGATAGTGCTCTGGCGGCACAGCTAGAGACTATTTCAGCCCAAATTGCTGAGATAAAGACTACCTAATCATTGGGTAGTAAAGAGAGAGTTCATGCTATGAGTCAGCAAGTAGAGGAGACTTGTGCTAGATGCAGTTTAGATGGTCATAGTGCAGCTGATTGTATGAGCACATTGGAGCAGGTTAATGCCTTTCAGGCTTACAGACAAGGTGCACAAGGTACACCTTTCTCTAATTTTTACAATGAAAGAACGAAGGAGCATCCGTTCCTTCAATGGTCTAGCCAGAATGTGCAAAACCCGCAGCAGTCACAACCGCAAAAGAATCCTTATATCCCTCCTAACAATCGCGGTAATCAACAACAAGGGGGATATCAAAGGCAAAATCAAGGAGGCCAGCAGTTCAACAATCAATATCAGCAGCCTCCTCAACAAATTCCTCAACAAGCTCCGAATAATGATATGGCAGAGTTGCGCAATCTTTTGCAACAAACTTTGTCGATCGTGAGAGGGCACGGCTCGATTTCTGACCTGATTGCCCATAACAAGATGCTAGATAATCAAGTGGCTCAGATGGCACTTCAAAACCCATCAAAACAGGCCGTAGGTCTTCCTCCTCAAGGTAAGCAAGCTCATGAGCAAGCTAATGTTATTCAGCTGAGGAGCGGTACTTCTTATACGAATCCCGACCTGAAAAGTCTTGAGAATGAAGTGTCCATTACTGTTGATGAAGTCCCTTACATGCATCCCAAAGGATTGGGTAATTTGGAGCTTAGTGATGATGAGAAAGAACCTGAAAGTTGAAACACGAGCCGACGATAAAAGTAAAAAGACGAAAAAGTCAACTGCGCAAAGGTTCTCGATCGAGTCACAAAGACTCGATCGAGGATCCACCAGTGGATCGAGTCACCCCTGACTCGATCGAGGATCCAATATTGACAGCCGACGGTGTTTCAAAAGTTGTTTATAAGGATAAGCAAGCCGAGCCCATAACTATTTCACTACCTTTTCCTCATCGACAACAAAAATCCAAGCTGGATAAGCAGTTCGGTAAGTTTATGGAGGTCGTGAAGAATCTACAGGTAAGTGTCCCTTTTACTGAACTAATTACTCAAGTGCCGGCTTATGCGAAATTCATGAAGGAGATTTTGACAAGGAAGAGATCCTTCGACGCGGTGGAAACTATTGCTTACACTCAGAAGTGCAGTGCCATGTTGCCAATTAATACACCACCCAAATTGAAGGATCCAGGAAGTTTTTCTATCCCTTGTCATATTGGTCATCTTTTTATTAGTAAAGCTCTTTGCGATTTAGGAGCTAGTGTCAGCGTTATGCCGTATTCTGTCTGTAAGAAATTAAATATGGGTCCGTTGACAGTTACTAATATGACACTGCAGATGGCCGATAGATCCGTTAAGCACCCACTGGGGGTGTTAGAGGATGTTCCCGTTCGTATTGGGAAATTTTTCATCCCCGTTGATTTTGTTGTCATGGACATGGCTGAAGACAACCAAATCCCTATCATCTTGGGGCGACCGTTCTTACATTCTCATGGGCGGTTATAGATGTTAGGCGGGGAGATTGACCTTAGTCGTGGGGGATGATACGATTACTTTTAACTTGGAAAAAGCATTGAAAAACCCCATGATAGAAGAGACTTGTCATAGTATAGATGTTGTTGATTTTACTATTGATGAGTGTCTTCCTATGTGTTTGGACAGGGATCCTTTGGAGATTGCCCTGGTTTCTGATCCAGCTGATCAGACGGGTTCATGGAGTCCGAAAGTTCATCAGATTGAGAAGCTTCTAACTGGAGAGGAATGCCCACATCAGAAGGTATACGGTTTGGGTGTCACACCTAAGGTAACCGAGGTAAAGAAACCTGAATTAAAACCTCTTCCCTCTCATCTCAAATATGAATTTCTTGATGATCGTGAAATGAACCCGGTGATTGTCAATGCTAACCTAATCAAGGTCAACTATCTGCTTTGTTGACTGTTTTGAGAACTCATAAAAAGGCAATTGGGTATAGCATTGACGATCTCAAAGGTATTAGTCCTGATTTTTATATGCATAGAATTCACTTGGAAGAAGGCCACAAGCCTAGTGCACAAGGTCAGAGACGACTAAATCCTCCAATGCAGGAGGTGGTAAGAAAAGAGGTACAGAAATTACTTGATGTTGGTATTATTTTCTCTATTTCGATTCTAAATGGGTCGATCTGTCCAAGTTGTACCTAAGAAGGGAGGTACTACAGTAGTAAAGAATGATAAAAATGAATTGATTGCTACTAGACTTGTCACAGGATGGAGGATGTGCATTGACTATAGGAAGTTGAACACGGCCACTAAAAAGGACCATTTCCCATTTCCTTACATTGACCAAATGTTAGAGAGATTAGCATGTCATAGTTATTTCGTTACCTAGATGGCTACTCCGGTTTCTTTGGATACCCATTCATCCTGAAGATCAGGAAAAGACCACTTTCACTTGTCCATATGGTGTATTTGCTTATAGGAGGATCCCCTTTGGTTTATGTAATGCTCCTGCTACCTTTCAGCGTTGTATGATGGCCATATTTTCTGATTACATCGAGTCTATCATGGAGGTCTTTATGGATGATTTCAGTGTATATGGTACTGATTTTGATATTTGCTTGAGAAACTTGACTAAAGTTTTGCAGCGCTGTGAGGAGAGCAACCTTGTTCTCAACTGGGAGAAGTGCCACTTCATGGTTACTGAAGGGGTGGTACTCGGTCATTTGGTGTCAGGTAAGGGTATTCAAGTGGACAAAGCTAAGGTTGAGGTAATTGAGCAACTCCCGTACCCGGTTAATGTTAAAAGTGTGCGTAGTTTTCTTGGTCATGCAGGGTTCTATCGTCGCTTTATAAAGGATTTTTCTAAAATTGCTCAACCTCTAACTCAGCTTCTTCACAAAGATGCTCCTTTTGTGTTTACTGACAAGTGTATTCAAGCCTTTGAAAGGATCAAACAAGCACTTATCTCAGCTCCCATAATCCGATCGCCGGATTGGAGCCTTCCTTTTGAGATTATGTGCGATGCCAGTGACTATGCAGTTGGAGCTGTTTTGGGGAAGCGAAAGGACAAGGTGTTACATGCTATTTACTATGCAAGCAAGACTCTCGATGATGCCCAAATCAACTATGCTACTACAGAGAAGGAGCTACTTGCAGTTGTCTATTCATTAGACAAATTTAGAGCTTATCTTGTTGGTTCTAAAGTTATTGTTCACACTGACCATGCAGCTTTAAAGTATCTTTTAACCAAACAAGAGGCTAAACCTAGACTCATTAGATGGATTTTATTGTTACAAGAATTTGATTTAGAAATCCGTGATAAGTCCGTCTTTGAAAATGTTGTTGCGATCATTTGTCCGTTGCGATTTTCGGAAGAGAGATTTTGCCCATTGATGACTCTTTTCCGGATGACCACTTGTTAATCGTAGCCGCAAATACTCCATGGTTTGCAGATTATGCCAACTATTTGGTAGGAGGTATGCTTCCTCCTGATCTTTCCTATCAGCAGAAGAAGAGGTTTTTGCATGACGTGAAGCGATATTTCTGGGACGACCCATATCTGTTCAGGGAGTGCGCAGACGGTATCTACAGACGATGTATTCCAGAGGGTGAGGTATGTGCCATCCTTTCTCATTGTCACTCTTCTTCTTATGGAGGTCATCATGGTCCTTATAGGACATTTGCTAAGGTAATGCAATCGGGTTTTTATTGGCCTACTATTTTGAAGGATGCTACTACTTTTGTCCGTTCTTGTGATGCATGTCAAAGGACGGGCAATATCTCGCAAAGGCATGAGATGCCTCAAACTGGAATCTCCGAAGTAGAGATTTTTGACGGTTGGGCATTGATTACCAAGGGCCGTTCCCTACATCTTTTGGGAACCAATACATATTAGTAGCTGTAGATTATGTTTCTAAATGGGTGGAGGCAATTGCCACCCCCACTTGTGATGCTAAATCTGTTGTTAAGTAGTTTCAGAAGACTATCTTTCCACGGTTCAGAGTGCCTCGTGCAGTGATCAGTGATGGAGGCAAGCATTTCAATGAGCGTCATCTTAATTCTCTCTTGAAGAAATATGGCGTTACACACCGACGAGGATTGGCTTATCATCCTCAAACCAGTGGACAGGTAGAGATTTCCAACAGAGTCAAATGATCTTGGAAAAGGTAGTAAGCAAGAATACAAAGGATTGGAGTCGGAAGCTCGATGATACTTTGTGGGCCTACCATACTGCATTCAAAACGCCGATTGGAACCTCACCATACCGACTTGTCTATGGCAAGTCCTGTCATCTACCTGTGGAGCTTGAGTACAGGGCTATGTGGGCCATAAAAGAGCTGAATATGGATCCCTCACTGGCGGGTGAGAAGCGACTGATGCAGTTGAATGAGCTTGATGAATTTCGACTGCATGCCTATGATAGTGCTCAAGTATACAAGGAGCGAACGAAGAAGTGGCATGACAAGCATATCTTGCAAAGAGAATTTCATGTTGGTGAGAAAGTTCTCTTGTTTAACTCTCGTTTGCGCTTGTTTCCAGGTAAATTGAAGAGTAGATGGTCTGGACCGTTCACTATTACTGATGTGAATAAATTTGGGTCAGTTACATTGCATTCTGACACAGGAAAGACCTTCAAAGTGAATGGGCAACGCTTGAAGACATACTATGAAGGTGCTTTTGTGGGGGTAATAGAGGCTCTTGACCTCTTCCCCATTGATTCTTCTTACTGATGAAGAATTACGGCCGTGCGGGACCGCAAAAACCAGCGCTACCGAGAGGCAGCTCGGATTTTGTAAAGTATTAGTTTGTAATTAGGATTTTCAATTCAAGTTTTGTTTTTATTTTTATGTTCCTTGAACTTTGAGAGATGAGGAGAGGGCACTTGATATGCTTTCAAGTGTCTTTTGCAGGAATTTTGATGGGATTTGAAGCTATGAGTAACAAACGACGAAGAAAGGAGCCCCAGACTGCTTCCTCGATCGAGTCAGCTGCGACTCGATCGAGGAACCTATCAGCTCGATCGAGTCAGCTGCGACTCGATCGAGGAACCTGTGAAGAATTTCGAAAAGTTTAAAACGAAAGTTGGGTATTCCTGAAATTGGTTCCTCGATCGAGCCAGCTGCGACTCGATCGAGGATCCAATTTAGACCGGGTTCCGCGTTTTATTTTCACCGGTTTTATGCTTTTGTTACCCTAATGTCTTTCAACTTCCTTCTTCTTTTCGTGCTCTATTCCTGCATTCTACCTCCTCTACTACTCATTCTCTCTATATTCATCATCAATCATCATCAAAACTCACTTAAAACTTGTGCTTACTTGCTTATTACTTGTTTGAATCATTCTCTTGTGCTTATTCTCTCCATTCCATTGTTTAAATTGCTCAGGTAAGTCACGATTTGGCCTCTATGTGTCTCGAAAATTCTGATTTTTCTTGCTTAATTATTGCGTTTATTGTATTAAATCTTCCATTGCTAGTATACAATTGCTATTTCCTTGCTTTCTAGCCCCTTAATTGTTGACATTCATGCCTAATTTGCTAATTTGGGAATTAGGGTTCTTCAAAAGCCGGGTAGAAATTTTGCATTAAATTGGTTAGAATTGTATTCTATTGCTTGGAATCTTCCATATTTGATACATACTCATGTTCCCCTAAGTTTTTGGATGCTTTCATTGTCATTTGGAGTCTAAAAAAATTGATTTTTCGGACCCATTATTGCCAAAAACAGGACTGTTTTTCTGCTGAGGTTGAACTTTAATTTTCTACTTGCTCTTATGTAGATAATGTCGACTTCTAGGCAAGGAAATAAGAGGACTAGAGAAAGGAGAGCCCCGGTTCAGCAACCCGAGGTGATTCCTGAAGAGATTGTGTCTTCGGAGGATGATTTGTCTCCTTTAGACGATTATCCATTTATCGAATTTCGTGACAAAGCACAGAAGGACAGGTTTGAGTATCTGTTAACTAAGTCTATGAGTGCCACTCGATGTGTTGATAGGAAAATTTTGCGCACTTTGAAGATAGACGACATTATGTTTGGCATGTTTAATGAAATCGGGTTACAGGGTCTTTTCACGCTCCACGAGTTATCTTACCCTGCTCTAACTCTCGAATTTCTGAGCTCCTTTACTTATTTTCCCAGTGATCATCTAATCAAATTTCGTTTGCTTAATGTTGAACGGTCTTTAACCTTTGACCGTCTTTCTGAAATCCTGGGATTAGATAAGCATACTGACGGGGACTTGTATGGTGTTGGTGGGTTGTCTGCCGTTCGCTATTTTCCATTATTTACTGGTTATATGGATGCGGACGTCAGTGCTATGGCTTTGTTAGATGTCCAACACGTTTGTCTTCGTATGTTTTTGAGGTATTTGAGCTATTTGTTGTATGGCCGGTCCGACAAGAGCAAGACCTCCACTATTGAGGTCTTAATACTTGCTAGTTACTTGAATCCTTATAGGGAGGAGACATTCCAATTCTCTCCCCCTGCTCTTGTCTGTTCGGCGTTTGATAGGATGATCGGGAGATACGGGAACCTTGACTGTGGTGCTCTTGTCACCAAGATTGCTAGGGCGGTTTGTGATTTTGAGGGTGATGACCCATATGAGCCCATGGCTGACTTTGAGCCACTTGTTGATGATGACCACCTTCGTTATGACATTTCTTATCTTGATATTAAGAATGGGAAGGACCATTACTGGAGGGTCCGAGGTGAGTCATACATGCTTCTTCCTTGCGCCCGTTTGCCTGCTGTCGACCCCCTCGAGGAGAGTACGGCTGTGGAGCGACTCCCACCCGTTACTTATCTGATTCCTGAGGATCTTTTGGTTACTTTTCCTGGGTCTAGTACTACTACCACCACCGGCGGGCGCCGGAGACGTCGTGCACCCACTACCCATCTGCCAGGCTCCTTCCAGCCTGCTCCTCCTCCACCTCCTTCAGCCTATCCCACTTCAGGCTATGCTCCAGGTTACCATTTTGATCCCGTCATTGAACGGGGAGGATGCATACGGGCATCAACACTGCTTTGACAGAGAGGAGGATGTGGGAACAGATGGAGGCTATGTCTTTGGCTTCCGGGGGGCAGTATCGCGGTGTGTCACCTTCTTATTACACTACTCCTGGTGACGACAGCCGTGTGTTCCATCTTTACGGAGTGACTCCCACTGAGTTTGGACAGTTTAACACCGACTTCGGTGCATTAGGCCGTCCCTTTTACACTCCAGTCCGCCCCCCTCAGCCTACTTCTGTTTTTGCGGAGGACACCGGTATCCCTTGCTCCCAGAGAGGCCCGTTTGGCCAGTTTGGTGCTTCTACTTCCACTGCTGCTGCTACTGGAGGCACTCGTGGTCGAGGCCGTGTTCGGAGAGCCACTCGTGGTAGAGGTCGTGGCCGCAGTGCCGTTCCTGATCCTGAGCTTATGTCCTTATATGCTGAGATCGATGATTTTGATGATGCTGATGGAGCCCAGTAGTGACAACTGGTCACTACATCCCTCTTTTTCCAGCTGGTTTGGGGGAGGCTACTGCATTACAGCTGGTATTATCCTTCTTTTTGTTTTTATTGCATTTCCTTTTTACCCTCTTCCTTTTGTTAGTTGTGTCCCATAGGTTGCTGGTTTTCTGTGTGATTGCTATGCTGTAGGCGTCACAATGAGGACACTGTGACATTTAGGTTTGGGGGAGTGTGTTTATTTCTGTTGTGTGCTTTTACTTATTGTTGTGTGAAAAAAATCAAAAATTCAAAAAAATTGAAAAATTATAAAATACAAAAACATGTCTTTTATTTACTTTTGTTTATTTTGAGTCGAGTCTTGGTGAATTGTATAGCAATGATGATATCTTGCTTTGTCTTTGCATTTGAGTCTCATTTAGTTGTTCATGTACATTGTTTTGACCTGTTAGCTATGATAAACAAAGCTCTTTACTCAAGTCTTGACCGTCACAATATGCCTTATGCCGAGTAGACTTGACTTTATTTTGTTGGTAAACCACTTAAATTTCTGAGGTCTTTAGAGCTTCCTAGGCCGGGAACATTAATAAACCGGTCTCATTGTTATTTAGGCTAATGAGTGTGGTCTCCTTGTGGTATATGTAATATCAAACTGCATAAGTGTGACATAAGTTTCTTAGCTTTTGCGCGTTCATTTGATTAAGTACATGTGGATAGGCGATTCTTATCGTTCAAATAAGCCTTACATTACCCAGTTTTGTTAGCCCGTTTGAACCATGTAGCCATTTTATATCCTATTTCTTAGCTACATTCTAGAATTTTCCTACCTTTTTCGGGACAGTCGCAGTTGTTTGAGCCTTATTGTATAGCTACTTTGGTTGGGTTGGGACTTTTATTGTCATGTGGATAGTAGCTATCTTTTTGTAACAATTGTGTGACCTCTTATGTTGAAAAAAGAAGTATTATGAAGCAAAAAAAAAAAAAAAAAAAAAGAAAAAAAAAAGAAAGAAAAGAAAAAGAGAAGAAAAAGAGATGAAAAAAAAAAAGAAGAAAAAGAGAAAAGAAGAAAAAAAATGTTTGCTTCATTCAGTTTTGTTAGGAGGTCGTGTGTGGTAATTACTGGAGTCTAATGCACATTTGGAGAGCCTTTACATTTCTCTCATATGTTGTCAAAGTTGAGATTATTTCTCCAGTTGGATGTTTATTTTATTTCTTATTTGATTTGGCTATTGGTCTAGTGCTGCGACTACCGTCTGAGCCTCACATATCCATACGTGCTTTTGCACAAGCCACTTCTATACCCATGCCACTTTACCACCTTTCTGTCCTTGATACATGTACTTGGTCTGTTTTGTGAGTGCGTATTAGTTGGAGAATCTCTTGTCACATTAGATTGCATGCATATCTCATAAGTTGAGTGAGAGTCTTACTTCTTTCTATCTTACATATATATCACCTATTATGAGTGCATGAGTGAAACCGCGAGAATCCAACAGAATTGTCTTGTAAGGTTGAAAAGTATTCGGCTGAGTCTCGGTATCATGTCACATCTTGAGTAAGAGTTGCGTGAGTCTATTACCCGTGCTTTTGAATTTGTTTTATTAGCACAACTTCGGTCATTGCTTTGTTATAGATATGGACAGCTGAGTCTTGTATGTGCCTAGACATTTGCTCTGAGTTATTCATTCACCATATGTTCGCTGTTCTTTGTTTGGCCTGATTGCTTTGCTTGAGGACAAGCAAAGGTTTGGTTTGGGGGAGTTTGATGTATCACTTTCATATATACTTTTACAGCTCCCTTTATACCGTTTTACATACCGTTTCGTGCCTATTATATCATTTATATGCTTTATTTCAATGAATTGTCGATACTGCCGCTATTTTGTGTTTTGATGCAGAAATGACTCGTTATGAGTGTGATCAAGCTAAGATTAGCATGGCGGAGACGGCATAGAAGAATACACGAAGCATGGCACGGGAAACGAGGAATCATGAAGACTAGAAGTAAAAGAAGAGATGAAATAACCTGTGAAGCAAGTTCCTCGATCGAGTCACTGCTGACTCGATCGAGCAGCTGTCCTCGATCGAGTCACCTCTGACTCGATCGAGGATCCTCTCTGGCGGGTTTATTTCCGGAATTTCCTAAAACGTTAATCTTTTGTTATAAATTAAAGACTCGTGTTTTATTGTTGGACTACGTTATATTTTGCTTGGATATTGCTGGAAAACTCTCTTAGAACCCTAATCTTTCCTTTGTATGGTACCGATTTCGGGGGGGTTTTGTTTTGAGTTGATTCTAACAAACTAATTGCAAGTAATTAAATGAAGGTTTAACAATATTATTAAAAGTCTAGGAATTAGGTTCACTAGGTCAATTAGTCGGGGATTATCAATCAATTACTAAATCTATCAAGTTGTTTAAGGTCATAAGATCGGTCGACTCCATTATGCCCTTTAGATCGATTCTAACATGCGGTCGCTATAATTAGATACTCTCTATTTGATTATCGCAGCCTATATCAATTCTAACCCGGTCGGCGATAGGATCGATTCGCTACACTAATTAATAACTCAGGGCTCAAGTTGATTAACTAGAAGAATTACAATAATCAAACAACAACTTTAATGATATCAATAGCAACTAATTGACTTTCCCTTTTAATTAACCTAGATCCCCTTCATCCTAGATGAGGAGATTAGCTACTCATAATTATAATAACAACAACAAATATGATTAAAGATGAAAGCATGATTAAAAACATGAAAGAATAATTGAAGAACATAAAAGAATAATGATTAATTAACGAGGAAAGATTAGTACCATACAAAGGAAAGATTAGGGTTCTAAGAGAGTTTTCCAGCAATATCCAAGCAAAATAAAACGTAGTCCAACAATAAAACACGAGTCTTTAATTTATAACAAAAGATTAACGTTTTAGGAAATTCCGGAAATAAACCCGCCAGAGAGGATCCTCGATCGAGTCAGAGGTGACTCGATCGAGGACAGCTGCTCGATCGAGTCAGCAGTGACTCGATCGAGGAACTTGCTTCACAGGTTATTTCATCTCTTCTTTTACTTCTAGTCTTCATGATTTCTCGTTTCCCGTGCCATGCTTCGTGTATTTTTCTATGCCGTCTCCGCCATGCTAATATTAGCTTGATCACACTCATAACGAGTCATTTCTGCATCAAAACACAAAATAGCGGCAGTATCGACAATTCATTGAAACAAAGCATATAAATGATATAATAGGCACGAAACGGTATGTAAAACGGTATAAAGGGAGCTGTAAAAGTATATATGAAAGTGATACATCAACGCCTTTCTAGGCCGTCGTAATGACGATTTTCAAACTCGGTTTTCTACAACCATTTTAAATCACCTTTTCACGCCGTTATAATCGCCGCATCTAGACACGGACTTTAACCCGTTTCGCGCCGACAATGGCTCTTTCAAAACCCGAGAAAAGCACACACCCTCTTCTTGAGACACTTTCGAGATCCCGAGGACCATGCACCGTCCCCGAGACCTCTTCAAACATTTCAAACCCGATTTTCAAAACATACAATTTTGAATTTCAAAACCGTCTTGGGAGACAATACACTGTTTTCCGAGCCGACTCAAACTCAAAACCGTCTTTTGCAAATAAACTTAAGACAACCCTTTCAACTGTTCGACTTGCGGAGATCTCTATCTTCAGAAGCCGTCCATTAAAGCGACAAATGAATTTTTTTGAAAATATCTATTTTCGAAAACTTCAGTACACCATTCCAATTCCGCCTCGTGTCTATCGAGTCAAAGCAAACGTACTTATGGGTCTTTACTTATGAGTCATCTCACCACGAGACCCGTTCAATGGCGTCGCGCCATGATGTTAGACTCGTGTCAAAGGTTTGGTCAAGCACCGCCACGTCATAAATCGAGTCAGCACCGAGGAACAACACACGGTCACCCTCGTCTTGTTGAGTCTGATCTTTGTCCCGTCCTTTGCGTTGTCTGCGTTCAGTCTTTGAACCGTGTCGGATTGAGTTGTAATGTGAGCCGTTTTTCTGCCTCAGAGCCATGGCCCCGTCTTAACCCGTTGGAGGAGGGTGAGTACTCAATTGGTCAGTAAACCAAGTGAATCAACTTTGGTGGAAAAGTTCGTCAACAATCTCCAAAATATCAAGACCTTTCAAGACCTGCAAATTCTGGGGACACGTATTGAAGATGACCTCCGGAAGGGTGTCTTGGCCAAGACTACTGGCAGAGGCTACCAAGGATCCACCTCAACCGGATCCCGCCCTTACGGCCAAACGAACAAGATCGATGAGGTCAACCTCGTTGAACCATCTACTAAGAGATTTGAGCTCCCCCAGAGAGTCTTCACTAATATAGGGTCAACTTACGCAAGTGCTCTGATGAGGCTCATGGACCAGGAGAAATTACAACCAATCGGACCCACCCCGGATCCGACCGATGCTAAGAAATCCCGCTTCTGGAACCCCAATGCCTACTGTCAGTACCATCAAGGGAAAGGGCATGATACTGAAACCTGCTTCAAACTTAAACACATCATCCATGACATGATTGAGAAAGGGGATTTGCCTTTACCCCCGCCAACTAAGCCAAACAACAAAACAAACCCTTTGGGAATCCACGCTATCTCCTACGATGAGCCGCCTCTGGACTGATCTCACCTCATCCTGCCAGTTGATGATGAGGTGAATGCCTTGGAAAAAGATCCGTCAGACGGGGTGTTTGTGTTCAGTGCTGCCACTATGCTCACCATGTTCCAACAGGTTGAGGAAGCCATAGCCAGCCTCTCCGAGAGGATTACCCAACTTGACGATGCTTACCGCCGTCTTATCTTCAATCCTCCACCACCACGCCCGAGGGACGGTCCTCCGAGCAGCCAAAACTACCCACACCAGGATGAATTGCTCCCGCGACCATTCTGGCATGCACCTCACGAAAATCACCCTCACAATAACTACCCTCACAATAACTACCCTCATAAAAATCACCCTCACAAAAATCACCCCCACAAAAATATCCCTCACAAGAACGGCCCACTGAGGAATACCCCTCCAAGGTACCCTCGAGACTCTGAAATTAATGGCATCTGGAGAGATGATGTTGAGGATGTGTATATCATCCCGGGGAAAGAGAAACAGCCGAAAGAGATCGGTCACCTTACCCGGTACGGACGCCCCTATCAGAACCCGAACAATCCAACGGTCGTTCCAACAACGAATGACCAAGTCGTCCCGGAAGTAAACACCCAACCAAGGGCTCCTGAGAATTTAATCCTCAAACAGCTTCAGAAGGCAAAAGCCGAAATCTCAATCTGGCAACTGATCGCAACGTCTTTTGAACATCGATAGGCTTTGCTACAGGCCTTGGGAAAGTTAACCGTGCCCTACACCTCTTCCCCAGAAGAAATAGTGGCACATATGATGAGGGACGCCCCTGATCTGAACAACCCAGTCGTCTTCTCTGACGAGGATATCCCTCCATTCGGAGCCAATCATAACCTGACCCTGTATATCACCGTACAATGCCTCAAGAAAAATGTACCCATGGTCCTCGTAGATGACGGATCCGCAGTGAATGTCATCCCTCTCAAGACTGCTCACAAGCTGGGTATTAAGGAAGATGATTTAGTCCCGACAAACCAAGGAGTACGCGCCTATGAAGGTCGCAGGGCTTATCACTTTGACTGTCGCAACCGGACCACTGGAAAGGCAAACCAGTTTTCAGGTGGTCGACATCGACGCCTCTTTCAATATGCTCTTGGGACATCCCTGGATTCACGCCGTCAAGGCAGTTACCTCGACTCTCCACCAGAAAATTAGGGTCCTCTTCAACGGGAAAACAATCACAATTCCTGCTTCCCCGATCAAAGCTGTCATGAGAAAGGGAATATCCTCCCAAGCCATTGAGGAGGATGACAATGAAATGTGGGGTTTCCAAGCTGTGAACACCATAATTGATGAATCAACACCCTTTGATTGTGACCCGTTTGCTAACCTCACAGTCAACCATATCATGATGCACCAGGGTTACTTCCCGGGCTTACCCCTCAATCCACTGAAAGACGCCTTGCCTCCCTTGAAACAGGCTAAGGTTCCCAACATTCCCTTCGGACTGAGATATGAGCCTACCGATGAAGATATCCAGGAGATGAACCTCCTAGTTCGAAAGCGCAAGAAGCACAGAGTTATCCTCCGTCCCTATCATCTGACCCTCAACGGATACTTTATCCCCGAGGGAGAGTCCAAGCTCTACCATGGCTTTCCAGAGCCGATCTATGACTCTGTGGCCAAGGCTAGGTACCCGGGAGTGGAAGTCTTCTAGGACTGCTACTTCATCCCCGACAACATCGAAGCTGCATCAACTGAGTCTAAGCCGTCGTCATGCCTCGATGGACAAGGTGTCACACTCCTCTTTGGGGAAGATAACATCAAACACCTCGACTATGAGGACATCATCAACATCGCCCTGAAGGACAATCAATTTGACCCAACCGCTTTGATCTCTGACACTGACCCAGAGAAAGCTACACAAAAATGGAGGAAGACCGTCAAGTGGACCGATCGCCAAGGTCGCATTCTCAAAATCACGACTGGAGAAGGCCCTATGTTCAAGGAGGGAAGTGAAGAAGAATCTGAGTCCGAGTCTGAGTCGGAGTCAGAGTCTGTCATAACTCCTAATGTCCCGGTCAAGGTCCCCGTCCCACTGTTTTATCATAAAGTCGTGGCTGATTCAGAGGCTGAGTCTACTAGGATCACCCCCACTCTCATGAAAGGTGACAACCTGGAGCCTGTTCCAAGGGCCACCTCCTCTGCTGTGTCGCCTCTGACTGACCACGAGATGTTTGTCCTCTCCGAGCTTTTCGCTCGTGTCAACTTAATGAACGTTAAGTTTGCTTATGATTCATCTCAATTTAAGTGCAATGGAATTCTGAATGACTACGAGGAATTTGACTTGAGTGACTACCTACCTCACCTAGCAAAAGAACTTGACAAACGGGAAACCGGAACCCCATCATTGAGGAGACCGAACCTATTAACGTAGGAACCGACAACACACCTCAAGAACTTAGGATAGGGACAACCCTGGACCCCTCGGAAAGACAACAGTTCATTGACCTCCTCCACGAATACAAGGAAATTGCAGAGCACCGGATACCCATTAAACCCGGAGCTAAACCTGTGAAGCAGAAGCTACGCCGGATGCGTCCCGAATGGGCCCTGAAAATCAAGGAAGAAGTAGACAAACAGTTCAAGGCCGGTTTCATCAAGGTGTCTGAATACTCTGATTGGGTGGCCAACATTGTGCTCGTACCAAAGAAAGACGGAAGAATTCCAGTTTGCGTCGATTTCAGGGATCTGAACAAGGCGAGTCCAAAGGACGACTTCCCTTTGCCACATGTTGACATTCTGGTGGACAATACTGCCGAACATGCTCTCCTATCATTCATGGACGGGTATGTTGGGTACAACCAGATTAAAATGGCTGAGGAAGACATGCACAAGACTGCGTTCACTACACAGTGGGGTACATATTGTTACACGGTCATGCCCTTCGGCCTCATCAACGCCAGAGCAACTTATCAAAGAACCGCTACCACTCTCCTACATGATATGATGCAAAAGGAGGTAGAGGTGTATGTCGATGACATGATTGTCAAATCCAGAGAACGGGACGACTACATCAACGCCCTTCGAAAATTCTTCGCTCGTCTGTGGAAATATAACATGAGACTAAATCCTCAGAAGTGTGCATTCGAGGTCACCTCCGGAAAACTCTTGGGACATGTCGTCAGCAAAAGAGGCATTGAGATTGATCCAACCAAAATCAAAGCCCTTCAACAAATGCCTCGGTCTAGGAACGAGAAGGAGATTCGGGGATTTCTCGGTCAGGTTCAATACATCAGCCGCTTCATTGCCAAGCTCACTATGATTTGTGAACCAATATTCAAGACACTGCGCGCCTCCGATCACACCGATTGGGACGACAACTATCAAAAGGCCTTCGAGAGGATAAAGGAAATCCTATCCAAACCTCCTGTCCTCATGCCACTTCAACCAGGGATTCCTCTATCCCTATACCTAACTATCACAAACACAGCCATGAGAGCAATGTTAGCACAAACAGTCGGCACCGAAGAACGAGCCATTTACTACATCAGCAAAAAGTTCATTGAGTACGAGACGAGGAATACCCAACTGGAGAAGACATGCCTTTCCCTAGTATGGTCAACAAAGAAGCTGCAGCATTACATGCTCAGCTACACGGTCCACATCTACTCCAAGATGGACCCGGTCAAATACATCTTCGAAAAACCCGTACTAAACGGAAGGCTGTCTAGGTGGACACTCATGCTGTCCGAATTTGATCTCAAGTTTGTACCCTTCAAGGTTATCAAGGGAAGGGCAGTTGCTGATTTCTTAGTTGAAAATCCCGTCAACGAGGATCCAACGACTGACACGTGGTCACTTCCTGATGAACACATCCTTTGTGCTGATTCCGACGCATGGGACCTATATTTCGACGGTGTATCTAATCTGAGAGGCTTCGGGGTACGAATCCTTCTAATATCACCAGAGGGAGAACACGTTCCGATCTCAGTCAAATTAGACTTTGCCGTCACCAACAATGCCGCTGAATATGAAGCATGCCTCATCGGCTTACAAGCAGCCATCACACTTGGCATCAAGATATTGAGGGTCCACAGCGATTCCTCGCTCATCATCAATCAGGTGTCCGGATCATGGAAAATCCGAAGCGACAGCTTAGCTCCATACCGAGCAAAGATCAATCAAGAGGCTGAGTTCTTCGACCAAATTGACTACTTCCACTTGCCACGAGAGGGAAAACTAATTTGCTGATGCCCTGGCGAAACTTGCCGCGCTCGTCAATATACCTGACGACATGACATCGATGCCCCTATGTGTTGAGAGAAGGAGCGAGCCAGCTCACATTTGTGCCATCAACGACGACGAGGAAAGCCATGATGAACCTTGGTACCAAGCCATCCTTAACTACAAAACCAAAAACGAATTCCCTCCCAACTCTGATCAAAGAGGACAAAGAGCCATCCGTTTGATTGCATCATAATTCGTGATAAACCAAAATCAACTATACAAAAGAACACTCCAAGGAATCCTCCTCCTTTGCATCGACCATCACAAAGCCAAAAAAGTCATGGGAGAGGTTCACGACGGAGAATGTGGCACTCACATGAGCGCAATGATGCTTACCCGGAAAATCATGCGGCTAGGTTACTACTGGACCACCATGGAAGCCGATTGCCGTAACTACGTCAAACATTGCCACAATTGCCAAATCTTCGCCAACATACAACACATACTACCATCCCTTTTGTACACCATAACGTCACCCTGGCCTTTCTCAACTTGGGGCATCGACATCATCGGGAAAGTCAACCCGGTAGGCACCAAGGGGCATTGTTTCGTCGTCGTCGCCATCGACTACTCTACTAAGTGGGTGAAAGCACAATCATATGCATTCTTGACCGCCAATTAAGTGGCCACGTTCATTCAAAACAACATCATCTGCAGATATAGGGTAACCCATGAAATCATCAGCGATCAAGGCTCTCATTTCCGGGCGGAAACTCAAGCTTTGATGGACAAATACAAGATCAAGCGACATCGATCATCCCCCTACCGTCCCCAAACCAACGGAGCGCTGAAGGCAGCTAATATAACAAGACTCTTGTCACCATTATCAAGAAAATGCAAGACAACTACCGCGATTGGCCGAGCAAACTCCCATTCGCACTCTAGGGATACCGAACCTCCATTCGAACACCGACGGGCGCCACACCCTTCTAACTAGCATATGGTATGGAGGCGGTTCAACCGGTAGAGTTAGAGATCCTTTATCTACGCATCCTACTGGAGAGTCAGGTCCCTGAGGCAGAGTGGACCCGTCGAAGGTACGAACAACTCACTCTTCTAGACGAACGACGACTCAACGCCTTGCACAACGTCCAGCTATACCAACGACGTATACAACGGGCATTCAACAAGAAGGTTAAGCCCAGGAGCATCCAGGAGGGCGACTTGGTCCTCAAGTCAGTTCGAGCACCGTTATCCGTCGATCCGAGGGGGAAATTCAAACCCAATTGGGCCGGGCCATACCTGGTCATGAAAATACTTTCGGGGGGCACAGTGAGACTGAGTGACCTAGATGGGGAGGACTTTACAAACCCTACTAACCTGGACCAACTAAAGAAATACTACCCTTGAACCATAGCAACTAACAACCTAGCCTGGTTTTACAACTAGCAACCACGTCAACCCCTTTTCAAGTCAAGTTCGTAAACGTGTTCTAATTTGAAATTGCATGTTTTATCGAGTCTAAGCTGAGGCACCTTGCCCTTTTCAAAGGTCCTTTGATCTGTCAAAGGCAACATCCATTTGCACTAAAACAAAAAAAAACCCTTGAACTACGAGCATGGTTTGATTTCACCTCTTCAGGTGGATACGTAGGCAGTCCCTCTTATACCTGAGGGATACAACCACAAAACCCAATCAAATTTACAAAACATTTCGAACTACGGTCATGGTTTGATTTCACCTCTTCAGGTTGATACGTAGGCAGTCCCTCTTATACCTGAGGGATACAACCACAAAACCCAATCAAATTTACAAAACATTTCGAACTACGATCATGGTTTGATTTCACCTCTTCGGGTGAATACGTAGGCAGTCCTTTCTTAAACAAGAAGGATACAACCATTCCCCTAATAAAAAAAAACAACCATCCCCATAATCAAAATTTTTTTTCCCACATACAAAAAAACATCCCCATCAAAAAAGAAAGGGAAAACCGTTCCCTTTCCCACAAAAGTACGAAAATAAGCCTTTCTCCCTTCCCACAAAATCCCACTTTCCCAAGTGCAAATGTTGAGGATGATTCAAATCGAATTGCCTTCACCAAATGGATGGAAGAAACAAGCGTTCACAATTTTCGACACAAGCAATCCTCTTAATTAATTAATAATGGGAGGGATTACAATTTCAACAATAAATAAAGCTCGAAGAGTCTACAACTTGTCAAAGCTAAGGTGTCAACTAAAACACCTCACATTAAAACTAGCACAAAACACACAATAACTAGCTAGTACAACATAATAAAAAACTCACAACAATAATACAACATAATAATAAAGTGGGTAATGGAGGTCTTCACTCTTCCATTCTACCCTTGCCTTTTCCCTCGGGGTACATATTCCCCTTGTTCTTCTTGTTGGCCCGCCTAGCTTGGATTTCCTCCTCATAACGGATCCGCAACGGATCTAAGACGGCGACGGCCTCCAATCTAGCACAAGACATGTTCGACCCAAAAAGAGCCAATACACGGCCCACCATGTTCTTGGGGCCGGAACTCCTCCTCTTTAGTGGTCTCATCACATCGGAGGTAACTCCATCAACATACTCCTCAAAGAAGGCACGGTTGGCCTTGCCAACCTCTCGATACTTCAAGTCGACGACCTCGTCCTTACGAAACTTGGACCTCTCTTCCAAGGACGGAGCTCGTGACCACTTGACATAAGCGGGAGTCACCCATGTCGTGGCACCGGGGTTTGGTACCTCCCAAAGTGGCCGAGTGGCCCACCATCTTTCAAAGATCTCCACAAGCTCGGAGTTCTGGAAAACATTCTCTTAGACAAGAGTATATTGAGCGGGCACCTTTTGTTGACGCCCCATTTGCCTCGTGAGCATTTCGGGGTAAATGAAGGAAACAACCTTCAAACCCACCACCATCAAAGAACGAGGACTAGCACCCGAAATGGGCAACCCCGTGAAGGACCTCAAGTGCCACCATGGCACAACCCAACGGATGTGGGGACCACCCTCCTCGGCCAATCTCGCGGCCTAATAAGCCTCGGTGGAAGCAAAACTATCAGGGTACAACTTCTTCCTTATGGTAAGATGACGGAAGGAATAAGAAGAAGAATCAACCGGAGGCTCTACATACCTTAGCCTCTCCAAAAGCCACACTTGGAGGATCCTTGGGGACTCAAAAGAGGGAGCTTCTCCACAAGAGCCTTCCTTGTCCAAAGCTTGGATGATCTCGCCAAGCACCAACCATGACAGATCTCTACCATGCTCCATTTGCTCAATCACATGTATAAGGGTCATGCTACCATAGCATTTTGGCCCCTCCTTCAAAACATCAAGAAAGAGGTACACATGGACAAGGCAAAAGGCAAAAACTCTTCTCCTAGCCACCTCCGAGACATTGATATCTAATCGGTTTGAAAAGATGTTGATAAGAGCCAACATATCCACACTATGTAGCACAATCGAGTCGGAGGAAGCACCGAAACACAACCCGGCCACCCACCAATGGCTCCAACTTATTCGGCAAGAGGGCAAATTTCGCCTTTTGGGAAAACGAAAACATGGTGTTTCGAATCCCAAAACCGAGAACATGCTTCAAGAAATGAAGGTTGCACCTTGACTTGACCGAGCACCAACAATTGACCAACTCCCATGCAAATGAGTTGGTACTTTTCGGGAGGCGACAAATCCCGGCACCATTGTCGCAATGCGTTCTCAAAAGCATCCATGAAATATTTTTGTGGAAGAAGAAGAAGAAGTTTTGTCGAGATGTTTTTTGTGTTTCGGATGATGAAATAACGAAGCACAAACATCATTATTTAGACAAACTGATCAGCGCGTTTTTCAGAAAAAGGGGAGAGTCGGCTTCTATCGCCAGGCTGCTCGCGCCTCTTTGGGCCTTCCCCAGGATTCACGCTTTTGACTTGTCTCTTTCAACTTGTGTTTTCTCCTGACACCTCAAACCTCCCGCCAGGACGCTCGCGCCTCTTCGGGATAACCCAGGACGTTTTTGTGTTTCCTCACACTCACGTTTCCTTATTTTCGCGTTTTACGAAATCCGACGCGGTTTCCATGACGCAGCTTTAAACATACGGATTTTTTTTTCTTTTTTTAAGGGGGGAAGGGCTAGTCGCCCCGATCCGCGACGGATCGTTTCCATGTCAGTCGAAATTCCGAATTTTTTTTCGCTTTTTTACAATTCTCCATCAAAATAAAATCGAAAATTGATAACACGACATCAGTTTTCCTCCAAAATTCAAGCGCTCACAAATTCGAGTCTTGACCTCAAAAATCAAAAATCAAATATACTAGTAAAAATCTTTTTCTAAAATTCATCCTGACGGTTTGAGTTTGAATTTTTCGAGTCACAAATCAATTTCAACAATTCTGATGCAATTTAATTCAAGACACGAGTTAATCGCTCAAATTTTCAAATCAATTCCTTTTGAATTCCGAACGTGACGACTTGTCGCGGAATTTTCAAATATCAATTTTAACTTCAAGTCATCTTGGTTAATTTTGTTTTCAATCAAATGCTTTTACGTGTTTACGTTTATGCATATGTGCTACCTGTTGCCTATTTTTCTATACTAACGATGCAGGAACTGGCGCAAAGCAAAAGGAGAATCAACAGCCGACAGCGCTCCTCCGAAACATAACACAAAAAAGCCAAAGTCACAAAATGAACCACAATCCAAAAACACATATATACAAACCGCCTCACGCAAAATGTAAATATGTACAGACAAGAGTCTAAGACACGGACAAACTACAACAACTACTCAACGTCTCCCGTCGGACCAGTCCTGGTCTCACTAGGAGTCGCCGCCAACGCAGACACCACCACCTGCTCAGACTCCCTCTCCGGAGATCCCCAGCGTCTCCTGCTCCATCACGACGCGAAGCTCCTCTGCCGCAGCCAACTGAGCCCTAAGAGAGGCAATCTTCGCGTCTCGGCTCCGCAGCTCGTCCTTATGACGCCTCAAATCCTGGTCTCGACGGATGATTCCCAACTCCCGGGCCTCGATCGTCGACTTGGCTGCCTCCAACTCAGCACGGACCCGAGCAAGCTCCACCGGATCCGCGGTACCCTGCAAAACACAACACAGATCATCAATATCTGAAAACGTGAAATGCAACGCAAAATACACAAAAAATAGCACAAAAAGTACCTGAGAAAGCCGAGCCTCCCTCGTAGCTAGGTCACCAGCAAGCGCCCTCCAGCGGTTAGCCATCCGCCACAAATCCTGATGACTAACAATCGTCACCTGCAAATCAAAAATGTCCTTCAATACAATGTAAGGCAAAGTGTAACCGAGTAAAGTGTTCGAATCAAGAACTCACCCTCAGAACGATCAACCTCCACTCAATGTCAGCCTCATCACCTCGGCTATCACAGGCTCCGGTAAGCGCAGCTGAAGCTCCTCGCCACCCGGTCCCCGAAAGGTGGTCTCCGTTGGGAAAGTTGGGGTCTGAGTCCTCATCAACAAGTCGACTCCCTACCATTTGGATCCGTATCAAGAATGACAAACCCTCTTATCAAAAGGGGGCAATGAAAAAAAGAAAAATAGAGGAAAACATACCTCGATTGGGTACCAAGCAAGCCTCGACAACCGGAAGGTGTCGTAGTCGGCGTCTCGTAACAGCAGCTCCTCACCTCCCTGGCCGTGAAGGTGCTCCTCAACCTCATCAGGGGTCGACTCCTGGAACAACACCCTAGGCGGGTCGACCTGCACGACGAAAGTCTTGGTGAAGCACTGGCGAGTCAAACGCTCGCCCAAGTACCAAATCGGCTCAATCGCCGTCTCCAAGTACAAACGCAGGGAGCTGCGAGGCTGCAAACGCTTCCTGATGGCAGCCGGTACGCCCGTGTAGTGCTCCCAAGGCCGCCCGATAAACTGCATTCAAAACAAAGCTACTCAACCAACTAGGGGCTTCGTAAGCTACCTAGTCATCCTATCTCTATCTATTTCTATAAAGGAGAGGGGGACGAGCACAAGAGCTTACGTCAGCAATCCGAAGCTTGTTCATGCGACGCCTGCAGTCCTCGTAAGTCGACTTAATCGACTTCTTACCAGCCATCGTCCAACCGTTCACAGCAGGGTAGGTCGAGGGAACACCGCCTGTGGTCCCCGGACGCAGAGGAGTGAAGTAAGAATACAACCAAGCCTGTAATCAAACACAGCAAACACAAATCAGCCAATTTTTTCAAAAATTGCCAAAATCAAAATCAAAATCAAACTCGAAAAAAAAAACCACAAAAATGCTCGTACCTCAAAGATGAGGCCGGGACCAACTAAAGCAAGGGCACTATCGTGCCTCACTGACTTCGGACGCACCGCCGCGTGCAAGTACCAGGTGAAACGCGCCAGAGCCAGCGTAACCCAGTCAAACTGACCCAAAGTGTCGAGGTCAGTAAGGAGAGGAAACACTTTGGTCGACAAGCGCTCACCCTTGTCACCAAAGTACGTGGCACCCAAGAAGTAACACAACCACAACCGCGCCTCGTTCGTGTCAGCCTCAACCTCTGCCTCCGGGCTCTCCAACGGCGTCGGAGTAACACCTGCCATCCTAGTAAAGTGGTCCTTCACGTACGAACTCGCGATCAAGTACGGAGTGACGTCGGAAGGCTCCGACAGAGCAGTACCGATCAGATCGGTAACCGCGGGAGAGGACACTCTCTCCGGCGTCTCGGTAAACTCAATAGGCAACTCGCCGCAGGGAAGGCCGGATACCATGGCAAAGTCCTCTAAAGTCATGCCGACCTCCCTAAACTCCATGTGGAACGACGACGTCGTGTCCCAATACCGATCCAACATGGCGCGGATTAAACACAAGTTCGACCTAATCGAAGACCTGTGAATATCCCGCCAAGCGGCCACCAACGGCCCAAAAGCCGACCTCTCTATCAACGCCCTAGTCCCGGCTCGGAGAACGTTGTAAAAGCCCAGGCAGGTAGTGAAGCCTGAGAAAGTCCTCATGCTGCCGATCTCCTGAAATCAAAAACAAACAACGTCAAAATTCCTATTCAGGCCTGACATTTCAAAAGTGACAAAATTTCAATCGAGGGACACGACTCACCAAGCCCTCGTGAGCACGGTAGGAGATGTGTCTATCCAGTCGAAGCAACAACTAGCTGCCGTCGAAACCCTCGGCCCAAGCAGGCGCCGCCTACAAGTGCAACCCGCGCGGAGCCGTAGCCCGTCTGGCTCTCCAACTCGCAACGTCGGCATCGTCCTCGACTGTCTCCGCCCTCCGTCTCTTATGGCCACAAGACTCAACATGACGGATGGGACCCATCTCAACGACCCTGGTGACGTTCTGTAACGTTCGTCTGTTCGACCGGCGACGACGCTCCCTCGTAGAAACCCTCCTCCCGGAGGTACCAGCCTCAGACCCAGTCTGAGCTCTCCCAGTAACAGTAGCCCCAACAACGGGCACCTCACGCTCCTCAACGGCCCCTGTGGCCCCAACAGTCAGCTCAGGAGGTCCCTCCTCCTCGATAACATCCTCCACTACCAGGGCGGGCGCACTAACCGGAGTGCTAACCGGGCCCGTCCCGAACAACTCCTTAACGGTCGCAGCCAGGGACCCAGCCTATCCCGAACACTCTCCTGCAAACAAAAATGCGTCAGCCGAAATTTCGGCATTATGACGGCGTGAAATGGACAAACCCAAGACAAACACAACTTGCAAAACAAAACAAGGGCAATCCCGCCCAAAATCCAACCAAACAGCAACAAAACAATTCACAAAAAAAACAAACGAACAAAAAACGACTCGCCCCTCTTTTCAAGCTAAAGACGAGTAAAAACCAGCACAAAAAAACCGGCATTCCAAGACCCATACAAGGTCCTCCAACAAACCAAAATACATTCCCAATGCAACGGAAAATTTTTCCACGGCTCAAAAAGGCAATTTCTATGCTAATTTGAGCGCAAACTGGTCAAAAATTCAAAAAACGACCGCAAATTGACAAACGTGATTTTATCACGCCTCAGGGTGACCTAAACTACCAATAAGGTCCATTTCAAGGCAAACTGACTCAATTCAAGCCCAAACAGGCGCTTATTTTGTCAGACATAAGACCGTCACAAAAGGCAAGATTCCAATTTTGCCCACAATACCCAACGAAGGTCCTTAAATGGCGAATACGGGTTTTCCCAACTACAATGCAACCTAGTAGGATCCACTACCCAAGCAAATAAACTTGGCATTGTAAAATAAGACGGTTTCTCACCTCACTCACGTCTTTCGAGCATAGGGAGCGGGAACGAGGACCAAAATGCGAACTAAAAGGACCCCTATACTCCTAAACATGTTTCTAACATAATGCAATCATCAATTTCACTCGAAATGGGCTCAATCAAAAACGCCCAATTCGATTTTCTAGGGTAAAATTTCGCCCTAATTCAATTAAGCTAAAAGGCCAACAAATTTAAATGGATTCGAGAGGAAATACATACCTTGAGATGACATTGTTGTTGATGGCACGAATGGAAGCAAGCTTAAGGACCAACAATGGCGTTCTTGGGTTTATTTTGTGTTGAAGGTTGAAGACGGATGAGGAATGAAATGCAGCCTGAACTCGCGTCTTTTACAGAAAAAAAAGGGAAGCCCCTTTGGTTCGCAAGATGGCTCGCGCCTCAATCAGGCCCCCCCTTGCTTTTTCACCGAAATTTGGGCTTTGGCCCAATTTCACATATTAAACTTCGAATTTTCATTGACGATATTAAAGGTCGTCATTTTCTCAAAGATAAAAACAAAGAGTGAAAATTTAAATTCGCTATTTTCGAAAATTTCAAACACACGGCGATCAAAACCGCCAATTTCAAAAATAATGGTGAAATCAAAATTCACTATTTTCCTTCAAAAATTTCAAAAATAATAGCGAGAATCCAAAATCCGCTATTTCTTCAAATTTCAAACGATGGCAATTAAAACCGTCATTTTCAAAATAATAGCTGGAAACTAAATTCCACTACTTTCACCACACGTGTCAACGGCGGCACATAAACCGTCACTTCAATTAATAGTGAAAATTCCAAATTCACTATTTTCATCAAATGTCAACGGCGGCACATAAACCGTCACTTCAATTAATAGTGAAGATTCCAAATTCACTATTTCTTTCAAATGTCAACGGCGGCACATAAACCGTCACTTCAAACGTAATAGCAAAATTTAAAATTTGCTATTTCCTTCAAAATTCAAATTCAACGGCGATCGAAACCGCCACTTCAAATTAAAAAAAGAACGACGAATGGTGAAGATTCCAAATTCACTATTCCTTCAAATACCAGCAGGGGGCTTCCTCGCGGAACCCGCTCATTTCAAAACAGTGATAGTGAAAATTCGACTTCACTATTTCCACAACGGCATCATGAGTTCGCTACCTTCAAAACAAGCCCCTTCAACGCGGCTATGCTCACGGTCCATCAACCAACCGCCCCATGGCTGGCGAGCCTTACTACGCACCACAGCTGGTGAGCCTTTGTCCGCAAACACTCAAGGACACATCCCGAAGATGCCTCGGGTACATTTCCTTACCACAGCTGGCGAGCCTTTGTTCGCAAACACTCAAGGACACATCCTGAATATGCTTCGGGTACATTTCCTTATCGCAGCTGGCGAGCCTTTGTCCGCAAACCCTCAAGGACACATCCCGAAGATGCCTCGGGTACATTTCCTTATCTTGGCTGGCGAGCCTTTGTCCGCAAACACTCAAGGACACATCCCGAAGATGCCTCGGGTACATTTCCTTACCACAGCTAGCGAGCCTTTGTCCACAAACACTCAAGGACACATCCCGAAGATGCCTCGGGTACATTTCCTTAACGCAGCTGGCGAGCCTTTGTCCGCAAACCCTCAAGGACACATCCCGAAGATGCCTTGGGTACATTTCCTTATCGCAGCTAGCGAGCCTTTGTCCGCAAACCCTCAAGGACACATCCCGAAGATGCCTCTGGTACATTTCCTTATCTTGGCTGGCGAGCCTTTGTCCGCAAACACTCAAGGACACATCCCGAAGAGGCCTCGGGTACCTTTCCTTCTCACAGCTGGCGAGCCTTTGTCCGCAAACACTCAAGGACACATCCCGAAGATGCCTCGGGTACATTTCCTTATCACTGCTGGCGAGCCTTTGTCCGCAAACACTCAAGGACACATCCCGAAGATGCCTCGGGTACAACTCTTTACCAGAGCTGGCGAGCCTTTGTCCGCAAACGTGCAGGGACATATCCGAAGATGCCTCAGGTATGACTCCTTTCTATGGCCGGCGAGCCTTTATACGTAGTCTAATGGACTTTAAACGACCCGCACGGACAGTCGACAGACTCTAAACTGTTCCCGACGACAGGTCCTTGGCCCGAATCCTTTCGAGCCGCCTCGACGTCGCTTGGGTCTCCAGGTTGTAATCTTCGATTGACCTGGGGGCTCTACTTTGACTTTCGCCCTGTCCAAGCCTTAGTCAAAGTGGGGGCTCTATAGATACCGAGTATCTGTTGAGACTCCAGCAAACACCCGATGATTATCGGACTATAACATGTTTTGGAATCGCGGCGTTTGATCGACAGTTTGTGTACAACTTTACGTCGAAAAAATTAAAACGATTTCGAAAATAAAACATTTTAAAACATTTCAAAAATACCTGGAGTGTTTAATGCACGACGACGGGGTCGCAATGACACTAACTAGAGTCAAAACTGACACCGGACCAAAAACCGACTCAAAAATTCAAATCTCGACTCCAACAACGAGTCAAACCGAGTCAACCACAAAAAACAAAACATTTCAAACCTTCTACCTTAAGTTTTCCCGGATTCATGAATAGTCAAACATGTGACTACAAAACCTAGGATAGAACAAATCATGATTGCGTTTGTTGTGAAAGCGACAACTCACCTCGAAGAACCGCGACGTGGCTCGCGCCTCTTTGAGCAGCCCAAGTGGCCACGTCGTTCAAAACTCACACAACCACTTATCCTCCTATAAATACCCCTCAAATGCCTCCCATTTGAGACTTACGCGAGTGTCAGCCCCCTCTTTTCTCCCTTAAAATTCTCGACTCGACTTGTTAAGTCAGATTCCGATGCGTGTTTATGACCTACCGATCGTAAATACAAGCCTTACACATTGTTTGGTACCGTCATCGTGCATTAAATCACTTGACCGACCACTACACCGTCACTAATCTTAAAACAATCTTTTTACTTACCAAAACGGTTTTAAACCGAGTCTTTTTCGATCAAACGAGTTGTTACACTTACTTCGGTCACTCGCCATAACCAAACATGTAAGTATGAGGGTGTAAAAATCCTTCTTTTATCATGTTTTCATTTGTTTCATGACTATAACATGCTAAAACGTGCATAACATGAACCAAAACATGGGATAAACGAGCCAAAACTGATTTTTGCCCTGAGAAAGAAGTCCATTGGTTCGCCGGCTTGCCCGCGCCTAAATGGGGTGTCCAGGTCAGAGATCAACCGTGTTTGTTCTCGTCATTTCCCTTTAATTCATTTTCATATTTGTAATCGGTTTTTACCATTTCAAATATTTTCAAATCCTTTTTATTCTATTTCATTGTTTTAACCATAAAATATTTTTCACCCTTGGTTCCATATACCATGACAGTTAAATACGCGTTTCGGTGATAATATTTGGTTAATGACATTTAAAAGGTATTTTAAAGCCTTTTATTTCATTTCTTTACATTTTGGGAGGTATTTTAAAGCCTTTCATCATTTCTTTACGTTTTCAAATTAAACATATTAGTCACCAACACAAAGTCGTCCTTGGTTCTACATAACATGCCGGATTTTAACCCGGGTAAGATGACGAGTACCGACTAATTACATTCAAATGAACTTAAAACAATTAGTTCACAATTATTTTAAAAACTATTCATGTCAAGTTTGTCAAATCGAACCCGACAGCGAATGTTATCAAAATAATGATGATTATTCGAGTCTAGTTCTTCAAATCAACAAATGCGGTCTAAACGACCCTTTCAAATCAATCCGGGTTCAAACACCCTTTCTCAACACTTTTTATAACGTTTTTCAAATGGTCAGAATACGGCATATAACCATAAGCTAACCCGCGCCTCAAGCAGGCCTTTTCTTTCTCATTTTCAGAACCAGGAGAGGCCCCTTTACACAGCCGGCTGTCTCGCGCCTCATATAGCCGTCTGGTACAAGGCCGGTTCCCTTTCCAGCATTAGTCCAGGACGATCCCCACTCCGATTAGCCCGGATATAGGACGGATCAGATGACTATTCAAAATCACATTTGCAAAACGCTTTACCAAGACAAATGGATCACGTTATGCACCCTAAACCTAATACGGTAAATGGATGTTTAATTTCCGTCTTGCATGCAAATCAACCATTAATCCAACTCGACATCTTATACTTGATACTTGGATTAAATCAACTGACATAGAAAGCTCTCACATGTTAGGTTTAAATCATTGGATGCGCATTCATGCATTTAAACCGTTTTATCAACTTTTGTATTCAACCAACCAAGATCGATCAGTAGAGGCCGCTACCGCGGGCGGGATTGGGTGTCTGATTAAAGGGCTTCCCAATACTTACCTTCACCTCTTACTCAGAAACTTTGGATAGTGGACGACCTTATCCAGGGCGTACGAGAGTCATTCTAGAGATAGGATGCTAAAGAGGGACGATTCCTTATCTTTAGTACCTATGTCAAACCCTGCTTTGTGCTTCGTTTGACCGTGGTATAATGTGGATTCGAACGGGTTCCAAACATCCCACATATGCTTGGTGGCGACTCCGAACATCTCTAATCGTTTCGAGACCCTTACCGAGACGAAACCGACCGATCTAAAACGATCCGGTCGAAAGCATCTTTACGCCGCCGAGCGTGGCTTTCAAAAGACCGCTGCCATTATCCATAGATCGAGCTGGGCATACGCAGGTGGGCCCATGTCCACAAGAGTACCTTGTGATGTGATAACTCCTTGGCTACCGTTTATTCCAAGGTGACCCTTGAAACCATGCAACCATCTTCCTCTTCTATCATCATTTTTGCCAACAAAAAGGGAATGGGCACAAAAATCTTAATTTGTGTTCAAGTACCAAAATGAAAACCAAGAAGTTTGCACAAAATTGCATCAAAGAAAAGAGGAGTACAAAAATAATAACTCCAATGCTCAAATAAAAGCGCCCTCGTTAAAAATTAGGGTGACTTTGAAAATGTTCAAAAATTGCAAAAATTGTCAAGCATCAAATTGCCAAACATCAAAGAAATGGCAAAAGAAATTGTTCTCAAAAAATATCAAATGCCACAAGAAATTGGGGGGAATAACAAAACCAAAAGCAAAATCCCACTATGAAACTCAAAGTACACTGATCCCTTTTTCCATTTGATCCCACTTTTGTGCATGGTGGAGAGGGGACGACCCTTCTTCTTGTCTAGGCGAGAGGGGGAATTCCGTGATCCTACAGTGTTTCTAACATCATAGGGAGTCTACTCTTGACAAAAACATTTATCAATTGAGGACAAAGGTACCCTAGCTTGACACAACTTGGAGGTGATTTATTGGTATTCTCCTAGGCTTAGTAACTTGAAGAAACCATATCTATAATAGAGTGTGTACCCTTAGATTACTTCCCTTCTAGATAATTTCTACCACTTAGATGAGGAAAGTGGCTATTCATTTTTGTAGATGCATCCATTACTTGTTTTGTGTGCTTAATGCTTGGATATATCGCCATTTTGGCAAGCCTCACCTTGCCTTGCAAGAAGGTATCTTACCTCATATATGTCTTGTTGTGAGTTGAAGGGGCAGAGTGAGACCTTCTAATTGTCTCATATCGGCTATATTAGTAGGCTAATTTAAATAAAGGTCATAGTTTTAGTCACCTCTTTACTCGGGACGAGCAAAGGTTCGGTTTGGGGAGGTTTGATGTGACTCATATTTGAGCACATTTAGTCCACAAATTAACCTCGTTCCCATGCTTTCTAGCATATATTAGGGTCAATTCTTATCTTTAGTTTCTCATTTTGCATATTCTTTGAGGTTTTGTGTCCTTGGTAGAAGAGGATCGCTAACCTTGCATTTATGGAGCGAAATGGAGCTAAATGGATCGCATCTAATGACCAAGCATCGAAGAAGAGACCGACACTAGAGGCCTAATCAAATAAATAAAGTGAAATGGGCAATGATGAAAAGATCCTTCATCCCCAACATGATCCTCGCGGATGGTTAAGGAGCCAAAAAAGAGGAGAACCCCGTGCCACGATCCGAGCGGCTTGAGCTCAGGACGAGCGTCCCAGAGCCAAGATCCGAGCGTCTCCTAGACAATATGAGTGGATCTTCTTATAGGACCAGCCGTGCTTCAGGAGAGTACGAGCGGATCCTGGAGGGAGTTGCAGCATGATCCGCGCATGTCCCTCGGGAGGAGCAAAATTACCATGTTTCTCTTAGGGTCTTACTAGTCATTTAAGCCCTTAGTAACCCTAATCCTTGTACTTAATTTTAGTATAAATACTCCATTGTACTACCTAGATTATCATCAACCCTTAATATCATCTTAATCTTATCATAATCCTTCTCTTAATTTAGTCTTAATCAAAGTTGTAATACACTTCTCAATATTAATCACATCTTAATATTTCCTTAATTTCTCAATTGTTCTTAGTTTAGTTGGGTAATTAGAAGATTATTGGGGTTTATTGGAGGATTGACAACCTTCCATCAATCATCAAGATTACTTGTATTATTCTTTGCTTTATTATTTGGATCATCTCAAATAGGTATAATCCCTTTTTACCTTTGTTTAATTATTGTTAATCACATCATTTATTCATCATGTTTTGCTTTGTTAGTATGATTGACAACCTTATTAGAATGCTAAACTTGGTCATGAGTGAGTAGTCCTTTAGCTAGGGTTAATGGGGAATTAGGGGAAACAAACATGGGGATTGATCTATGCTTAATCTAATATGTTTTCATAAATAAAATTGCTTGCTTGTTGTGATTTCAACCTATGCACATGTTATGTTTGATGAAATGCGAGCCTATGAATCCTTGTATTTTTTACCCATCTCCTATCTTTTTAATGAGGCTTGTAAGATATAAACCAACTTGAGCCTTGTTAGACCATGCATAGAGTTGAATAGGAGGAGACTAAGTCGACTTGTAGGTGTTGTACAGTCTAGACGACTTGGCTCCGGGACCTAAATCTTCCTAGGGATTGAAAGATATACACTAACTCGATCCCATCACAACAATAAGTTCTTTGTTCTAATTGAGAACATGTTTGTATGATCTATTTCCATGAATCCCCTATGAACCCATGACACCCTAGTGCTTTTAATCAATTGTTTAGAAACCCCTTTATTTGCTTAGTTTGTTTTCATTCATCTTGTTGATTACATCTCATCTCAACCCATAATTTGTGACACCCTAAGACATACACTACTTGTAATTAAAATCCTAAATCAATACCCGTCCTTTGGGATCCGACCTTTACTTACTTCTTTACTAAGAGTAGTTTATGAAGTTAGAAATATTGTTTTGGTTGGTAGCTTTTGAAGACAAGTTTATAGCCGAACCAACAGGACTGAACCTTCGGGCAGTCAGTGGTGTGTGGGTTACTGGAGGAGGTGGTGTATGCGTGTTACTGTGTTTGTTTGTCTGTCTTTTTTTTTGTTCCTTCAGTTACTGACCTTGTGTGTGTTGTGGTGTTGTCTTCTTGGTGTTGTGTCTGCTGTGATCCACTATGGTGAGCAGTCGGTCTTAGCAGGTTGATGTCTGGATCATAGCTGGGTGGGTACTTTGAGGTACAAGTCTACCACGAGTCACGACAGAGATAGTTTCACCTAGTTGATAGTTATCACGAGTTGTAGCTTTTATCTTGTTTATATCACTTGTAGTTTAATTTAACTGTTCTTTAATCGACATTTGATTATTACTGTCCTCGAGCAACCGAGATGGTAACGTCCTTATCTACTAGGGAAGGTCTTGTTAAGGCTCCTTGATAGATGGGGGTGTTATAGTATTTTAGGCCTATGATATTATTATTGAGACCTTTTTCATTTGATGTTACTACATATAGGCTCGTCCTCTCCTGGCATAAGCCATTGCTGATAGAAAATTTGATGCACTGGTTAATCCACGATTATAACATAATTATAACGTGGATGGAATGGTTAACATGGTACTTTCTGCTGCTTGTGTTCGCCTCTCATCATGGCGCCAACCAAGAATGAGCTAAGTATATCAACATCTCACACTAGTAGGGTTGAAACTTTAATCATTGAAACTTTAATCATGGATAATGTTGAGAATTTTTTCGAGTAAGCAAAGGATAAAATCCAGACCACAGTTGCACATGAACATATGAACGTAAAAAATATAGTAGTTTGTGGATCGTTGTTTATGGTGTTGTGCTTGTCATTCTTGTGTTTCTGCATTTCATATTAAGAAAATGTGCTTTTGTTTGTTATAGCTGCGTTGCTAGTAGATCAGATTAATATGAGATAGCTCATGACAATCATATCTGTAATGATTAGGACTCCTGGAGCAATGTCATATGAAGATTGATAGCAATAAATTGCCATGTGAATAAAGATTCTTTGTAATATGAAAATATGTGTATGATTGAAGCCTACTAGTATAGTTGATTCATATTTAATGTTATTTGGATTTTGTCACTTTGTAGTCTATTAGCTCAAATGGTAGAGCGTTATGCTATTGTGCAAGGTGTGGGTTCGAGCCCTACATAGACGAATGAATTAATTCATTCTTCTTAGCCGCCTTCTCCGCTATCTTTTCTCCAACTGTCAACCGCATTGATGCCTGTTGGGCATCTAATGTGACTGCACCATGTGATTCCAAATCAAATACAATATAGTTAGTTTTGGTCCTAGGTTGTAATTTTAGAAATTATTATAATTTACATTTTCTATACATTCACTCTAACTAACAAACTGTCGTTTGGGTCGGTGTCGGTTCATGTATGTTTCACAGGTATTATAAAATAGTCATTTAGAGATAACTAGATAAGGTCCATTAGGAGCCAGTAATACTAACGTCAAATCAAATCAGAATTTGGGTCATATTTGAATTCATTAGTATCGGACAAGGCTTTAACATAATTATCGTTTACTGCAATATCCATCTTTGCTGTCTAACGGCTCATAAAGGTAAGACGGTCTCACCGAAGGTAGGCCGTTAATTCAGAACTTGTCATAACAGGAGCAATGCAGCATCATTGATGATGAATTAGTCGTATTTGTACTCAGGCGTACAAAAGGACAATTAGGACATGATCAGGCTCGGGGGTGCAATTCTAACGTTCATGAGCCAATATCCTAGCATTAAGCTAACAGAGGTTTAGAGGTAAGTATGTGTGTGACAACAGTTCAAGGCCTCTTCAATGTAGGATTACTAGTTCTAGCCTATTGTAAGCTCAAAGGCATGGCTTATCGAATTGGCTTCAACTAGACGGGACACAAAACACTAATAGTTCCCCAGTGTAACACTAGTTTACCTTTAGAGTAACACTAGTTATTCTTTAAAGTAACATTAGAATTTAATAACCAATGTGGGAGTCGAACCCACATCTTGTGCATTGCGCAATGCTCTACCATTTGAGCTAGGTGGTTTTAAAAAGATTATAACATAAATAGTTATAAAGTGAATCAATATACAGGCTTCATTCAAATACTTATCATACGAGTCGTATCCCCATGTCCTAAAATATATAAAGGGACAAAGATATACTTCGCATGTGTTACAATAACAATTTCGAGAATTACAATACAAGAATTATGTGTTATAAACTTAGAATGACAATATTCATATGATAATGGTCGACAAAGATAATCTTGTTACAATAACCACAAATAAGTGTTACACTAATAGGTAATTTGTGTTGCAATATCAAAAAAAAAAATTGTGTTACCAACACCACTTAAAAAAACAATAGAAGTAAAATATATGTTATAATAAGAGCAAATTTGTGTTACAATAATAAACAACTATGTTTTACAATGACGATATATGGAGCCAAAAGATAAATGTGTTATAATAACAACACACAGAGAGTCAGAGACAATAGACAAATGTGTTACAATAACAATAAACATTTGTTACAATAAGTACAAACATGTGTTACAATAAGTATAAACATGTACCAGACAACTCTCTCCAGAATGCCTTATTACTAATTTAGCTTATCGCAAAAACATAACAGGGTATCTTGTTCATCTCAACATTCAAGCAGTCACAAAAGGCTCCCTTCAGCATCAACAAAATCTCACCAAATGATAAAGCATTATTAGTGATGCTACATATCTAGACAATAAAAGCCTAATTTTATGAGTCAAGATATCAGATTAGAGTCATAAATTTAACTAAAATCAGATAAATCTTCAAACATATCACCACTAAAAATTCAATAAGAAAAATAATTAACACTAGCATAAACTCAATTCCTTATCTTCACAAAAGAAATAAAAAACGAAGAATTTTGCAGGTACATCGATATACAATAATTGCGAGAATCGAATCCATATGATTTATCACAAAGATCAAAGAAAGAATAAGAAATATACATGATTGATCTTCTGTTATGTTTATTCACCATAAATGCACCAATTTACGCCTGCCTTCGCCATTTTTTTCCTGATTTTTGTTTGAAATTGGGAGGAAGGCGTGGAGTTGGGGAGAGAGAGAGAGAGAGAGAGAGAGAGAGAGAGAGAGAGAGAGAGAGAGAAAGAGAGAGAGAGAGAGTGTGTGTGTGTAAAATGAAGAAGAACTAATGTTTTTGACTTTCGCGTATTTTTTGTTTCAATTTTGGGTAAATCATGGACGTTGATTTATTGAGATCCTACGGTCCTAATTGGTAGGACGGACTCATTTAAAACCCTAGACTCACCGGATCCTGGCTGTTTATATATAATATATATATATATATATATATATATATATATATATATATATATATATATATATATATATATATATATATATATATAGTGTTGAGATCAAATGAGTCCCCCTCCTAAGTGTGAGTCCATAAGTCCTCCTTAGAGCCCTTGGATGAGCACTATGGAAGGCTGAGATTGAAGACAAAAAACAAGGGATTAATGCCTAATTAAGCCCACTCTCTCACTACCTTAACTAATCCACCCTAATTATCACTAATTTCACTATATATAATTTATTATCACACCCATTTATCTCTCATCTCACACAATTCATTCACCTTCTCCATTAAAAACCCAATAAAATCAAAAACCCAACAAATTCAAAACCTAAAAATTCAAAAAAATTCCCCCTCTTTTCCTCACCCACCCACCCCTCCCGACACCACCACCATCCGCCGCCACCCCCACCACCCACGACACACCCACCACCGCCACCGTCACCTTCTCCGTCCTCCTTGCACGCCGCCACGCCGACCACCTGCCGCCCCACCCACATTCCGAATCCACCTCCTCACGCCACCTCCCCACGACCACAACTACCGCCATCCTCACGCCCGCCTCCACCACCGACACTCTCTCCCGCCGCCTTTGCGCCTACCGTCCTCCATCACCCATTTTTGTCCCTCCGCCTGCCTCCTTTCGTCCTTCATTTCTCTTTTTTCATTTTTTTTTAATGTTTTGATGGTGGTTATGTAAAATGATGGTGGTCATTTTGTTGTGTTTTGTACTCCGTATTGTTTGTATTTGTCTTTCCCTTTTTTGTTTTTGTTTTTATTTTATTTTTTTAAGTTTTTGTTTTAAGTTTTAGATTTGTTGTTTTGTTTTTTTTGTTTTTGTTTTATGTCATAAAGTTAGATCTATCTTTGAAAAGTTAAATTTTTTTCAAATTTCATATGTCAAATATCGTCTTAATTTATATTTTTTAAAATCTCATATTGTTTAAATTCGTCTTGTGTGCTAAAAATTACACATTGTGTGCTAAAAATCTCGCATTTATATTTTTATTTCGTTTTTTTAATTTATTTTGTTTAAATTTACCTATTGTGTGCTAAAAATTATGCTTCCAATGATTTCAAAATTCAAATTTTGAAATTCCCGCCTCCAATGTTTTCATGCGATATTTTTACTCCATTTTATGCTTGTTTCTATTAAAATTATACTTATTTCAATTAAAATTACACTTTTTTCTGTTAGAATTACACTTTTTTCTGTTAAAATTACACTTTTCTCCATTAAAATTACACTTTTTTCATTAAAATTATACTTTTTCTCGCTAGAATAACACTTGTTTACTAAAATTACACTTTTTGTTGTTAGAATTACACTTTTTTCTGTTAGAATTACACTTTTGTTGTTGTTATAATTACACTTTTTTCTGTTAGAATTACACTTTTTTTCTGTTAGAATTACACTTTTTTTTGTTAGAATAACACTTATTTCGGCTAAAATTACACTTTTTGTTGTTAGAATTACACTTTTTTCTGTTAGAATTGCATTTTTTTTTTGTTAAAATTACACTTTTCTTCATTAAAATTACACTTTTTGTTAGAATTACACTTTTCTATTAAAATTACACTTTTTTCTGTTAGAATTACACTTTTTTCTGTTAGAATTACACTTTTTGTTAGAATTACACCTTTTTCTGTTAGAATTACACTTTTTTCTGTTAGAATTACACTTTTTTTTGTTAGAACTACACTTTTTGTTAGAATTACACTTTTTGTTGTTAGAATTACACTTTTTTCTGTTAGAATTACACTTTTTTCTGTTAAAATTACACTTTTTCTATTGGAGTAATGTTACACTCTCAATGGACTTGGTCATATTCTCATATTCTCATTGGACTAATGTTACACTCTCAATGGACTAAAATTACATTCTCAGTGGACTGAAATTATACTTTTTCTGGACTAAAATTACACTCTCATTGGACTGAAATTACATTTGCCTGGACTAAAAAAAATACTTTCCCGGACTAAAATAACACTCTCATTGGACTGAAATTACACTTTCCTTGACTAAAATAACACTTTTTGTCGTTAAAATAACACTCGAAAAATGCTAAAATTACAATAAGTTGTGATAAAATTACAAAAAATTAAAACATTCCTTAAAATTACACTTTTTGCTGTTAGAATTACACTCGTAAAATCCTAAAATGTCGAAAACTTGTCACGAAAAAAAAATGAAAAAAAAAACGAACAGGAAAAATGTTAACAAAATTTTCATAAACTTCAAAATTTTTTCCGTTGAAATTTCAAAATAAAATCCGTCAAACCGCAATTTTTTCCGTTGAAATTACACTTTTTTCCGCTGAAATTACACTTTTAAAACAGTGAAAGTGTAGTAACATTTGTATAAAAGTTTCAGTCCAAAAAAAAAAAATTATGCTCAAAATTTTTTTTTTTGTGTATAATTAATCCATTAGTGAATGTATAATTAAAGCTAGAGAGATAAAGTGGATTAATTAGTGTATAGGAAACTCATTAGTGTTAAGTATACTTTTTTGCTTTCAATCTCAACCATCCTTAGTGGGATATCCAAGGGATGTAGTGAGGACTTAGGGACTCAAAATATATGGTGGACTCATTAGAACTTTACTCTCTCTCTCTCTCTCTCTCTCTCTCTCTCTCTCTCTCTCTATATATATATATATATATATATATATATATATATATATATATATATATATATATATATATATATATATATATATATATATATATAGTGAAGTTCAAATGAGTCCACCTATAATATTGAGTCCCTAAGTCTTAATCTAGGCCATTGATCTTTTAAGATTGTTGGTTGAGATTTCAAACTTCTAAGCAATTTCTAAAATGAAACTTTAATGTTTTATAAGTGAAACTTTTATCTGTGAATATAACTTTAATTCTTTACAAATGTAACTTTAATTTTTTAAAGTCATTTTATATATAAAAATACAAATTTTTGTATTTTTGAATATAACTTTAATGTTCTACGACTGAAACTTTAATGCAAAAAAATGTAACTTTATTTTTTTTAGGTCATTTTTTAATATAAAATTTGATTTTATGAAATAATGTAATTGAGACTAATATTTATTTAATTTAACTAATTTTTGATAGTAACTTTAATAGTATACGAGTGAAACTTTAATACTTTAAAGTGAAACTTTTATTCTTTTTGGACCATTTTTAATATAAAAATTTGAATTTATTTTAGAATGTAACTATCATTAATTTTTATTTAATTTCATTGATTTATAAATATAAATTCAATGTTGTACGAGTGAAACTTTAATGCCAAAATTTGTAAATTTAATTTTTTTAGGCCATTTTTTCATAAAAAGCTGAATTTATGTAATAATGTAAAAATGACTAATATTGATTTAATTTCACTAATTTATAAATGTAACTCTAATATTATAGGAGTGAAACTTTAATAATAAAAATTAGAACTTTATTTTTTTTTAGGTCATTTGTACTGTTAATGGATTATGTAACTTTAATCCTCGTTTATGAAACGTTATTCTCTTAGAAATAAAACTTTAACCCTTAACGGTGAAAGTTTGGTCCGTTAGAAGTATAATTTTAGTCCAACTTCAGTCCATATTGATGAAACTTTAATCTTAACTACTCCAGTGTTAACTAATAACAACCACCACCGTCTTTGTCACCCCAACTGTCCCACCACTGCTTTCACCAAATCCCATAACGACCCCCCTGCAATCACCAAAACGTACAACCAGCCCCACTGTAATACTCCGTATTTATGAGTCTTTGGGTACTCTATCGAGTAGGCCTTACTCTGTCGAGTAAGGGTAAGTTGCGTTTTATAAAATAGTTTCTGACCTGTTGGGTACTCGATCGAGTAGTCATGGGTACTGATCGAGTAAGGGAGTACTCGATCGAGTACCTTGGGTACTCGATCGAGTGTCCTATTTTACGGGAGTTTTCTCGGGTTTTGTTAATTATGCGATTAAGGTATTTAAACATATTCGTCATTGTTTTAATTCACTTTTACAAAACCTAAAACCCTGTTTAAGAGAGAAAGCGACCACTTCATCTTCCTAATCGCATTCTTAGCAATTCCGAGTTCGACGGTCGGTTCTTGTCGGTTTTCGTGTCGTTGGATTCCTTGCGTCGAGGGTAAGCTTTTAATATAGTTTTTATAATGTGTTGTTAAGATTGGTTAAACCCTAATTTAGGAATTGGGGGTTTTGGTGTGTAGTTTGTGATGTGTAGTCTTTATGTGTTTGTATGATAGGAGGAGAATTCGTAGAGGAGCCGTTTTGATACAAACAGATACCGTCTGCGTGTTGTGCTTTCCAGGTAGGATTTCCTACTCGGTATTAGTCCCATAATGGGATATTGGTGATGTCTTTGTAGTTAGTTGTTTGATATGATGATTGTGATTGTGATTGTCATTGTGATTGGTTGTCTATGGCTCTCGAGATGCGTTCTCGGGTGAGTGGGGTCACTTGCGGGAGTGACTTCACGCCCTAGTTTCGCCCTTCGTGGAACCCGCCACGGAGGGGATGTGCACATTAATGGGACAGGGTTATCGCTCGTACGATGAGCGGGGCTTAGGTGGGAACGGCTGCGGTCCCCCACGGCGTAGGCTGGTCCAAAGGGACGGTCGATATTGAGACGATGGGAGTTGATGGGGTGTGTGTGTGTGTGTGTGATCAAACATCTTTTATCTTATTGTTGATATATGTATTGAATTGTGTGATTAGTACTGACCCCGTTTAAATGTTTTGAAAACTGTGGTGATCCATTCGGGGTGGTGAGCAGTTATTGAGCAGGTGTGATATGACGCGTATGGGATAGCTGGGATGAGTCATCACGTGGCAGTTAGAAGTCTTCCGCTGTGTCAGACGAAGTCTAGTAGCTTTGATAGTTTTAGTTGTAGACCGTATGAGAACCTTGTAATTCCTTTTATTAGTTTTGGTTTGAACATGTAAACATTTAATCTATATTTACTTTAAAAGTACGTTTCTTTATTGTCTTATGATATTCAGTACCTCGGGCAACCGAGATGGTAGTATCCTTATACCTGAGTGGTCCTGGTAAGGCACTTGGAGTATGGGGGTGTTACAAATGGTATCAGAGCGACGATTTTGGAACCTGTAACAAATGAACATAATGAACATAGGGAGTCTAATAAAATGAACCTGGTGTATGTGTAATGGGAGCCCCAGCTGATGCTAGGTTTTGGGTGAGTAGGCGCCCTCACTTCAAAATCTTGGCCCCATGATACTTAAGCCAGTCACATGGTATGGGAACGTGGAGTCCGTGTGTATATGTGCGACGTGTATGTTAATTGTGCTGTATATGGTTTGTTGAAAGCATGTTGCATGATAGTTGGTTGACATGTTGGTTGGAATCGTTGGAAAAGTATATGAGAATGATGAATGATATGGTAGAAAAAGAAAGTAGTTCGTATATGATGATGTGTGATGAAGTGGATTTGTAATGTTGTTGTATTAGCAACATGGGAATAGGATTTGTAGTGTATGGGTGTGGTTTGTGTTATGAAAAGTTATGAAAATTTAAAACATGCGGGTAATACATGATTGAAAGTTGAATGTTATATGAGCATGATAGATGGTAATGTTTGGCTTTTGGTGAGTAGTAACATGAAGAATAGAGGTTCAATGATATGTGTTTTGTATAACGAATTGGATGAAAAGCATGATGGCTGTTTATAACGTGGCACTTAATAACACGAAGTAGATTATTTTGTTGATTGTATGAGGAGTCGCGCAGATTTGAATGCGTAGTTGTAATCATAATGTTGAAATAATAATGAATGCATAGTACGTTGGGGTATGTGAGATAACATGCGGGTAGTATTCACGAGTCTGCATGACTCGATCGAGTGGGTTTGATTCGATCGAGTGGGTACTTGTCGTTATTTTGACCAGAATCGTGTTTTGGGCACTCGATCGAGTACCTCGGGCACTCGATCGAGTATGGGGTCACTCGATCGAGTAGCCGGGCTACTCGGTCGAGTAAGTCAGAGATCAGAAGGTCTGTTTGGGTTCTGGAGTCGGGGCACTCGATCGAGTAGCCTCAACTCGATCGAGTAGGTTCTGGTACTCGATCGAGTGGGGTCTGTGCAGGTCATATGCGTATTTCGGGTCATATGTTTGTCTCTTGACATTCGTTGCATATGATGTTTAATTCAAAGGTGTTGTATTACTTCTTTATGTATTGTTTTACGTATGTGTTGGTCCTGAAGCGTAAGTTACCCAATCTTATGATGTAAAGAGTGGCACTATGATGAGTATGAGTTCGGTGGGGAGGACATGAGTTATATGTGATTATGATAGATGGTGGAAAAAGAAAAGGAAGATTGGTATAGTTTATTGAGGCATGGCGCACGTTTTACGAGACGGGATGAGTGATATGATTGTGTGTTGAGTAATGTAAAAATAAGTGAATATAGGCAAGGGATGATGTGAGTATAATGAACGTGAGAATGAAAAGATTGAAAGTAAGAATGTGGATAGTGGCAACTTGAGATGTGTAAAGAGTTATGGAAGGAAATGGTTAGGAGTCGTGTGGGTTATGGATTTATGTAGTGAAAGTTCGTTTAAAGGGGTTGAGAAGAGTAATATATAGTGAACTTTGTGGAGACATGTCGCGAGGTGTATTTATAGACAGTGAGTGAGTTTGGGAGGTTTGGTTTATTAAAAGATGAAACTACTGTGTGATTTCCTTGGGTAATTAACGGTATTAAATGAATTCTGATTTCTAGAGATGTAAAAAGGAGATGCAATTGTTTGAACATTAAACGTTGGTTCTATGGATAGATTAGTGGCAAGTATGAGTGATAGCATAATAAGAGAAGATCCATGGGAAGAAAGAGTGAGATGATGTCGGTAGAAAATAATGGAACTGAGTTTTGGAGCAACGAAGGGGTGACCAGATTTCTAAAGAGTTAGCTAGAAGGAATAAGGAGTTGAACTATTAATTGGTATTATTGAGTGTAAAGAGAAAAGAAGGATAAAAGTAAGCCGAGGAAAATGTTCACCGAAGCTATGTGATATAAAGATAAGGAATCATCGAAATGTGTGATGGTATCACGAGGATGTTAGCTAAAGGTTATATAGGAGTTTCAGGACAACATGATTGGTAATGAGTTTCGAGGAATTAAGGGAGTAAGAAGTTGGTGGAGCATTGGCACGATACGAGATATTTGGTGGAGAGTTGGATGACAATACAAATAAGTTAGCTTTGGGAATAATGTTGAGGTAATTTTGTGGATGGGTTTGATGTTCGTTATTTGCAATATTAACCAAAAATAGGAGAAAAACCATGTTATTTTGATATGAGTGTAAGAGATTTTATATACGAGCAAATGGTGGCATTGTGGTGTTATCACTAATGGTTAAGAGTGATGGAATATTAGAAAGGTAACAATTCTAAAGAGGTTGATTTGGTAGGGACCTGATTGTTGTGTATGATCGTGAGAGGGTATAAGATGTGGTTAGATGAGGCGGACGCTATTAGTTGAATAGTGAAGGTATGGTTATATTTGGCAGGAAGTGATGGTTGTGCGAATGGGGGAATATGTTATGAGGGGCATATGAGTTAAACTCGGGCAGCAGGTAACCTTTTTCGAGTGGTAACTTACGTGGTCAGGATTGACTAGTTGGTTGTGATTACGGGTCTATGATATGTGTAAATGTTTGTGTGGGGTTCTGACCTCACAAGAAGTGGTATGGTGTGATAATTATAAAGTTGTTTTATGAATGTTCTGTAATATATATGTTGGGCACGGTAATTTAATTGATTGATATCCAAAAAGGTAATAACTTGATTGATTTGACATAGCTAGTTATAATTTTATGTGTATTGATAACACATGTGTATCCCGGGAAATGGTAGAGATGATGTTCATGAGATGCTTATCTGTTTATCCATATAATATGTTGCGTGGTGATTTAATAAGGTGGATTTAAGTAAGTTTTTCTTGTCGAGAAGTTATCTTTGAGTCGATATTTATGGGAATTGTATGCAGTTGTGATGTCTATCGGTGTGGTTGTGGTGCCTCGGGTGGTGATCCGGGCACGGTACATAGTGCTGTGATGCGGGTATTTTCGCACTACGGTGTGGCTGTTGGTGGCGGTGTTGTGATGCCGTCACCGGTTGTGGTGGAGTAGGCGGGATGATTATGATTCGAGTTTCGAAAGTACATACCAGTTATACATAGATTGTTGTTTTGTTTGATGTTGCTCTCTGCGAGTTTCAGTTTGTGCAGATAGACAGTTGTCTTGTTTATTGATGTTTTCTTTACCAGGTTAAGTTGGGAATGAGGTAGAGTATGATATGAAATAGAGTTGTATAGGTTTCGTTGTTGTCATGGGATAGTGATAATCTGTTGATGGGACACGGTGGTGAGAGGTTGTTACGGTAATTTTGATCTTGTTTTCAGATGAGACATCGTTAGACATGGTAATGGAAAATGATTCGTGGAACATGTGTTGTAATGATCTGAAAGCGGCAGGTAGTTCATAATCTTTTGATGAGACAGTGAGGGTAGGGTGTTGGGGAAATTAGTGTCATGTTAAGTTGTGTATGAATTTTGCGGTAATGAAAGAAAGAACTTGAGGATCTAGTGTGCGTGTACGTAACGAGTGCGGATCGTGAGTTATGCTTCTGGGAGATAAGTGCCTTACATAGAGAGGTATGTTGTTTGGTAGTAATACTGAAGAGTGGGTATGGTGATTTGCTACGAGTTTATGGTATAGGTTAGGTGCTATGCCGAATGAGTTGAGGAATGGGAAATGTTTATGTATGGGAGCCTTGGATATAAGAATGGTGAGTGTTTGGTTTATAGACGGTTATCTTTGACATGTGGTGGTACAGAGGGTAATGAGATATAGATATGGTTTGGTATTAGTGAGTTACGAGGACGTAACATTTGTCTTAAGAGGAGTAGGATGCGATAAAACAGATTTTGATGGTTGTACATATGGTAATATATTCGGAAGTTGAGTCTTGATGTAGAATAAAAGATCGATTCGTGTTGTGGGTGATTTTATTAAAGGTCATGACCGTGCTTGTAGTAGCGTGATGTTTAGGAGTGTGAGAATATTTCGCTAGTATTGACAGTTGGATGATGATGCTACGAGTGTGAGTAAACTTCGAGGACGAAGTTCCTTTTAAGGGTGGTAGAATGTAACATCCCGTTTGATGTCTATGAGTATCTTGGTATTGGATTTGATAGTTGATGATATTATGGAGCTAGCAGCATTAGAGGATGGTAGTTGGTTATGTATGGAGTTGGTATCGTGAGAGATATATATGTGGTAGATACGGTATAGTGAGTCATGTTGTGGAAGTAAACATAGTTGGTGGAGTGGGTGTTAAGAGTTCATGTTCTATGTTCGGTCGAGTTCTTGAGTCCTTAGCTAAGTTGTTGTGTCTTGGTCGAGTCAGTATGGTTTTTTTTTTTTTTTTTTTTTTATGTATGGGTTGAACTTCGGGGACGAAGTTCTTTTTAAGGAGGGAAGACTGTAATACTCCGTATTTATGAGTCTTTGGGTACTCTATCGAGTAGGCCTTACTCTGTCGAGTAAGGGTAAGTTGCGTTTATAAAATAGTTTCGACTGTTGGGTACTCGATCGAGTAGTCAGGGTACTCGATCGAGTAAGGGGTACTCGATCGAGTAGGTACTGATCGAGTACCTTGGGTACTCGATCGAGTCCTGGTTTTACGGGGAGTTTTCTCGGGTTTTGTTAATTATGCGATTAAGGTATTTAAACATATTCGTCATTGTTTTAATTCACTTTTACAAAACCTAAAACCCTGTTTAAGAGAGAAAGCAGCCACTTCATCTTCCTAATCGCATTCTTAGCAATTCCCGGAGTTCAGACGGTCGGTTCTTGTCGTTTTTCGTGTCGTTGGATTCCTTGCGTCGAGGGTAAGCTTTTAATATAGTTTTTATAATGTGTTGTTAAGATTGGTTAAACCCTAATTTAGGAATTGGGGGTTTTGGTGTGTAGTTTGTGATGTGTAGTCTTTATGTGCTGTATGATAGGAGGAGAATTCGTAGAGGAGCCGTTTTGATACAAATTGTAGATACCGTCTGCGTGTTGTGCTTTCCGGTAGGATTTCCTACTCGTATTAGTCCCATAATGGGATATTGGTGATGTCTTAGTTAGTTGTTTGATATGATGATTGTGATTGTGATTGTGATTGTGATTGGTTGTCTATGGTTCTCGAGATGCGGTCTCGGCCGAGTGGGGTCACTTGTGGGAGTGACTTCACGCCCTAGTTTCGCCCTTCGTGGAACCCGCCACGGGAGGGGATGTGCACATTAATGGGACAGGGTTATCGCTCGTACGATGAGCGGGGCTTAGGTGGGAACGGCATGCGGTCCCCCACTCGGCGTGGCCGCTGGTCCAAAGGATGGTCGATTGAGACGATGGGAGTTGATGGGGTGTGTGTGTGTGTGTGTGACACCAAATTGTCATGTTTATCTTATTGTTGATATATGTATTGAATTGTGTGATTAGTACTCGACCCGTTTAAATGTTTTAAAACTGTGGTGATCCATTCGGGGTGGTGAGCGATTATTGAGCAGTGTGATATGACGCGTATGGGATAGCCGGGATGAGTCATCACGTGGCGCTTAGAAGTCTTCCGTGTGTCGACGAAGTCTAGTAGCTTTGATAGTTTTAGCTGTAGACCGTATGAGAACCTTGTAATTCCTTTTATTAGTTTTGGTTTGAACATGTAAACATTTAATCTATATTTACTTTAAAAGTACGTTTCTTTATTGTCTTATGATATTCAGTACCTCGGGCAACCGAGATGGTAGTATCCTTATACCTGAGTGGTCCTGGTAAGGCACTTGGAGTATGGGGGTGTTACAAATGGTATCAGAGCGACGATTTTGGAACCTGTAACAAATGAACATAATGAACATAGGGAGTCTAATAAAATGAACCTGGTGTATGTGTAATGGGAGCCCCGGCTGATGCTAGGTTTTGGGTGAGTAGGCGCCCTCACTTCAAAATCTTGGCCCCATGATACTTAAGCCAGTCACATGGTATGGGAACGTGGAGTCCGTGTGTATATGTGCGACGTGTATGTTAATTGTCTTTGTATATGGTTTGTTGAAAGCATGTTGCATGATAGTTGGTTGACATGTTGGTTGGAATCGTTGGAAAAGTATATGAGAATGATGAATGATATGGTAGAAAAAGAAAGTAGTTCGTATATGATGATGTGTGATGAAGTGGATTTGTAATGTTGTTGTATTAGCAACATGGGAATAGGATTTGTAGTGTATGGGTGTGGTTTGTGTTATGAAAAGTTATGAAAATTTAAAACATGCGGGTAATACATGATTGAAAGTTGAATGTTATATGAGCATGATAGATGGTAATGTTTGGCTTTTGGTGAGTAGTAACATGAAGAATAGAGGTTCAATGATATGTGTTTTGTATAACGAATTGGATGAAAAGCATGATGGTCGTTTATAACGTGGCACTTAATAACACGAAGTAGATTATTTTGTTGATTGTATGAGGAGTCGCGCAGATTTGAATGCGTAGTTGTAATCATAATGTTGAAATAATAATGAATGCATAGTACGTTGGGGTATGTGAGATAACATGCGGGTAGTATTCACGAGTCAGCATGACTCGATCGAGTGGGTTTGATTCGATCGAGTGGGTACTTGTCGTTATTTTGACCCGAATCGTGTTTTTGGGCACTCGATCGAGTACCTCGGGCACTCGATCGAGTATGGGGTCACTCGATCGAGTAGGGCTACTCGGTCGAGTAAGTCGAGATCGGAAGGTCCGTTTGGGTTCGAGTCGGGGCACTCGATCGAGCATGTTGGGCACTCGATCGAGTAGCCTCAACTCGATCGAGTAGGTTCGTACTGATCGAGTGGGGTCCGTGCAGGTCATATGCGTATTTCGGGTCATATGTTTGTCTCTTGACATTCGTTGCATATGATGTTTAATTCAAAGGTGTTGTATTACTTCTTTATGCATTGTTTTACGTATGTGTTGGTCCGAAGCGTAAGTTACCCAATCTTATGATGTAAAGAGTGGCACTATGATGAGTATGAGTTCGGTGGGGAGGACATGAGTTATATGTGATTATGATAGATGGTGGAAAAAGAAAAGGAAGATTGGTATAGTTTATTGAGGCATGGCGCACGTTTTGCGAGACGGGATGAGTGATATGATTGTGTGTTGAGTAATGTAAAAATAAGTGAATATAGGCAAGGGATGATGTGAGTATAATGAACGTGAGAATGAAAAGATTGAAAGTAAGAATGTGGATAGTGGCAACTTGAGATGTGTAAAGAGTTATGGAAGGAAATGGTTAGGAGTCGTGTGGGTTATGGATTTATGTAGTGAAAGTTCGTTTAAAGGGGTTGAGAAGAGTAATATATAGTGAACTTTGTGGAGACATGTCGCGAGGTGTATTTATAGACAGTGAGTGAGTTTGGGAGGTTTATTAAAAGATGAAACTACTGTGTGAGTTCCTTGGGTAATTAACGGTATTAAATGAATTCTGATTTCTAGAGATGTAAAAAGGGAGATGCAATTGTTTGAACATTAAACGTTGGTTCTATGGATAGATTAGTGGCAAGTATGAGTGATAGCATAATAAGAGAAGATCCATGGGAAGAAAGAGTGAGATGATGTCGGTAGAAAATAATGGAACTGAGTTTTGGAGCAACGAAGGGGTGACCAGATTTCTAAAGAGTTAGCTAGAAGGAATAAGGAGTTGAACTATTAATTGGTATTATTGAGTGTAAAGAGAAAAGAAGGATAAAAGTAAGCTGAGGAAAATGTTCACCGAAGCTATGTGATATAAAGATAAGGAATCATCGAAATGTGTGATGGTATCACGAGGATGTTAGCTAAAGGTTATATAGGAGTTTCAGGACAACATGATTGGTAATGAGTTTCGAGGAATTAAGGGAGTAAGAAGTTGGTGGAGCATTGGCACGATACGAGATATTTGGTGGAGAGTTGGATGACAATACAAATAAGTTAGCTTTGGGAATAATGTTGAGGTAATTTTGTGGATGGGTTTGATGTTCGTTATTTGCAATATTAACCAAAAATAGGAGAAAAACCATGTTATTTTGATATGAGTGTAAGAGATTTTATATACGACGGGTGGCATTGTGGTGTTATCACTAATGGTTAAGAGTGATGGAATATTAGAAAGGTAACAATTCTAAAGAGGTTGATTTGGTAGGGACCTGATTGTTGTGTATGATCGTGAGAGGGTATAAGATGTGGTTAGATGAGGCGGACGCTATTAGTTGAATAGTGAAGGTATGGTTATATTTGGCAGGAAGTGATGGTTGTGCGAATGGGGGAATATGTTATGAGGGGCATATGAGTTAAACTCGGGCGACAGGTAACCTTTTTCGAGTGGTAACTTACGTGGTCAGGATTGACTAGTTGGTTGTGATTACGGGTCTATGATATGTGTAAATGTTTGTGTGGGGTTCTGACCTCACAAGAAGTGGTATGGTGTGATAATTATAAAGTTGTTTTATGAATGTTCTGTAATATATATGTTGGGCACGGTAATTTAATTGATTGATATCCAAAAAGGTAATAACTTGATTGATTTGACATAGCTAGTTATAATTTTATGTGTATTGATAACACATGTGTATCCCGGGAAATGGTAGAGATGATGTTCATGAGATGCTTATCTGTTTATCCATATAATATGTTGCGTGGTGATTTAATAAGGTGGATTTAAGTAAGTTTTTCTTGTCTCGAGAAGTTATCTTTGAGTCGGTATTTATGGGAATTGTATGCAGTTGTGATGTCTATCGGTGTGGTTGTGGTGCCTCGGGTGGTGATCCGGGCACGGTACATAGTCTTTGTGATGCGGGTATTTTCGCACTACGGTGTGGTTGTTGGTGGCGGTGTTGTGATGCCGTCACCGGTTGTGGTGGAGTAGGCGGGATGATTATGATTCGAGTTTCGAAAGTACATACCAGTTATACATAGATTGTTGTTTTGTTTGATGTTGCTCTCTGAGTTTCGGTTTGTGCGGATATAGACAGGTTGTCTTGTTTATTGATGTTTTCTTTACCAGGTTAAGTTGGGAATGAGGTAGAGTATGATATGAAATAGAGTTGTATAGGTTTCGTTGTTGTCATGGGATAGTGATAATCATGTGATGGGACACGGTGGTGAGAGGTTGTTACGGTAATTTTGATCTTGTTTTCAGATGAGACATCGTTAGACATGGTAATGGAAAATGATTCGTGGAACATGTGTTGTAATGATCTGAAAGCGGCAGGTAGTTCATAATCTTTTGATGAGACAGTGAGGGTAGGGTGTTGGGGAAATTAGTGTCATGTTAAGTTGTGTATGAATTTTGCGGTAATGAAAGAAAGAACTTGAGGATCTAGTGTGCGTGTACGTAACGAGTGCGGATCGTGAGTTATGCTTCCGGGAGATAAGTGCCTTACATAGAGAGGTATGTTGTTTGGTAGTAATACTGAAGAGTGGGTATGGTGATTTGCTACGAGTTTATGGTATAGGTTAGGTGCTATGCCGAATGAGTTGAGGAATGGGAAATGTTTATGTATGGGAGCCTTGGATATAAGAATGGTGAGTGTTTGGTTTATAGACGGTTATCTTTGACATGTGGTGGTACAGAGGGTAATGAGATATAGATATGGTTTGGTATTAGTGAGTTACGAGGACGTAACATTTGTCTTAAGAGGAGTAGGATGCGATAAAACAGATTTTGATGGTTGTACATATGGTAATATATTCGGAAGTTGAGTCTTGATGTAGAATAAAAGATCGATTCGTGTTGTGGGTGATTTTATTAAAGGTCATGACCGTGCTTGTAGTAGCGTGATGTTTAGGAGTGTGAGAATATTTCGCTAGTATTGTGATTGGATGATGATGCTACGAGTGTGAGTAAACTTCGAGGACGAAGTTCCTTTTAAGGGTGGTAGAATGTAACATCCCGTTTGATGTCTATGAGTGTCTTGGTATTGGATTTGATAGTTGATGATATTATGGAGCTAGCAGCATTAGAGGATGGTAGTTGGTTATGTATGGAGTTGGTATCGTGAGAGATATATATGTGGTAGATACGGTATAGTGAGTCATGTTGTGGAAGTAAACATAGTTGGTGGAGTGGGTGTTAAGAGTTCATGTTCTATGTTCGGTCGAGTTCTTGAGTCCTTAGCTAAGTTGTTGTGTCTTGGTCGAGTCAGTATGGTTGTTTTTTTTTTTTTTTTTTTTTTATGTATGGGTTGAACTTCGGGGACGAAGTTCTTTTTAAGGAGGGAAGACTGTAATACTCCGTATTTATGAGTCTTTGGGTACTCTATCGAGTAGGCCTTACTCTGTCGAGTAAGGGTAAGTTGCGTTTTATAAAATAGTTTCTGACCTGTTGGGTACTCGATCGAGTAGCTGGGGTACTCGATCGAGTAAGGGGGTACTCGATCGAGTAAGGGGGTACTCGATCGAGTACCTTGGGTACTCGATCGAGTGTCCGGTTTTACGGGGAGTTTTCTCGGGTTTTGTTAATTATGCGATTAAGGTATTTAAACATATTCGTCATTGTTTTAATTCACTTTTACAAAACCTAAAACCCTGTTTAAGAGAGAAAGCAGCCACTTCATCTTCCTAATCGCATTCTTAGCAATTCCCGGAGTTCAGACGGTCGGTTCTTGTCGTTTTTCGTGTCGTTGGATTCCTTGCGTCGAGGGTAAGCTTTTAATATAGTTTTTATAATGTGTTGTTAAGATTGGTTAAACCCTAATTTAGGAATTGGGGGTTTTGGTGTGTAGTTTGTGATGTGTAGTCTTTATGTGTTTGTATGATAGGAGGAGAATTCGTAGAGGAGCCGTTTTGATACAAATTGTAGATACCGTCTGCGTGTTGTGCTTTCCAGGTAGGATTTCCTACTCGGTATTAGTCCCATAATGGGATATTGGTGATGTCTTTGTAGTTAGTTGTTTGATATGATGATTGTGATTGTGATTGTGATTGTGATTGGTTGTCTATGGCTCTCGAGATGCGTTCTCGGCTGAGTGGGGTCACTTGCGGGAGTGACTTCACGCCCTAGTTTCGCCCTTCGTGGAACCCGCCACGGGAGGGGATGTGCACATTAATGGGACAGGGTTATCGCTCGTACGATGAGCGGGGCTTAGGTGGGAACGGTGCGGTCCCCATCGCGGGGCTAGGTCCAAAGGGACAATCGATATTGAGACGATGGGAGTTGATGGGGTGTGTGTGTGTGTGTGACAGTCAAATTGCTGTCTGTTTATCTTATTGTTGATATATGTATTGAATTGTGTGATTAGTACGACCCGTTTAAATGTTTTAAAAACGTGGTGATCCATTCGGGGTGGTGAGCGCGATTATTGAGCGAGGTGTGATATGACGCGTATGGGATAGGCCGGATGAGTCATCACGTGGCGGTTAGAAGTCTTCCATTTGTGTCGACGAAGTCTAGTAGCTTTGATAGTTTTAGTCAGAGACCGTATGAGAACCTTGTAATTCCTTTTATTAGTTTTGGTTTGAACATGTAAACATTTAATCTATATTTACTTTAAAAGTACGTTTCTTTATTGTCTTATGATATTCAGTACCTCGGGCAACCGAGATGGTAGTATCCTTATACCTGAGTGGTCCTGGTAAGGCACTTGGAGTATGGGGGTGTTACACCCACGAACCTCCACCAAAACCACCTTCATTTAGATCCGGAAAAAAAAGAAAAAAACACAAACACACCACCGCGCGCGACTACCTACAGCACCACCACCTCCTCCCTTGTCGCAACCAACACCACCACCTAATCTGAAAAAAAAAAAAACACGAAGGAGGAAATATGCAGTAAAACCACCATACACGACTGACCACTCCTGACAACCACAGCGCCACCGCTCAAATTTGAAAAAAAAAAAAAAAGAAAGGGGAAGAGAGAGGCGGCGAGAAACATCATTACCACCGCATCTCCAACCACCACCACCACCACCAACTATCTCAAATTTGCAAAAAAAATAAAAAAAAAAGGGAGAATGGGGATAGGCGGCGTGGTAGGCGGCGAGAAAGGCCAATACCCACCGCACTCCAACCACCAACAACCTCAAACTTTTTCAGATCTAAAAAAAAAATAACAAAAAAAAACGAAAGGGGAGAGAGGCGGCGTGGCGGGTGGTGCCAAGGCGTTTACGGCGTGGCAGTGGTGCAGGGGTGCTTCAACGTTGTTGTGGGTGGTTGTGGTGAGGCGTGATGCTGTGGTGGACGGAACTGTGGGTGTTGTCGGGGTGGTGAGATGGGACGGAGAGAGAAAGGGAGGAAGAGAGGGAAAAGGAGGAAGAGAGAGAAGTTGGAGGAAGTGAAATAAAAAGAATTAGGGTTTGCTGTGTTTTATATAGGCCTTTTATTTTCATATTCAATCTTAGCCCTTGATTTTGTTCTAATCTAATGGCTAAGATTAGGACTTATGGACTCATCTAAGGAAGATGGACTCATTTGATCCTAATTATATATATATATATATATATATATATATATATATATATATATATATATATATATATATATATATATATATATATATATATATGGGCGGGATCCTGCGAACTAACTTACGGTACGAACCGTGCATTTAACCAACCCATTATACACTCATTATCTTTTCTTACGCGCTTCAATCTTCTTCCACAAAACAAGAAACAAATTTCTTCCATGGTTCTCTTCTTCAACCTCTCGCGATTCTCTTCTTGGTAAACTAGTTTCTACCATCACTATCCTCTACTAAACAAGCTTCTAGATTTACAACATTCACTCATCATTAATTCATCAAACAAGGTTAGCTTCAATTCTTTGTTATTTTTCATAAAATAATTTAATCGAAAATTTTACATTTAATTGATTTGGTATTTTAGATCAATGCAAATATATGGATTCTAGAGTAGTTTATGAGGTTAATTTTATGAAGAAATTTCAAATTGTTTGATAAATTAGGGTTTGTAATAACCGAAAAATTCAAATAGTTTTTTTAGGGTTTCAATTGGGTTAAATTCTTTAAAGATGGTAACAGTCTCAACCAATTGTTCTTCAACTTCATGTACAAATTCTTCATTTTGTTGTGCGATTAACATTTTAATTGCAGATTTTTAGATGCACTTACTAAGATACTATTGTGATTTTAATTGCAGATGTTTGTACTCAAGAACATGCCTCAATAACTGAAACCGTAAATGATGAAGATGATTCCCAAATGGTAGATGGTACGAATTCTTTCACTCTTTTTGCATTGATTCTGCATTTTATATTAAAAAGAGATGGCTGCAAATTTGGTTCATAAAATCTGAAAAAGAGATCTTCTTTTTTTTGTTTGGTTGTGTGTAAGAACTGGGTTCATGATAAGTTGGTTATTATTACAGTCAAAGAAAAGGAACAAAGGTGAATGACCACTATCACACATGCTTTTTAATAAGAGATACTTTGGAGCATGTGTGAACAAAGACACAAAACGCAGATGGGGAGAACATTCGATTCATTTTTCAGTTTTCTTTGCCATGAGCTTTTGGTCTTTGCAAGACTGTATTTGTGTTGTATATCAAATAGAAAGAGAGTCTTTGTGAGAACAGATTTGGACTTTCAGATGTGCTTGTGAGCTGATCTGACAGCTTTTGCCCTTTCTGAAATATCTGATCTTGTAGAAAATCCCTGAGCTTACTCTGCTCATGTTAACGTCATTTGCGTTTTTACTATATGAGCTTGTAGTTTAATTTTTAAGCTTATTTACAATTGACCGAGACGGAGTAAGTATTGAACTAGAAAATTGTGTTAGGTAGTTTATTTTTTTAAGCTTATTTACCATTGACCGAGACGGAGTGGGTTAAAGTTCACTTGATATTTTTACAATCGCTATGTATAGTAAAAATGCTTAAAGTTCACTTGATATGTAAACTTACAAAATTAACTATGTATAGTAAAAATATCAAGTGATAAGCTCGAGGATGGGTAACTAAGTAATCTTTGCACTTTTGGGTTAAAGTTCAACGCTTTATTGGGTTGTAGCTCTGTTTCTAGTGATTATACTGTCGTCGATTTGGGGAGCTTGTGTTTGAGGTGGTTTTCATTTGTTTATTTCCTTTAAATTCGAAGCTTTTCCGTTTTGAACTAAGCATTTGGACATGACATATCCCATATTTGAATTTAATAATCCCTTTTAATAGTAAACCATTTTTCTCATTTAAATTAGATTAGTGTTTTTTCTTTCTCTCTCGTTTTAGTTTACCAATGGAAATCCCATGTTTAGTGTATAAACTTTGTGTTTCGACAATTTGTTCGATTAAACAAAGTGCTCATCATATCTTCCGCCTTTTTCTCGGTATTTAGTTTCCCTGAACCTTTGTTCTTGTAATCTTGTTAATGTAAATAAAGTCACAACAGATGTACCTTAAACTTAATTTGGTTCATAGACTTCAAACTGTCGCATCGAGTCAGGTGACTGCAATTCTTGCAACCATTTTTCTTATGAGTCTCATTAGGTTAATGTCAATACGGGTGAAGGATCATTGCATGTTTGATGTTACCCTGTCAATTTGGGTACATGCCCATTTGGGTATGGATCAATTTTGGGTTAGTGGTTACAGACTTAATCGTCTTAAAATATTTTGAGCGGGAATGGGTAATGGGTTATTTAGACGAAACGTACCCACAATATATGTAAAACGAACCTAAGACTATTTCCAAACGTACCTAGTACGTAAAAGGGATTAAACGGGGGCGGGTATCCTAAAACGGGACGGGAAAGGGTTAATTGAACAATTTTAATTTTTTTTTGTGTTAATTGAACAATTGATCATTTGATTGATTGTTAAAGTTAGGTGTTCACTGTTTGTATGACAATGTTGGCAATTTTGTTGTTTCGTACACTTTCCCTCGTTACTTTTCCTAATACCCTTTCCCTTGTGACAATTTTAGCTGTTGAATTACATTAGTTCGAGCTAGGACAATCATCATTTTTCAAAATTATTAGCGAATAAGTGCTCATTTGGCCATTCGTTGTTTCTGCAGCTATAGTTGGTGATACTAATGACATGGATATTTCAACAAATCCAGAAGAAGATATATTATTGCTTACTAATTGTCCAGATCAATTATTAGTGATTGATGTGCCATTAGTGAATGATGTGCCAGGTAAATCATTTAGTTTTATTTATTGCATTTTGTTAGTGTGAAGCAAGACGGCGGTTTATAAGTAATTGTTGTTAATTTGAGTCTTCCGGATAGCCCTAAGTTGTTGCTACTAGTGAGATTCACGGAGTGCCTCATTGTTCAGAAGAGCTTAAACCATTTGTTGGAATGAAATTTGAGAATTTGGAGCAAGGGTTGGATTTCTACAAAGCATATGCCAAAGCTTGTGGCTTTATTCCGAGATTGGATTCAAGTAAAATCATTCAAGGAGTTACTACACATAAGAGTCATGTGTGTAACAAAGAAGGTAATAAGCAGATGGTGGGCAAAAAAGGAGGAGGGCAATAACAAGAGTTGGGTGTACTGCCAAGATTAAGTTTAAGAGACTTCCTGCTGGTGAGTATGAGGTGTATGAATTTATCGAGGTGCACTCACATGCAATGGTAACTCCAGCCACAATGATTCACTTAAAGTCATTTAGGAAGCTCAACCTTGTGCATAAGAAAATGATAATGGATAACTCACGTGTTAACCAGGGGCCTGTGAAGACATTTCGAATGTTTAAAGAGTACGTTAGGGGATATAAAAACGTAGGGGCTTCCTTAGAAGATTTTAAGAATTTCTCAAGGGATGTAAAGAAATACATCAAAGAATATGATGCGGAAATGCTGATAGAGGGCTTCATGCAAAAAAGAGCTAGGTGTCCCTCATTTTACTTTGATTTTGATGTTGATGACGACAAAAGACTCACTAAGGTTTTCTGGGCTGATCCAATTGCAATTAAGAACTATGCACTCTTTGGTGATTCTGTGTCTTTTGACACCACATTCGATTTTAATGAATACCGTATGGTGTTTTGTCCTTTTACGGGGGTTGACAACCATAAAAAATGTGTCACTTTTGCGGCTGGTTTGATAATGCGGGAGAATGAAGAGTCTTTTACCTGGCTTTTTGACAATTTTATGAAGGCAATGGGTGGGTGTTATCCTACTACTCGATTCATCGACCAATGTCCGGTATTAAAGCGGGGTTAAAAATGTGTTTTCAGCAACACAACACACAGATTCTCAGTATGTGGCATATCATGAAAAAATTGCACGACAAAGTTGGTTCAACCATTTACAAAGACACAGACTTTCTAAAAGAAATAAGTTCTATTGTTTGGAATGAAGATATTGAGCCAACCAATTTGAGTCGAGCTGGTGTTCAATTATGGAAAAACATGATTTGTCTGGAAATGAGTGGCTGAAATCCATGTTTGAGGACCGCAAATTATGGATTCCTGCATATTTTCGGGACACTTATATGGGTGGGCTTCTAAGGACAACTTCAAGGTCGAATCGAGAATAGTTTCTTCAAGAACTTCACCAACCCCAACCTATCACTTGTTCGCTTTTGATGCGCTTTCATCAGCAATGGATGCTCAACGCTGAAGCATTCTAAATTAACTCGATTCTAAAAACTCTTCTCCTATATTATCAACTCCCCTTTCTATAGAAAAGAAATGTGCTGAATTTTACACACCACCGGTGTTTTATGATTTTCAAGAAGAGTTGAAAGGTGCATGCTACTCTTGTAATGAGGCCAACAAAAGCACGAAAGAAAGGGACGTGAAGCGTTTATTTGTTATGGATCGTGAGAGCAAGAAAGTCTATGAAGTCGATGTTGATGGGAAAACTTTAGTGTGTTCATGCAAGAGGTTTCAGAGATTTGGGATACTTTGTAGACATTGTGTATGGGTGTTGCATAATAAGGGGTTTGATGAAATACCTTCCAATATCTATTGCCGAGGTGGAGCAATTATGCAACATTTCGTCCTATCTTTAATGTTGTAGGGACGTCCTTAGAAGCTGATTGTGCCTCAATTGACACAAGACAAAACACTATCAGTGAATTATGGTCAGGGGTGTTCACTGCAGTGTCACTTGTGGAGGATGATGAGGAGAAGGAGAAAGAGTTACTCGAATTGCTTCAGAGTTTCAATGAGAAGTTGTTGATTTCAAGTAGTGGTGGGAAGTCAAAAAGCAAGAAAACTCAAATCGAGACGCTTCTTGGGTCTAAAATCCCTACTAAAGCTCATATTCTTCCTCCAAATCAAGCAAAAAATAAGGGATCTGGTAGAAGGATGACTTCTGAAAAAGAAAAGGCAATGGAGGAGCACGCTAAGCCTCTTAGAAAATGTCGTGCTTGTGGAGAAATGGCACGCCATGATAGTAGAAATTGCCCGAGTCAACTTCCTAACAAGTAATCTCATAATCATAATCAGGTACTTTATTTGCTTGTTTTTTTCAAAATTTACATATTAGTGGAAGAGGGCATATATAGAAAGTATTAATGATATTTTACATGATTTGATGATGTAGGTATTGTCAATGAAACAGTTGTGGATTGGGATGCGCAAAGAATTGTAGCCGAAAGGGTGTAACAAATTACGACTAGAATGGATATTGTATTTTGTTGATGTTAGCTGTTGGCGTATGTTTTGACCTCTATTAGTTATGTTTGAATTTGAATTAGTATTCTCATTTTCGGTGGATAAATTGTTCCGTTGCCTACGATGCCAGCTTCTGAGTTAGTTTGTCTTGTTTAGGGACCTTGATATTATATTTTGTTCTTGTCCAAATGTAGGAGGAAGCTTTAATTTGAATGGATATTGTATTTTGTAAATGTTAGTTGTTGGCGTGTGTTGTCACGTCAATTAGTTACGTTTCAATTTGAATCATTAGTTTTCCAGCCATTCTCTTAGTTTTTAATTGTGTGAGGCCTATGTTCCAAATACTAGTATCGTGTACCAATGACTAGCTTCTTATGAAACTGGTCCTGAGGTTGTTTGCTCTGTGCTATGTTCAACACTAGATGTTACTTGTGTGTCGTGTGTGAGACCTGGTATGGCACTTGTGCTCTTCATTTTAGAATATAAACAATTAAAAAGACTCTCGTCTAAATTAATATTGACACCTGTTTAACTCCAATTATTCACCTCTTTGTACATACAATATTATTTGCTCAACTCACTGCTTTGCCACTTTAGCTGCAAGTTTTAGTTGTGCATCTTCCAGCCATTCTCTTAGTTTTTAAAAAGTGCTTGGCACGCTGAGGCGATAAGAGCCCTTGGCAATTAGGAGTGAGGCAAAGGCGTGCAGCACATGTCCACATGCACACTGTTTTACAAAAGAAAAAAAATGAGTTTTGGATTATTTAGACGAAACGTACCCACAATATATGTAAAACGAACCCAAGACTATTTCGAAACGTACCTAGTACGTAAAAGGGTTTAAACGAGAGGCGGGTACCCGAAAATGGGACGGGAAAGGGTTTAAGGTTGGATTAGGTGGACCGCTAACGCGGGTCCGCCTAATCCAACCCTAAAGCCTTTCCCTTGTTATCGGGAATGAGTTATTTAGACGAAACGTACCCACAATATATGTAAAACGAACCCAAGACTATTTCGAAACGTACCTAGTACGTAAAAGGGTTTAAACGGGAGGCGGGTATCCTAAAACGGGACGAGAAAGGGTTTAGGGTTGGATTAGGCGGACCGCTAACGCGGGTCCGCCTAATCCAACCCTAAAGCCTTTCCCTTGTTAGCGGGAATGGGTTATTTAGACGAAACGTACCCACAATATATGTAAAACGAACCCAAGACTATTTCGAAACGTACCTAGTACGTAAAAGGGTTTAAACGGGAGGAGGGTATCCTAAAACGGCACGGGAAAGGGTTTAGGGTTGGCGCGGTCCGCCTAATCCAACCCTAAACCCTTTCCCTTGTTAGCGGGAATGGGTTATTTAGACGAAACGTACCCACAATATATGTAAAACGAATCCAAGACTATTTCAAAACGTACCTAGTACGTAAAAGGGTTTAAACGGGAGGCGGGTATCCTAAAACGGGACGGGAAAGGGTTTAGGGTTGGATTAGGCGGACCGCTAACGCGGGTCCGCCTAATCCAACCCTAAACCCTTTCCTTGTTATCGAAACGGAACCGTAAACCGAACCCTAAAAGGGAAGGGTGAACCCCTTTCCGAGGGGACCGGGTATCCTAAAACGAGACGGGAAAGGGTTTAGGGTTGGATTAGGCGGACCGCTAACGCGGGTCCGCCTAATCCAACCCTAAACCCTTTCCCTTGTTATCGAAACGGAACCGTAAACCGAACCCTAAAAGGGGAAGGGTGAACCCCTTTACGAGGGGACCGGGTATCCTAAAGCGGGACGGGAAAGGGTTTAGGGTTGGATTAGGCGGACCGCTAACGCGGGTCCGCCTAATCCAACCCTAAACCCTTTCCCTTGTTAGCGGGAATGGGTTATTTAGACGAAACGTACCCACAATATATGTAAAACGAACCCAAGACTATTTCGAAACGTACCTAGTACGTAAAAGGGTTTAAACGGGAGGCGGGTATCCTAAAACGGGACGAGAAAGGGTTTAGGGTTGGATTAGGCGGACCGCTAACGCGGGTCCGCCTAATCCAACCCTAAAGCCTTTCCCTTGTTAGCGGGAATGGGTTATTTAGACGAAACGTACCCACAATATATGTAAAACGAACCCAAGACTATTTCGAAACGTACCTAGTACGTAAAAGGGTTTAAACGGGAGGAGGGTATCCTAAAACGGCACGGGAAAGGGTTTAGGGTCGCGGGTCCGCCTAATCCAACCCTAAACCCTTTCCCTTGTTAGCGGGAATGGGTTATTTAGACGAAACGTACCCACAATATATGTAAAACGAACCCAAGACTATTTCAAAACGTACCTAGTACGTAAAAGGGTTTAAACGGGAGGCGGGTATCCTAAAACGGGACGGGAAAGGGTTTAGGGTTGGATTAGGCGGACCGCTAACGCGGGTCCGCCTAATCCAACCCTAAACCCTTTCCCTTGTTATCGAAACGGGAACCGTAAACTGAACCCTAAAAGGGGAAGGGTGAACCCCTTTCCGAGGGGACCGGGTATCCTAAAACGAGACGGGAAAGGGTTTAGGGTTGGATTAGGCGGACCGCTAACGCGGTCCGCCTAATCCAACCCTAAACCCTTTCCCTTGTTATCGAAACGGAACCGTAAACTGAACCCTAAAAGGGGAAGGGTGAACCCCTTTCCGAGGGGACCTGGTATCCTAAAACGGGACGGGAAAGGGTTTAGGGTTGGATTAGGCGGACCGCTAACGCGGGTCCGCCTAATCCAACCCTAAACCCTTTCCCTTGTTACCGGGAATGGGTTATTTAGACGAAACGTACCCACAATATATGTAAAACGAACCCAAGACTATTTCGAAACGCACCTAGTACGTAAAAGGGTTTAAACGAGAGCGGGTATCCTAAACGGGACGGAAAGAGTTTAGGGTTGGATTAGGCGGACCGCTAACGCGGGTCCGCCTAATCCAACCCTAAATCCTTTCCCTTGTTATTCCGGAATGGGTTATTTAGACGAAACGTACCCACAATATATGTAAAACGAACCCAAGACTATTTCGAAACGTACCTAGTACGTAAAAGGGTTTAAACGGGAGGCGGGTATCCTAAAACGGGACGGGAAAGGGTTTAGGGTCGCGGGTCCGCCTAATCCAACCCTAAACCCTTTCCCTTGTTAGCGGGAATGGGTTATTTAGACGAAACGTACCCACAATATATGTAAAACGAACCCAAGACTATTTCAAAACGTACCTAGTACGTAAAAGGGTTTAAACGGGAGGCGGGTATCCTAAAACGGGACGGGAAAGGGTTTAGGGTTGGATTAGGCGGACCGCTAACGCGGTCCGCCTAATCCAACCCTAAACCCTTTCCCTTGTTATCGAAACGGGAACCGTAAACTGAACCCTAAAAGGGGAAGGGTGAACCCCTTTCCGAGGGGACCGGGTATCCTAAAACGAGACGGGAAAGGGTTTAGGGTTGGATTAGGCGGACCGCTAACGCGGGTCCGCCTAATCCAACCCTAAACCCTTTCCCTTGTTATCGAAACGGGAACCGTAAACTGAACCCTAAAAGGGGAAGGGTGAACCCCTTTCCGAGGGGACCGGGTATCCTAAAACGGGACGGGAAAGGGTTTAGGGTTGGATTAGGCGGACCGCTAACGCGGGTCCGCCTAATCCAACCCTAAACCCTTTCCCTTGTTAGCGGGAATGGGTTATTTAGACGAAACGTACCCACAATATATGTAAAACGAACCCAAGACTATTTCGAAACGTACCTAGTACGTAAAAGGGTTTAAACGAGAGGCGGGTATCCTAAAACGGGACGGGAAAGGGTTTAGGGTTGGATTAGGCGGACCGCTAACGCGGGTCCGCCTAATCAACCCTAAACCCTTTCCCTTGTTATTCCGGAATGGGTTATTTAGACGAAACGTACCCACAATATATGTAAAACGAACCCAAGACTATTTCCAAACGTACCTAGTACGTAAAAGGGTTTAAACGGGAGGCGGGTATCCTAAAACGGGACGGGAAAGGGTTTAGGGTCGCGGGTCCGCCTAATCCAACCCTAAACCCTTTCCCTTGTTAGCGGGAATGGGTTATTTAGACGAAACGTACCCACAATATATGTAAAACGAACCCAAGACTATTTCAAAACGTACCTAGTACGTAAAAGGGTTTAAACGGGAGGCGGGTATCCTAAAACGGGACGGAAAGGGTTTAGGGTTGGATTAGGCGGACCGCTAACGCGGGTCCGCCTAATCCAACCCTAAACCCTTTCCCTTGTTATCGAAATGGGAACCGTAAACCAACCCTAAAAGGGGAAGGGTGAACCTCTTTCCGAGGGGACCGGGTATCCTAAATCGGGACGGGAAAGGGTTTAGGGTTGGATTAGGCGGACCGCTAACGCGGGTCCGCCTAATCCAACCCTAAACCCTTTCCCTTGTTAGCGGGAATGGGTTATTTAGACGAAACGTACCCACAATATATGTAAAACGAACCCAAGACTATTTCAAAACGTACCTAGTACGTAAAAGGGTTTAAACGGGAGGCGGGTATCCTAAAACAGGACGGGAAAGGGTTTAGGGTTGGATTAGGCGGACCGCTAACGCGGGTCCGCCTAATCCAACCCTAAACCCTTTCCCTTGTTATCGAAACGGGAACCGTAAACTGAACCCTAAAAGGGGAAGGGTGAACCCCTTTCCGAGGGGACCGGGTATCCTAAAACGAGACGGGAAAGGGTTTAGGGTTGGATTAGGCGGACCGCTAACGCGGGTCCGCCTAATCCAACCCTAAACCCTTTCCTTGTTATCGAAACGGGAACCGTAAAACGAACCCTAAAAGGGGAAGGGTGAACCCTTTCCGAGGGGACCGGGTATCCTAAAACGGGACGGGAAAGGGTTTAGGGTTGGATTAGGCGGACCGCTAACGCGGTCCGCCTAATCCAACCCTAAACCCTTTCCCTTGTTAGCGGGAATGGGTTATTTAGACGAAACGTACCCACAATATATGTAAAACGAACCCAAGACTATTTCGAAACGTACCTAGTACGTAAAAGGGTTTAAACGGGAGGCGGGTATCCTAAAACGGGACGGGAAAGGGTTTAGGGTTGGATTAGGCGGACCGCTAACGCGGTCCGCCTAATCAACCCTAAACCCTTTCCCTTGTTATTCCGGAATGGGTTATTTAGACGAAACGTACCCACAATATATGTAAAACGAACCCAAGACTATTTCGAAACGTACCTAGTACGTAAAAGGGTTTAAACGGGAGGCGGGTATCCTAAAACGGGACGGGAAAGGGTTTAGGGTCGCGGGTCCGCCTAATCCAACCCTAAACCCTTTCCCTTGTTAGCGGGAATGGGTTATTTAGACGAAACGTACCCACAATATATGTAAAACGAACCCAAGACTATTTCAAAACGTACCTAGTACGTAAAAGGGTTTAAACGGGAGGCGGGTATCCTAAAACGGGACGGGAAAGGGTTTAGGGTTGGATTAGGCGGACCGCTAATGCGGGTCCGCCTAATCCAACCCTAAACCCTTTCCCTTGTTATCGAAACGGGAACCGTAAACTGAACCCTAAAAGGGGAAGGGTGAACCTCTTTCCGAGGGGACCGGGTATCCTAAAACGGGACGGGAAAGGGTTTAGGGTTGGATTAGGCGGACCGCTAACGCGGGTCCGCCTAATCCAACCCTAAACCCTTTCCCTTGTTAGCGGGAATGGGTTATTTAGACGAAACGTACCCACAATATATGTAAAACGAACCCAAGACTATTTCGAAACGTACCTAGTACGTAAAAGGGTTTAAACGAGAGGCGGGTATCCTAAAACGGGACGGGAAAGGGTTTAGGGTTGGATTAGGCGGACCGCTAACGCGGGTCCGCCTAATCCAACCCTAAACCCTTTCCCTTGTTAGCGGGAATGGGTTATTTAGACGAAACGTACCCACAATATATGTAAAACGAACCCAAGACTATTTCGAAACGTACCTAGTACGTAAAAGGGTTTAAACGGGAGGCGGGTATCCTAAAACGAGACGGGAAAGGGTTTAGGGTTGGATTAGGCGGACCGCTAACGCGGGTCCGCCTAATCCAACCCTAAACCCTTTCCCTTGTTATCGAAACGGGAACCGTAAACTGAACCCTAAAAGGGGAAGGGTGAACCCCTTTCCGAGGGGACCGGGTATCCTAAAACGGGACGGGAAAGGGAACGCGGGTCCGCCTAATCCAACCCTAAACCCTTTCCCTTGTTACCGGGAATGGGTTATTTAGACGAAACGTACCCACAATATATGTAAAACGAACCCAAGACTATTTCGAAACGTACCTAGTACGTAAAAGGGTTTAAACGGGAGGCGGGTATCCTAAAACGGGACGGGAAAGGGTTTAGGGTTGGATTAGGCGGGTCCGCCTAATCCAACCCTAAACCCTTTCCCTTGTTATCGAAACGGGAACCGTAAACTGAACCCTAAAAGGGGAAGGGTGAACCCCTTTCCGAGGGGACCGGGTATCCTAAAACGGGACGGGAAAGGGTTTAGGGTTGGATTAGGCGGACCGCTAACGGGGTCCGCCTAATCCAACCCTAAACCCTTTCCTTGTTATCGAAACGGAACCGTAAACCGAACCCTAAAAGGGAAGGGTGAACCCCTTTCCGAGGGGATCGGGTATCCTAAAACGGGACGGGAAAGGGTTTAGGGTTGGATTAGGCGGACCGCTAACGCGGTCCGCCTAATCCAACCCTAAACCCTTTCCCTTGTTAGCGGGAATGGGTTATTTAGACGAAACGTACCCACAATATATGTAAAACGAACCCAAGACTATTTCGAAACGTACCTAGTACGTAAAAGGGTTTAAACGGGAGGCGGGTATCCTAAAACGGGACGGGAAAGGGTTTAGGGTTGGATTAGGCGGACCGCTAACGGGGTCCGCCTAATCCAACCCTAAACCCTTTCCTTGTTATCGAAACGGAACCGTAAACTGAACCCTAAAAGGGGAAGGGTGAACCCCTTTCCGAGGGGACCGGGTATCCTAAAACGGGACGGGAAAGGGAACGCGGGTCCGCCTAATCCAACCCTAAACCCTTTCCCTTGTTACCGGGAATGGGTTATTTAGACGAAACGTACCCACAATATATGTAAAACGAACCCAAGACTATTTCGAAACGTACCTAGTACGTAAAAGGGTTTAAACGGGAGGCGGGTATCCTAAAACGGGACGGGAAAGGGTTTAGGGTTGGATTAGGCGGGTCCGCCTAATCCAACCCTAAACCCTTTCCCTTGTTATCGAAACGGGAACCGTAAACTGAACCCTAAAAGGGGAAGGGTGAACCCCTTTCCGAGGGGACCGGGTATCCTAAAACGGGACGGGAAAGGGTTTAGGGTTGGATTAGGCGGACCGCTAACGCGGGTCCGCCTAATCCAACCCTAAACCCTTTCCCTTGTTATCGAAACGGGAACCGTAAACTGAACCCTAAAAGGGGAAGGGTGAACCCCTTTCCGAGGGGATCGGGTATCCTAAAACGGGACGGGAAAGGGTTTAGGGTTGGATTAGGCGGACCGCTAACGCGGGTCCGCCTAATCCAACCCTAAACCCTTTCCCTTGTTAGCGGGAATGGGTTATTTAGACGAAACGTACCCACAATATATGTAAAACGAACCCAAGACTATTTCGAAACGTACCTAGTACGTAAAAGGGTTTAAACGGGAGGCGGGTATCCTAAAACGGGACGGGAAAGGGTTTAGGGTTGGATTAGGCGGACCGCTAACGCGGTCCGCCTAATCCAACCCTAAACCCTTTCCCTTGTTATCGAAACGGAACCGTAAACTGAACCCTAAAAGGGGAAGGGTGAACCCCTTTCCGAGGGGACCGGGTATCCTAAAACGGGACGGGAAAGGGTTTAGGGTTGGATTAGGCGGACCGCTAACGTGGGTCCGCCTAATCAACCCTAAACCCTTTCCCTTGTTATTCCGGAATGGGTTATTTAGACGAAACGTACCCACAATATATGTAAAACGAACCCAAGACTATTTCGAAACGTACCTAGTACGTAAAAGGGTTTAAACGGGAGGCGGGTATACTAAAACGGGACGGGAAAGGGTTTAGGGTTGGATTAGGCGGACCGCTAACGCGGGTCCGCCTAATCCAACCCTAAACCCTTTCCCTTGTTATCGAAACGGGAACCGTAAACCAACCCTAAAAAGGGGAAGGGTGAACCCCTTTCCGAGGGGACCTGGTATCCTAAAACGGGACGGGAAAGGGTTTAGGGTTGGATTAGGCGGACCGCTAACGCGGGTCCGCCTAATTCAACCCTAAACCCTTTCCCTTGTTAGCGGAATGGGTTATTTAGACGAAACGTACCCACAATATATGTAAAACGAACCCAAGACTATTTCGAAACGTACCTAGTACGTAAAAGGGTTTAAACGGGAGGCGGGTATCCTAAAACGGGACGGGAAAGGGTTTAGGGTTTGATTAGGCGGACCGCTAACGCGGGTCCGCCTAATCCAACCCTAAACCCTTTCCTTGTTAGCGGAATGGGTTATTTAGACGAAACGTACCCACAATATATGTTAAACGAACCCAAGACTATTTCGAAACGTACCTAGTACGTAAAAGGGTTTAAACGGGAGGCGGGTATCCTAAAACGGGACGGGAAAGGGTTTAGGGTTGGATTAGGCGGACCGCTAACGCGGGTCCGCCTAATCCAACCCTAAACCCTTTCCCTTGTTATCGGAAATGGGTTTTTTAAACAAGACGTACCTACAATATATTTAAAATGAACCTAAGACTATTTCGGAACGTACCTAGTAGCTAAAGCATATCTAGTGCATAAAATTCTCCTTAAAGTGGAACAAGAAAGGGTTTAGGGTTTTGATTAGGCCGCTCGCTACGGGTAAAATAAAATTTCATCTATGTTTTTTTCGGAGAAGCTCAAAGTTCATGAAGAAAGAAAAAACCCTAAACCAAACAAGGAATTCCGTCACCGTAACTTTGACAAGTTTTTACAAAGCGTAGAGGCCGAAAGCGCGCCATTCTAATTGGACATACAAAGGAATCATAATACTAGTTTGGGAATGAAGTACACATCTAGAAGGCCAAAACATATGAACGAGTCATAAATGAGGAGGAAAACTTGGCAACATTAAAGACATCAAAAATTAGAGAAACTATAACAAAGCTTTGACAAATTTCTTCCGGCCATCTCATATGAAGACATGAATTTGTTATTTTAACATTCATCAACCGCAACATTGAAAATCAACCTAACTTGAAGACCTGCATAAAAATCAAATCATAAGAAAAGTGTCTAAATGGGTGCCATAGTGTTATGAGGCTAGGTCAATTAAAATGAGGACTATTAAATATGTACACTCATCAAAATGTTACCGTTACTGTATTCTTGTCCCATTTTAAAAGTTCAAGCATAATATACTGTCGATAAGCAGCCATATCCTAGGGAAAAAATAGATTAGCTTCAATTTCATATAGAATGTTACAAAAGATGTAACATTGAAATAATTTAATTCAAACCTTGTAGTGGTTTTTGTTTTTCAATAAAGTCTCATCAGTTGTTACAGCTTCTAAGAACTTAATAACAAACAATCCACAGTCATTCCTGCGCAAGAACATAAAATTAGATCGTATAGTGATGTGAATAAATTTTGCTATGGAAAAAAAAATAATGTAGTCGGAAACTAACAAATTGTCTTGCTTTGAGGGACAAAGGAAATTGGTAGTTGTAAACAAGACCATCTGACTAAAGTGTCCATACCCAGGTTGGTTGGCGAGAACATTTGCAACATTGTAGACCTGACATGATAATGGTCTCAAGAGCGCTGCAAGTTAATCTACTAATTTAAAAAGCTGCTAAGTAAGAAAAAACTTACAATCTCTTCCACATATTCATTTCGCTCTCGAAGCTCAGAGTCGCTTCTTGGCTTAAGTGAATCTAATATATAATTTTTCCTTTTCTTTACATCAGAGAGTAAAGCAAACCAATGATCACCATCTTTATTACCAATTGTCCAAAACACCTGCAACATAAATTAATGGATGTCACATAACATGTGACACTGAATATATACAATTCATAACCATTGTCCAAACCCGATTACCTTATCAATAGTGCTTCCATTAGCAGCATATAGTGCATCTTAAGATAGGGGCAAATAATGCAATTCTTTGTTTCTCAAAGCAACCTTAACACCCCGCCATTTTTTGCGAAAAAAGCTATGTTAGATACTACTAACTACTATCAACTTTAACACCCACCATTGTAAGACACGCTGATTTATCACCTTGATCATTACGGGCAAGTAAAGAATATTTGGCTTATTCAATGTCCACATCACTCCAACTGCATCAATAACCTACAAATATATATAGTTTGAAAATGTCTAGGTTACACAAAATATCGAGATAAATGAACCTAGGTCCCTTAAGACTTGAACAAAAGTAAACTATGAATAAATATGAGGAGTCCTTACAGTGTCTATTAACCATTTGTCCGCACCGAAAGTTCTTAATTCTTTTCGAGTGACATTAATCCACTCTGTGTTAACTAGAATCTCAAACAAGTATCCGACAGTTCAAGTTCAATGTCAGTGTATGTATAAAATTATTGTTGTTAATAAAATCAGTAGTAAAAAATAAAAATATGATAGTAAATTGAGAGCTTACGGTATACTTCTGCGGTTGTTGAAAACTAGATTGAGAAGCTCATCGTCAGTGTATGGAAATGGAGGCTGTGTTCTATTCAATTTTTTCTTACTGAAATGCAAATGAATAAAATGAGCATAGATTTAAAAACCCATTACAACTGTCAAGTATAAAATTAGTATAGGTAATACAAAGATATATGTATTATTACCTGAGACGTGAACAGAGAGCATGGGCATCAAATAGAATTTTGTCTTTGAAGCGATTTTCAGTGAAAGTTACTATTTGGTAGCAAACCCTTGCACCGAAAATTTTGAGTCAGTCTTCTACAAAAAATACAAAAGAACATCCAATAATTTGGCATTCAAGCTTGGGATTTGGTAGTAAACACTTTATCTACTGGTAAAGTTAATATAACACTTTTAGCAATGAACTTACAAAGATGTAGATCACGGAATTATCTTTTTATCACCTTTGTAGGTCTCTAATAAGCGGAGCGAGGTAAATCCCACTATCGCCTTCATCAAGAACACCAATAACTGATTTAGGAACTTCCTCAAGTGTATGCCCATATACATTGTCGATAGTAGGCATTTTCTTTCTCAAGTACTTAGTCACGTACTTCCTCTGCCAAACAAGATTTAGAAAAACAAGATTTAGAAAAACAGTGTTGATTGCCACTTAACATTACTAATTACTGCATACGCATTTGATAACATTGAAACACATACTGCATATTCAATATGATCCGCATAGTCCAGGGAATGCTTCTTCATATGGTGTAAGACTTCTAACTTTTGTTTGGGGAAATTAAAACAAAACACAAATTGCTGCGTGTAGTTGTATGGAACAAAAATCTGAAGATAGGAAAAAAGTCATAACATTTAGCTACAACAAATATCACATGTCAATAATTAACATAGTCATTAATAAAGACTCACAAGAGCCGCTCCTGCAAAATCATCAAAATCTCTTCTAGTCTGAAAACATTTAGAGAAGTCTCTAATTATATGCAAGACGAATAATTTTAATAACATAAGAAATAAGAATAAGAAGTAAAAGACTGAAATGACACTTACGGTACACAGTCTGAGAGGCATATAAAACCTTGACAATGATTCACGTGATTTTGATTTTTCACTCTGATTCAACATGTGACACCACAAACATGTAACCGTCTCAGACAGTCTCTCACCCGAGAGTATAGTCTTCAAATCTGCCCGAGTAAGTGAATGGATGGCGTTTTCGAAAAGAATTTCACTGCAAGGGTAAATAGAAAATTGACATCACAAACTCGATGGAATGCTTTTCATGATCTCAGAGTCCAAATAACCATGTGGTCATGTTCTATCTTTTCAATTTCATCATCATAAATGATCAGAAACTAACAATATACTACTATGTCAACTACAAGTATCAGTGTCCAGGATTACGGATAAATAGTGTTAACAGATATATATTACTACTCGGCTTCTTTTATTTACGATCGTTTCAAAGAATCTGCAGAGAAATAAGCACCCGCGGCATCACTGATAAAAATAGACTGTAAAATAAGCACAATGCATTGCAGAAGCAGACTACAGTCATCAGGTTTACGCATTATTTGCAAGGATAAATAGTGTTAACAGAATTTCACTGCAAGGGTAAATAGAAAATTTAGTAGAAGTGTATGTACAAGATCAAAATAAAGTATCTAACCCGACTAGTTACAAGTCGCATACCCAATCATCAAACGACTCCCCAAAAACATACTCCAATACTTCTTTTTCGATCGATTCAAGTCCCCCACGACACTAACATTCCTCTCGTAGAAAAGGTGATCTAAACACCTCAAACAGGCACTCTACTCCTCTTATGTGGCGAATTTCAGTGGGAGATGCAGAAACGAAGGAATAACTGGATCTCGCTCTGGTGATAACGAAGAGACAGGTGATACACAAAGAGGTGATCCAAGAGGGGGCACTTGTGGTGATCTTTCACATGGAGGTGATTGTGGAGAGTCACCGTGTTGCGACTCTGAACTGAGTAGTTTAAAAGAAGGTGGCGTAATAATAGGAGGTGACGGAAAAGAAGGGGGTGTAAACCTTGGAGGTGGTGTAAACCGTCGGGATGTAGATGCTTGCTTCTCAAAGTTCGATGGCTCAAGTTCCCGAGACTCCGAGTCCACTAAAATGACAGGAGACATCTTTGAGGTGGCAGGTACACTTAAAGGCTCCTTTCTTACCTCACTTACAGTCTCTTTTGGTACCTCACTTAGAGTCTCCTTTGTTACCTCACTTACAAGCTCCTTGGTTTCATTAACGGGGCGTTTACCCAAAGCAATTTCAAGTTTCACAAGCGCTGCCAATAACTCGTCTTCGGAGGAGAATTTGCGTTTAGCAAATTCACTAAGTGGATCAGAAGCTAGATCTTCAATCCCTCCAGCCATTTTGCATTCAAGACTCGCGCTTTCAATCCCCTTTCCATTTACGAAGCTTCGGTTTAGCTCCATGATTGACTTCATCTTTGCTTGGCTGAGACGATTGATAGCCTTGACCCAATGCTTCTGCCATGGACGCCATCTGACGCACAAGATCACAATCGGGCCGCTCTATTTTAGCTTCGAGAGAGGACATCCAAGAATGTATTATAAGCAACAAAGAAACCCGTTTGCAGCTTCCGGTAACTTCTTAACAATATAGCTTCCTTCTTCAACTTATCTATCGTCTCGGTGCTTGATCGAAGGTCCAGCAGGGGTGATCGAAGGTCCAGCAGGGGGTGATCGAAGGTCCAGCAGGGGGTCCATGGGCTCTTGGACGTAAGGCCTAACTGTGGTGTGTGATAGGTTGGGATTGCTCTCTCCATCAACATTAGGCTTGACAATACGAGGTTGAACAACTCCCCTCCCAAACCCCCGCCGGTTGCTCATCTTTCATCCGTTTTGAAATAGCATTTTTGGACCATGAAGACAATGTCGGGAAGACTCGTGGAGTCGTGTCATACTTGAATTTAACTCTATCCAGATAGATAAAAACCAGAACCATGACTGGACCTCCAAAATTAGATGTGTCACAATTGGTGCGGTTCCAAGAATCGACACTGTTAATTAGGTGCTTGAGTGTAAACCCACACCAGTTCAAAGATTGAGCACAAGAAAGATCCTTAAGACACTTCAAAATTCGAAGGCTTGCATGAATACCTTTAACACCCATTAAAAAAGTTGAGACTATAAAAACTATGAAGTTCCTTTTAAAGTCATCTCCACCTTCTTTTTGGGTAATCATCAAATCAAATAATTCTGATGTCGTTACTTTTGCGTGTCTATCACTAAACTGCTTCAACCAAGCACGTTTTAGTTTCAAAAACTCCTCATTCGGGTCATTTAAGGTGGCTATTTCTACTTCGAGAGGGACCCATGGGAATACCAAGAGCTAGGTGAACATCTTCTTCGGTAATCACAAGTTTTTCATCCATAAGAGATGTTGAACACGTGTTGAAGTTGGAAACCAACCAATAAGATAAATACCCGGTACCATGTTAGTGTTAAGCGGTAATAGGCCACCAAAACCCATTGACCGGATATCCGACTTTTGTTTATCACTCATATGTTGCTTGATAAATTGTAAAAGCAATTTTGGTGACATTCTCGTCCTCAAAAATACATCGTGAACATCATTTCTGTCTCCCTCCCCAATGGCAATAGCAAATCAGAAGCAGGAGATCGGTTGGATGATATTGGAACTAGAGTAGACTTACTTGTACTTGCACGGGCTTTCAACCGCTTCTACAAAATTGCTTCGAAGCTGTTCATATATAAAGGAACATGTCACAACAATGATTTCATGTTATGGTAAAGACCGAGTAGCGAAAAATGGGAATGCTAAGAAACGACCTTCGGTAGAACCATAATGGAAGCATGATCTCTTTTTCTTTTCCTAGCAGGAGAGCCCTTCGTCTTGCTTGGACTTGGAGTAAGATCACCTATCGCCTTTTTCTTCATTTCTCATTGAACCAGGGAAAACCAATTTAGAGGAAACTCTAGCAAGAACTTGTAAGACGAAACTAAGCTAGCAGAAATCAAAATCATGCGAGTATAAGCATACATAAATGCAAATGTAAATTTGTGTATGTAACGAAATTAGAGGATCCACAAATGCAACGAAATTTGAGTATGTATAAGCATAGATAAATGTATCTAGCATGAAAAGGACAAATAAAGCTACCACGGGACGCACAAACTAAGCTATCATCAAATCAAAATCAGGAAAACGGGTTCAAATCAAAATGTACGAAACCCTAACTTTCAGAATTGGAATTGTTTAGTAAACCGTAGTGTTTCGAATACAAATTGGTAACTAAATAAGAAATAAAAGTGTGAATTGAAGCTTACCTTTAATTATAATGGAGCCGTAACTATGGAAGTTGATGAATTGCGGAAGAGACGAAGAGTAAGTAGACGAAAGTTGGAGATGAAATGATACTCTTGGTCAGAGCACGACATGCGACGGTCGTCTGGAAGGTCCGATGGTCGGTGGCAATGGCGGTGGCGGTGGCGGTGGCGGTGGAAAGGGACGAAACTCAGGTGGTATTGAGGGAATAAATGTGTCGGGGGTGTTGGTGGTACTGTTGTAAGAATTGGGAGGTAATTAAATGAGTGTTTTAATATTGGTTCGCACGGTTCGTACATGTAAGATAGTTCGCACGAGAACCCGATTCATATATATATATATATATATATATATATATATATATATATATATATATATATATATATATATATATATATATATATATATATATATATATATATATAGCCAGGATCCTATGAGAATCACAAACATAATGAGAACCGTGAGAACCCTTACTAAATCATCATTAAATCTTGCTCCAAAATTTTCGCTGGATCATTTACCTTTAGTTTAGTTTATTCAAACACATTTTTAGTATAGCTAAACAAAATTTAATGATTTTATTAACAAAATATAAACTTAATGTACAAAAATACAATTAGGTATCCTAAAATGGTTATAGATGAACGAAAATGAATACTAGGTACATTAAATTGTTACATGCATGAAAATGATTACTAGGTGTATGAAAATATTAGGCTCTATGTGCACGAAAACGAGTTCTAGGTGCATGAAAATTGTTAGATACATGAAAATTGAGTAGTAGGTGCATGAAAATTTATAAAATGTATCTCGTCTGTATTTTCGTTAATAATTTATAATTTTTGGAGCAATAAATATGTTATCTAGCCTTAAAATTCTATGCCTAATCCAAATATGTCGTTATTTTTTAGAAAAAAAAAATCCGTAAGGTGAAGTTCTCACGGTTCTTACTATGTAATTGGTTCTCACCGGATCCCAAATATATATATATATATATATATATATATAGAGAGAGAGAGAGAGAGAGAGAGAGAGCAAAGTTCTTCTAAGTCCCTTTTTTTTTGAGTCCATAAGTCCTTCCCACAACCCTTGGATCATGCATGGTGGAAGTTTGAGATTGAAAGCAAAAAACACACTTAACACTAATGAATTCACTTCTCTCTCTAGTTTTAATAATACATTCACTAATTCATTATCATACACAATTAACACCATATTTTGTCTTATACTTCAAAGTTTATGAAAATTTTGTTAACATTTTTCCTGTTTCGGTTTTTTTTTTCGTTTTTTTTTTTTTTTCGAGACAAGTTTTCGACTGTTTCGTTTTTTTTTTTCGAGACAAGTTTTCGACATTTTAGGATTTTACGAGTGTAATTCTAACGGCAAAAAGTGTAATTTTAAGAAATATTTTCGAGAATTTAGCGTTTTACAAGTTTAACTTCAATCTTTTCCGAGTGATTTTAACGAATAATATTTTGAATTTTTGTCATTTTATCACAAGTTATTGTAATTTTAGCATTTTAAGAGTGTTATTTTAACAACAAAAAGTGTTATTTTGGTCCATATAAGTGTAATTTCAGTCCAATGAATTTGTTATTTTAGTCCAGGAGAATGTAATTTTAGTCCAGAAAAGTGTAATTTTAGTCAAGAAAAGTATAATTTCAAATCCAATCGAGAATGTAATTTTAGTCCATTGAGAGTGTAACATTAGTCCATAAGTCCAATGAGAATATAACCAAGTCCATTGAGAGTGTAACATTAGTCCAATAGAAGTAAGGGTAATTCTAGCAGAAAAAGTGTAATTCTAACGAAAAAAAGTGTAATTCTAACGAAAAAAAGTGTAATTCTAGCAGAAAAAAGTGTAATTCTAATGAAAAAAAGTGTAATTCTAGCAGAAAAAAGTGTAATTCTAACAGAAAAAAGTGTAATTCTAAAGAAAAAAAGTGTAATTTTAACGGTAAACACTTTTTTTCTGCTAGAATTACACTTTTTTCTTTAGAATTACACTTTTTTCCGTTAGAATTACACTTTTTTCTGTTAGAATTATACTTTTTTCCGTTAGAATTACACTTCTTCTGCTAAAATTACACTTTTTTCTAATGAAAAAAGTGTAATTTTAGCAGAAGAAGTGTAATTCTAACAGAAAAAAGTGTAATTTTAACGAAAAAAAGTGTAATTTTAGCAGGAGAAGTGTAATTCTAACAGAAAAAAGTATAATTTTAACGGTAAAAAGTGTAATTTTAACACGAAAAAAATGTAATTTTAACAGAGAAAAATGTAATTCTAATAGAAAAAATTGTAATTTTGATGGAGAAAAGTGTAACTTTAATAATAGAATTTTAATGGAGAAAAGTGAGTATAACAAGACTAATTTACAAGACATTTGAAGGGGATAAAAACCCAAAATACAAACACCCAAATTTGAAAAAAAAAAAAAGAAAGAAAAAAAAGTAGATTTGAGAAGACATGAAGGAAAAAGAAAAAGAAAAAAAAAACAAAAAATAAGAAAACAAAAGACAACAGCAACAACCACATTCAACAACAAATTTATTACAAATCTGAGAAAACAAGAAAAAATTACGAGAAAAAAAGAGACGTAAAACATTAAAAGAAACCGTGAACAACAACACAAAAATTGACTAATGAAATCTGGAAAAACAAGAAAAAATTGAAATATGAAAAACGAAAATGGTTCATGTTATACACGCCGGGGGTGGTGCGAGCAGTGGTGGGTAGTGTATGGCTGCGGTTCATGTTGTAGGTGGTGGCAGATCTGGTGGGGTATAGTGTGTGGGGTAGGTGTGCTAAGGAAGGGACGGTGATGGTGGAGGGATGGTTGAGGGAAGGTGGCGGCAGATCTGAGGTGGGGTAGGGAAGGAGAGGAGGTGGTGGGCTGTGGTGGTGGCTGTGGCGTGAGGCGGAGATTGGCGCGCGGTGGTTGCAGATCTGGGCAAAAGAGGAATGTGGTGGCGAGGAGAGGTGGTCGGGGTTGGCATGATCTAGAATTTAAAAGAAGGCGTGTAGGGGTGGGTGGCAGTGGCCACGGGGGTGGGTGGTGGCCGTGAGAGTAGGCGGCGGTGGTTGATGGGGTTGGGTTGGTGAGGAATTTATTTGGGTTTTGAATTTATTTGGGTTTTTGAGAGAGGGTGGAGAAATGAATTATGTGAATGAGAGATAAGTGAGTGGAAAAATAAATTATATATAGTAGATTAGTGTTTGATTAATGTGGGTTAGTAAAAGTAGAGAGGGGGAGTGTTTAATTAGGATTAATCTCCTTTTTTTTTGCTTTCAATCCTTGCCCTTCATCTTTCCCATCTAATGGTCCTCAAGAGGACTTATGGACTCAAATGTAAGAGGAGGACTCACTTGATCTTAACACTATATATATATATATATATATATATATATATATATATATAGAGAAGGGTTCTTATAAGGTCCTCATTTCATATGAGTCCCTAAGTCCTTATAAGGGCCTTTGGATGGAAGGGATGGAGGGATGAGATTACATCTCATTCAAGGGTCACAAATGAACCTCCCTAATCTCCCTCCCTAATTGTGTATAACTCTACCTAATTGTGTATAACTCTACCACCATTCTAATCTCCCAACTCACATCCTCATTATTCATTCATTCACACTTCTCTCATACACTCATTCTCTCTCATCTTTCTCTCATTCTCTCAAAAAAAAAAAACCCAAATCAACAAAAAAAAAACCAACAAAACAACAAAAAAAAAACCAACAAAACAACAAAACCAAACAAAAGTCCGACAACAACAACCACCAAAAGCCACACACTCCGTCCTTCCTCCTGCCGACAACAACCAAAAGCCACACTTTGTTTATCATTTTATTTGTATTCCTAGATCTTAGCCACACGTGTTATGCAACAGAGATTCCTTGCCTTCATGTTACTCTATCACTGCAAATTATTACTCGTCGTCTTGGAGATTTAAGATTAATTGGAGTACTTAATAATACGCAATCACACATTATTATCGCATTTTAGTAGTTGACTTTAGAAACTAAAATGTGTTACATAAAGTGGTAGTGGTAGTATGATTTTTTTTTGGTTTTGTTTTTTGTTTTCTTGTTTCAGATCTTGCCTTTTGGTTTTTTTTTTTGTTCTTTGTTTTTTGTTTTATTTTTGTTTTTGTTCTTTGTTTATTGTTCTTTGTTCTTTGTTTTTTGTTTTATTTTTGTTTTTTGTTTTATTTACGGTTTTTGTTAGATTTACGGGTTTTTTGTTAGATTTTCGGGTTTTTTGTTAGATTTACGGGTTTTTTGTTAGATTTATGCATATAATTTGTTATTCTCATGAGTCCACCTACAATGCATTTTGTTTTTTCATGAACCAATGCATTTTGTTTTTTCATGAACCAATCCACTTAAACGGTTTTGTTCTTCATTTTTTTGTTCTTCATTTTTTCAGATTCAGATTTGGTATTAATTTTGTGTGGTAGTGTTTTTTTTAGATCTATTGGTTTTTTTGTGTTTTTGTCATATTTACTTTATTTTGTAATTGTTATTTGGTTTTTAATTTTTGTTGGTTATTAATTTCTTTGTTGGTTATACACTTAAAACATTAAAGTTATACTATTTATGGCTAAAGTTATACACTTAAAACATTAGAGTTATACACACGATATTTAAATTTGGTTTTTTTTTTATTGTTATTTGGTTTATTTTACATTTCGGGTTTGGTTGGGTTGTTGGTTTTTTGGTTTTATTATTGTTATTTGGTTTTTTGTTTTTGTTATTATGAGTTTTTTTGGTTTTTGTTATTAATTTTTTTTTTTCATATTTTTCATATTTATTGTTTGATTTTTTTACTATTTACGACTAAAGTTATACATTTTATGGCTAAAGTTATACATTTTATGACCAAAGTTATACAAAAAAAGACTAAAGTTATACAAAAATTGGACTAAAGTTATACAAAAAATTGGACTAAAGTTATACAAAAAATTGGACTAAAGTTATACAAAAATGAACCAGAGTTATACAACAATGAACCAGAGTTATACAAAAATGAACCAAAGTTATTCAAAAAACGACCAGAGTTATACATAAATTGGACTAAAGTTATACAAAAATGAACCAAAGTTATACAAAAATGAACCAAAGTTATTCAAAAAACGACCAGAGTTATACAAAAATGCACCAAAGTTATACAAAAATTGGACTAAAGTCATACAACAATGGACTAAAGTTATACAAAAAATTGGACTAAAGTTATACAAAAATGAACCAAAGTTATACAAAAATGAACCAAAGTTATTCAAAAAACGACCAGAGTTATACAAAAATGCACCAAAGTTATACAAAAATTGGACTAAAGTCATACAACAATTGACTAAAGTTATACAAAAAATTGGACTAAAGTTATACAAAAATGAACCAAAATTATACAAAAATGAACCAAAGTTATACAAAAATGGACCAGAGTTATACAAAAATGCACCAGAGTTATACAAAAAATTGGACTAAAGTTATACAAAAAATGAACCAAAGTTATACAAAAATGAACCAAAGTTATACAAAAATGGACCAGAGTTATACAAAAATGCACAAGAGTTATACAAAAATGCACCAGAGTTATACAAAAGTTAGTCCATTTTTGTATAACTTTAGTCCATTTTTGTATAACTTTGGTTCATTTTTGTATAACTTTGGTTCATTTTTGTATAACTCTGGTTCATTTTTGTATAACTTTGGTTCATTTTTGTATAACTTTAGTCCATTTTTTGTATAACTTTGGTGCATTTTTTTGTATAACTTTAGTCTTTTTTTGTATAACTTTGGTCTATTTTTGTATAACTTTGGTTCATTTTTGTATAACTTTGGTTCATTTTTGTATAACTTTGGTTCATTTTTGTATAACTTTCGTCCATTTTTGTATAACTTTGGTGCATTTTTGTATAACTCTGGTGCATTTTTGAATAACTCTGGTGCTTTTTTGTATAACTCTGATCCATTTTTGTATAACTTTGGTTCATTTTTTGTATAACTTTAGTCCAATTTTTTGTATAACTTTAGTCCAATTTTTGTATAACTTTAGTCTTTTCTTGTATAACTTTGGTCTATTTTTGTATAACTTTGGTTCATTTTTGTATAACTTTAGTCCATTATTGTCTTAGATGAAAAAAAGTATCTCACAAAAAAAAAAACGAGATTTAAAACACGAAATCGAAAAAAAAAAAAAAAAAAAAAAAAAAAAAAAAAAAAAAAAGTGACGAAATAAACCGAGACGCAAAATCTGGAAAAAAAAAAAAAACGAGTTTATATAATTACGGCGGTGGTGGAGGTGGCGGTGGATGTGGGCGGTGGGTGGTGTCGGTTGGGATAGTGGTGGGTGGTGGTGAATGAGGAAGAGAGAAATGAATGATTTATTTGGTTTTTTGATTTATTTGGATTTTTTGATTTCTTTGGATTTTTTGGGTTTTTTTATTTATTTGGATTTTTTGGGTTTTTTTTATTTATTTGGATTTTTTGGGTTTTTTATTTATTTGGATTTTTTGGGTTTTTTTTTTTGAGAGAAGAGAAGAGTGAAATGTGTGAGATGAGAGAGAAATAGGTGGGTAGAAAACAAATATATAGTAAATTAGTTGTTAATTAGGGTGGATTAGTAAAGTGTGTTAATTTGCTTGTATAATGACTTTTGGTGGGTTCATCTCATCCCTCCATCTCCCTCCATCCAATGGCTCACAAAAGACCTTATGGACTCAAATATATAATGGACCTTAGTTGATCCTTCCTCTATATATATATATATATATATATATATATATATATATATATATATATATATATATATATATATATATATATATATATATATATATATATATATATATATATATACCCTTGAATCTAGACATGTCATACAAAATGGGTCTTAATAAGGGTTGGGTAGACTACGGGTCAAAAATAGTTTCTAATGCCTTTTTTCTACCATTTTTTAAATCGAAAAAAATACTTTTATAGAAAATAAAACATATTCAATACTAATCTTTTAAGCATATTAAATGGTTACATTAATTATATTATCACAATTATAGAAATTAAGTTATTTTAATATTAAAGGTTACAAAAATTATATAATATTGATTTTTCCAATTAGTTTTGCAACTTATAGTACAAAAAATAATTATTTTTAATTATTATTTCAAATGTAATATATACTAATATTTTAATAAAATTCTTGATTTATCTTTAACCCAGCGGGTCGGGTTCGACCCTAAACTAACAGATCATTTCGGATTTGGGTCTAGATTTTCCAATTCTTGATCCTGGAAAATACGGGTCATGGGTCGTGTTTGAATTTGACGGGTCTACTTAAATCACTTGATTAGTGATGATTGTTATCATTAAATCAAATAAATATTTACTACAACAAAGATCACGGAATAGGGAATATTCTCATACATGACATCCCTGAAGTTCAATCTTTCCCATTTTTATTTTCATACCCTTAATTATATGCCCAGAATTACTGGGTGATAATAATTATCATCAAATAAAATAGAATAAAATTTGTTTTAATTTAAACTCATAATCTATCATAAATTAATATGGCACAAGGATTGTATAAAACCCACTCTAATTTGTACTACCTCGTACTTCATATGTTGTTCCACTTTTTTCAATATATGTGAGTAATATTTTATTGACAAGGGAACAACATATGAAATAGGAGGGAGTAGTATTTAATGTTTATAAAAGATTGATTGGGCAAATATGACTTTCACTTTATTACCAATATATATTAACTCTATTATAATGAGCTATCTATAAAACAACCCGTGAAGTTCATGGGTTTTAAACTAGTTCTACTAAATGACGTAGGAGTTTAAGAGACTTAAGTTTTACGTAAAAGCACAAATCGAATAAGTATGAAATTATTTAAATATAAAAGTATTTTGTTTAGTGTTATTTGTGAATTCTAATATGGCATTTTTAAGAAACGTGCAAGGGATGCATCTGCCCATAATTTTAAAATAAATAAAAATTTAATACTCTGTATATCATTGATCTTATGTTTTAATATGTCCCCTCATAAGAATATCTCTTGGATTTGAAGTGTGGATACAGTGCATACCTTCTCAAATATTCTAATTTAAAAAGGAGGGATGATGAGATTTGAACTGTGACTTCTTTGTCATTCGGGCTTTGATATAATGTGAGAAGATCAACAATCTCAACCAAAACCTTAATATTATGGTTGATGCCCAATCAATGATGTATGCTCTAACAATATTTACTCTGTCTAAATTATTTGTCTACCTTTAATTAAGCGCGTCTCATAAGAATATTCTATATATAAAAGAGAAGACTTCTCATTGGCTCCCTAATTTCAGAAAAAAAAATAAAAAGCGGCGGGGCTCCATGATTGAAAGAGAATTAACTTCATCATTTAGCCATTTCTATCTCTAAATCTATTATGAATCATTAGTCCATATCTATTAAACATTTTTATGGGTATGAATTAAAAAAATAAAGCAAGATAAAATACTCTGAAAAAATAAAATTGAATACAATATTTTTACGGCAATCGTATTGTACTTATTAAATTTTTCTACCACTGTGCATATTATATGACCGTCGAACTAGTACTACTAATATGAAACGTAATACTATAGAAGCATAGAGTGTATGATTGTATTTCTTATTCTGTTTGATACAATGTGTATATGCATCTATATATACATAACAAATATCGCTTATTTACGGAAGGAAATATCATCAACAGCTATGTAATATTTGTACAAGGAAATAATCACAAATTCCCTAATGTGATTTATAGAAGCCAACAGCTCTTTGTAGCCATGTTATTACCCTCCCTCAAGTTGGAGCGTGGAGGTTCGAAATGCCCAAATTGGATAAGAGATCTGTAAATGAAGCACGTCCGAGGGCTTTTGTAAATATATCGGTGAGTTGATTCTTCGTGTGAACATAGCTTGGCACAATAACACCTTTTTGAATCTCGTCGCGTATAAAATGACAGTCAACCTCTACGTGTTTTGTCCTTTCATGAAAGACCAGATTTCGGGCAATATAAGGAGCAAACTGACTGTCGCATGAGAGTGTAATGGGCTTGGTGTGAGGAGTTCTGAGGAACGTGAGGAAACCTTTGAGCCATTTGAGCTCGCACGTTGTATAGGCCATAGCACGATATTCTGCTTCGGTGGATGAACGGGAAATCGTTGTTTGTTTCTTGGTCATCCAGGAAATGGGAGAAAAAACGAGAAACACAAGATATGTCGTGATTGATAGACGGCTTATGGGGTAGCTGGCATAATCGGTGTCACAGTAAGCATGGAGAGCCAAATCACTATCGGAACGAAGAAGTATACCTTGACCCGGAGAGTTCTTGATGTAGCGAATAACTTGAAGGGCCGCCTGCCAATGCGCGGTTGTAGGAGCGTGCATGAATTGAGCTAATATGTGAACTGAGTATAAGAGCTCTGGTCGAGTAATAGTGAGGTAGACGAGGTGCCCTACGAGACGACGGTATGGTTGACGATCTTTCATGAGTTCGACAGTTGATAGACTTAAGGTATGGTTGGGTTCTATGTGAATATTCGTCGGTTTTGGCCCAATAAGGCCAGTTTCTTGGAGGATATCTAGTGCATACTTTCGTTGAGAGACAAAGATTCCGGTTGGACTTCATATAATTTCGAGTCCAAGAAAATATTTTAGATTGCCTAGATCCTTCATGTGAAAGCAGGTAGAGAGGTACGTCTTGAATTGGCGGATCATGTGAAGATTATTACTACAAATGACCAAATCATCAACATATATAAGGACATGAACTTCGGTGTCGGTATTGGTAATGGAGAAGAGCGAGTGGTCATACAGACACTGTTTGAACCCATATTGATTAAGCGCGGAAGCAAGCTTGGCATACCAACATCGAGGGACTTGTTTGAGGCCATATAAAGATTTGCTTAAGCGGCATACTCTTCCATCAGATTGTGATGGAAAACCGGGTGGTGCCTGCATATATACTTCCTCGGTAAGGTCGCCATGGAGGAAGGCATTATGAACATCCATTTGATGGAGTTCCCATGTTTTGGCCGCAACAAGAGCAAGTAAAGTGCGGATGGTGACGAGTTTAACGGTAGGAGAAAAGGTCTCATTGTAGTCAGCTCCTTCAACTTGTCGATTCCCCATAACTGTTAAACGTAATTTATAACTCTTATCATCCTTAACCAAACCGAGGAAATAATTCCCGTCCGACCGGATGCTCAGTCGAGTACTGAGAGTACTCGGCCAAATACCCCTTACTCGGCCGAGTATTACCATACTCGATCGAGTGTTCATGAACAGTAGCCTGACTAGAAAACACACGACACATTACTCGGACGAGTTAGCCCTATTCGGCCGAGTAACAGGACTCAGAAAATCGTGGTATTATAGTCTTCCCTCCTTAAAAAGAACTTCGTCCCTGAAGTTCATACCATACCCAAAACGAAACACCCAACACAACACCAACGGCTCAAAACAACAACCACAACTACTCAAAGTATCAACAACTCCAACTATACATGATAAAACACTCATCCCAAACTCAAAAGGTGACAAGAACATAACTATGTTGACCTCAACTAACCCCAAAAACATGTATACGACCATCTCCTACCCCCCTTAAAAGACAACGGTTACGTCCCCGTAACCAAACATACCTGATCGAAAAGGTGAGGAAAATGCTCTCTCATCGCCTCCTCTGGTTCCCATGTTGCTTCTTCCACATTGTGATTAGTCCAAAGTACCTTTAGTAAGATGGTCTCACCATTCCTTGTCTTGCGCACTTTCCGGTCTAAGATCTCCTTGGGAACCTCCGCATAAGTTAGAGACTCATCTAACTATATGTTCTCAACCTTAAGCACATGTGATGGATTGCTAACATACTTTCGGAGTTGCGAAACATGAAACACGTTGTGGACTCGATCCAGCGATGGTGGTAAAGTTAGAAGGTAGGCTACTTCACCTATGCGGTATAGGATCTCATAAGGACCGATAAAATTCTGACTCAACTTCCCTTTCTTGCCAAACCTCATCACCCCTCGCATAGGTGACACTTTCAAAAGGACCTTGTCACCTAATGCGAACTCAATGTCCCTGCGGTGCAAGTATGCATAACTCTTTTGGCGATATTGAGCTACTTTCATCTTTTGGCGAATCATGCGAACGTACTCAATCATATCCTGCACCATCTGTGGCCCTAAAACCACAGTCTCAACACTATCGTCCCAACATACCGGACTTCTGCACTTCCTGCCATACAAAGTCTTAAAAGGTGTCATCCCAATGCCAGTGTGATGGCTGTTGTTGTATGAAAACTCGATCAAGTCCAGCCTATCATCCCAACTTCCACCAAACTCCATGGCACAAGCCCTCAACATATCTTCCAAAGTCTTGATAGTCCTCTCAGTCTAACAATCTGTCGCAGGATGAAAAGTTGTACTCATCTTCAAGGTAGCTCCCATCAAATCCTGCAACTCTTGCCAAAACCGTGATATGAACCCCGCATCTCGATCTGACATTATGTCCTTTGGCACCCCATGTAACCGAACCACATGCTTCCTAAAACCCAGAGCTAACTGTATCTTAGTCCAAGTATCCATCATCGGAACGAAGTGAGCTGACTTTGTTAAACGGTCGATGATCACCCAAATCATATTGTTACCTAGCTGAGTCCTTGGTAACCCCATGATGAAGTCCATAGAGATCGACTCCCATTTGCACTCTGGTACCTCAAGTGACTGAATCTTACCTTGTGGTCTGCATTGTTCACCCTTTACTCTTTGACATGTTAAACACTTAGCCACGAAATGGGCCATATCTTTCTTCATATTAGGCCACCAAAACGTTTTCTTTAAGTCCTTGTAAAGCTTGTCGCCATCCGGGTGAACTAAATAAGGAGTACAATGAGCCTCTGTCATGATCAACCTTTTCAAGTCCGCATCACTAGGAACACACCATCTTCTATTGAAATGAACACTCTCATCTGTGTGGATATAAAACCTCAAAACTGTGCCACTTTCTACCCTTGTCTTCCACTCTTGAATCTTGGGATCAAGTTCCTGTTTCCTCTTTATGTCATCATACAAATCAGGTTCGATAGTTAAGTCCCCGATGGCATCCCACTTTTGAATCATATGGATCCCCATCTTAGACATCTCATCCCTCAGTTTCATCAAAGACATACTTGTACACAACGAATGTACACTCTACCTACTCAAAGCATCTGCCACCACATTGGCCTTACCCTCGTGATAAATGATCTCCATGTCATAGTCCTCAATCAACTCCATACATCGCCTCTATCACATGTTCAACTTTTTTTGTGTGTAGATATACTTTAAGCTCTTATGATCTGAAAACACCTTAAAGGTCGCTCCATAAAGATAGTGCCTCCAAATCTTTAGAGCAAAAACAACTGCACCCAGCTCCAAATCGTGAGTAGGATAGTTCTCCTCATACGGCTTCAGCTGCCTCGACGCATAAGCGATAACTTTCTCATTCTGCTGATGGTGAGCGAGTCGTTGTTCACTCAATCAAACACATTTATATTCTCAACAAACAACTAGCTAGTGGTTAACTCGAGGTCGATCTACGGGACGGTGTGCTTTGGGTTCTAAGTCTATCTATCTCAATTTATGCTAGTGCCACAATTGGTTTGGATTTGAAGTTGTGTTCTAAGCTACAATAAGGAAATGTAAATAATTGAAAAACAGGACAGGTAAATAGAAATGAAGATGTAAACAATTGATTAAAGATACTAGGGTATCATGGGATCATAGGGGAATCATGGTAAGATAGTATAAATGAGTCACATAGATGCAAGCAATTATTATTGTTGGAATCGAGTTAGTTTATATCTTACAATTCCTAGGAAGTTTTGGGTCTCGGAGCCGAGTCGGTCAAGACTTTACAACACCTAAAAGTTGACTTAATTCTTCCTATTCAACTATATGCATGGTCTAACAAGCCTTGAGTTGGTTTATGTCTTACAAGTCTTGTTGAAAGGATAAGAGAATCATGCTAGATTGTCAATCAAGCATTTCTTCAAACATAACATGTGCATAAGTTGAAAATACAATAAGCAAGCATTCATATGAACTCATTAAGCATGGATTTATCCCATAATTACTCTCCTAATCCCCCACTAACCCTAGCTAAGAGACTACTCACAAAACATCATGATTATCATGCTAATAATGGCGTCACACATCATAACATAGGTAAACATGATGATTAAGCAAGATATTAAGCAAAGAATTAACAAGTAAATAAAGAGATTAAGAAAGTTACCAACTTGGAAAGTAAAGATGAACATAAATAAAGGAGGATCCTTGCATAAAGATGAAAACTTGTCACATAGTCTTCAAATACATACCCAAGAGATCCAAATGTAAACTATTGAAGATTGAAAGAACAATTGTTGTAAGATTGAAGTGCTTTGTGGAAAGATTAAAGACTAATCTACTCCTAATCTAATCTAAGGAGGCTTAATTTACTCTAAGAAGGCTTAATCTCTTAATTATTATAAATGGAGTATATATAGTGGTTACAATATTAGGTTAAGCAAGGGTAGATTAGGAAATAATATGCTTAAGTGTCGAAGAAGCCTTGCACGTTTCAAGAGGATCCGTGGGAAGCAGTTCTGGGCACCAACTCGAGCGGGTTGAAGGACTAACTCAAGCGGGTTGACTTCAACTTAATAAGACTCATATTTGTGCACGTTTAGTCCCCGAATTAACCTCGTTCCCATGCTTTCTAGCAACTATTAGGGTCATTTCTTATCTTTAGTGCCCTATTTTGCATATTCTTTGAGGTTTTGTGTCCTTGGTAGGAGAGGATTGCTAGCCTTACATTTATGGAGCTAAATGGATCGCATTTAATGACCGAGCATCGAAGAGGAGACCAATACTAAAGGACTAAGCAAATAAATCAAGTAAATTAGGCAATGATGAAGATCCCAACGGCCCTAAATCAATCCCCACGGATTGTTAGGTAGTCAGAACAGAGGAGGAACCCTGTCCCAGGATCCGGGCGTCCCGATCTTAGGACGAGCGTCCAGGCCCAGGATCCGGGCGTCCTAAGGCTCAGCTCGAGCGGATTGTGAAGCAGTCCCAAGCAGTCTTCAGACCAGGATGTGCGTGTCCCTGAGGGACCTGCTACTCAGCTCGCGCGTGTCCCTACGGGACTTGCAAATTGTCAAACTTCGCTTAGGGTCATAATCGTCATATAAGCCCTTTGTAACCCTAATTCTTGTACTTAATCTTTGGTATAAATACCCCATTGTACTACCTAGCTAATAACGAATTCTCTCCTAGATAAAAACCTTCCTTAATATTAGAGTAGGAGTAGATTAGAATAGATTAATCTCAATCATTCCACAAAATTACACATTAATCATTCCTTAATTATTCTTTAAGTTATTATTGGGTAATTGAAGATTATTGGGTTATTATTGGAAAATTGACAACTCTTCATCAATCAATCAAGTTTTCTTCTAGTATTCTTTCCTTTCCAATTGTTCATCTTAAGTTTGGTATAATCTCTTTACCCTTTACTCTTTATTGTTTATTTCCTCACTCTTTAATCATGTTTATACTTGTTGTGATAATTGACACCATTGATAACATGTCTTCCATGATAATGAGGGAGTAATTACTTAACCAGGACTAGTGGGGGATTAGGGAGTAAATCATGGGATAGATTTATGCTTAATGAGTTTATATGAATGCTTGCTTATTGTTCTTCAACTTACGCATATATCATGTTTGATGAAATGCTTGATTGACAACCTAGCATATTTCTCTTATCTTTTCAACAAAGGCTTGTAAAATATAAACCAACTCACGCCTTGTTAGACCTTGCATATTGTTAAATAGGGAAAACCCAAGTCGACTTGTAGGTGTTGTAAAGTCTTAACCCACTCGGCTCTGAGACGTAAGTTTCCCTAGGATTTGGTTTGTTAGACCATGTATATAGTTTAATGGGAAGAATTAAGTTGACTTGTAGGTGTTGTAAATTCATAAATGACTCGGCTCCGGGACCTAAATCTTCCTATGAATTATAAGACATGAACTAACTCAATTCCAACAATAATAATTTCTTGCATATATATAACTCATTTATGCTATCTTACCATGATTCCCTTATGATCCCATGACATCCTAGTATCTTTATCATTTGTTTACATCTTTCATTTTATTGCTTACTTTTCATTGCTTTCATTAGTTTAGAATTTTCAAATCTAAATCAATTGTGACACCCTAAGTGCAACTACAATTAGATTGAACAATACAAATATTCCCGTCCTTTGGGTTCGACCCCGACTTGCTTGCTATGCTAGTAGTTGGGTATAAATGTGTTTGAGAGCGTAAAATGACACGTTCATCAAAATGGCGCCGTTGCCGGGGACGGTGTTGTGTATATGAATCGTTCTTTTGTCTAGTTTTAGTTGTGCTTCTTATTGAGGAGCCTTGGTTCCTTGGGAATTTTGTTTCTTGTGCTTTAACCTTGAGGAACTTGTTCCTCAAGGTTCATTCTTACCATTTTATTGTAGTTTCCATGTTTGTAGTTGTATCTTTGTCTTAGCTACGATGATGGCCCAAGGCTTGGTACATGGAGTATGTGGTGGATCTTTTGAGTATGACTACAATGGGTATGGGGAGTTTGAGGAGCAAGTCAACACAAACCTACCTTACAACTCATGCAATGAAAATCCTAACTACTACCCCAAATATTCCCACCAAAATCCCAACATCCAAAATCCACAACAACTACCCTCCCAATACCCACTTTACAAAGAATTCCAAATGCCGCAATACAATCACTTTCACACCCACCCACAATAAGAAGATGATCATGAATTTGACATTCAAAATGTGGTTCTCTGAATGATGGGAAATGAACAAAATTTCTCCAAACGAATGCTAGAAGAGAGCCAAAATAGGGACAATGTTGTCCAAAGCGTTGTTACCCATGGTGAGGAGTTGGCAATTCAACTTGCCCAAATGTCGACAACCCAAGCAACCACCCGACCACCCACTCCTCACCAATTCTTGAGCATTGATCATGAATGCGAATTTGAGGTAATGACCTTTGATGAAGAAGATGTGAAGTGGGAAGAGCCAATCTCCTTGAGCTCTTGTGAGTATGAAAGTATGGTATTTGACGAAGAAGACATGAGGTTGAGTAAGCCAAATACTCTTTGCCTTTGTGAGTATGAAGATGTGTCATTTGATGTGAACATTGAGGTGTTGAATAAAAAGTTGATGAGGAGGAGTGAAGCGCCTATTTATGATTCATATGGAGAAAGCGATGATGACGCATCTATGGAAGAAGATGATGAGGGAAAGATTGACTCAAATGATGAATGGAGTTGTGGGATCAACTTGCTTGAGGAACCCATCCTTGAGAAGTTTGAAGATTGCTTCGATGTAGAGGAGGAATGCCTACATGAGGACCTTCTCACACCCACTATGGAGCCCATGATAGTTAGAGATGACATTATGGACCTTCTCACGAAAGTCAAATCGTCATACAAGAATTACTTAGTTGAGAAGCTCAAAGACAAAGCTAAGAATGAGCCTACATGTGAAAATTTGGCACCCACTATCCAAACTCTTAAGACACCCCATCATCAATACCATGAAAGTTCACCTTCTATCCTTAGAGGATTGACTAGTCCAAGTATTTTCGTCGTCAACTTTGGAAGAAATAGGAGTAACCGGAAAACCCCCTATGACAAGAATCTCAAGTTTTCTAGTTTTAAGAGTCGGGAAGGCCATCATGATGAAGCAAAGGAGAAAAAGAAGGAGTTCAAAGGGAGGTCCCTCATGGATTGGCCCTACTCTATTTTTCAATGGTTCAAGACTCATTCTTGCTTACTTGAGAACCATTCACAAACTTTTGACCAAATTTTGAGAGTATTAAGCTCCATGGATAGTGGAAATTATCACTTCAACTTAGTTTGGTGGAGTTCTATCTCAAACCACCGCTTGTAACATATTCCTTTCCAAAAACTTTGCATTGTACAATATCAAACATACTTTTGGAATAATTGCATTTTTTTTACATGAGAGTTGTAAGGGAGAGTTATTTATCTATTCTTTGAGGAAATTTTCAGAAAATGATGATAAGAGGGAATCAAAAAGGGTACAAGAGAAAAGATTAGCATGAAATGATTGAAAGTTGATAAGGAGCAGATCAGGACGCCTGTCCCGATAGTAAAACGCTCGACCCGAGCTGCGCTTCAGACAAATAATTCCCTGACATAAGATCTGCGCGATTTACAGTGAGGCCGCGCGTCCCAGCTACTGATCCGCTCGTGCCAAATTTAAGACGCTCGTCCTAAACGGTGCATTAAGCAAAAAAATTTTCCCTGGTTGAAAATCTAGGTAGATTATCCAGAGGACGCCCGATCCCGTTTCTGAGCCACTCGAGCTGACCTCAAAACGCTCGACTTGAGCCGTATTCAAAACAAGGAGGATCTGTTGGAAGAGAATCCGTGCGTTCCCTTGACAGGACGCCCGTGCAGCAACTTCAAGACGCTCGACCCGACGTCAAGACGCCCGGACAGTAGAGGATGAATGTTGGGCTGCATTTCTGTATGCCCGAACCCAACCCTAGCCTGCTCGTCCCAACACCTTTCTTTGATATAAACGCCTCCCCCACCATCCCTATTCCCTTATATTATCAACATCAAAACCACATCTCATCATCCTTATTATAATCTCCATCACAAAAACCCCATCACAATCACCAATCCAAGCGTTTTGAATAAGTCCCTATCAACCACATCAAGCAAGAATGAATCTAAGGAGCAAAAGCTAGAAGGCCGCCGAGACCGCGCCCAAACGTTGCAAGGGTGCTACTTCAACCGCCTCACGGGAGGCAAGGGGCCAAGAGAATTTAATGATACCAGATGTTTTACAACTTGAGTATTTTACGGAGGTACACTTCACCAAAAATGAACACCGTTAACGATTTGAGCAATTGCTAGGTAAGGACTATGAACCTACTCAATTGATAGATCTTGATGTGTTAGAAATACTTGGCATTAGGCATCAAACGGAGGTATTCTTCAATGGATTGGGTCTTGAGAAGATGTTCTATGCCCATGAGGACACTTACTTGAGTCTCACACTAGAGTTTTTGTGTAGTCTCCGTGTTGTCACTAATCGGCAAAAAGATGTCAGTATGGAGTTCCATCTTTTCAATAGAGACCATAGGTTGACTCTATACCAATTTGCAAGTATCTTTGGTCTTGAGGTACCAAAGAATGACACCGATAAGCCCTCCGACTTTATTTTTAACCACCTATGGAGGGCCATTTCTAGGAGAGAACTTCATTCCTACAAGAAATGTTATACTTTTGCTATCCAACAGCCGATGATTAGGATTAGTGAGCGGTTTGTGGCCGAAACTATAGATGGAAGGCCAGAGCAAGAAAGGTGACCCTTCTCGACTTAACCTTTCTAGAGTCTTATCTGAATGTGCAAGGGACAAGGCCCTACAACTTCAACACACCCCTTTAGTTAGTTACAAGATTCAATGACATTGCAAACGGGAATTCTCCAATCAAAACCTTTGTGATGGGAGGCCTAATTACAATTTTGGCCAATGAACTTTGCCCCGAGTTCAACTTTGATGGAAGTTATGAAAAGCTCAAGGGAAGAACCTTAATAGATAAGGATGTTATCTTTAACCACCATCGTTGGTGTAGATACAATCAAGCTAGAAGTGTAGAGTGGTTCACCAAGGGATACACACCACTTATTCTCATGGGGTGGAACATACCACTTACCGAGCCCCGTTTGAACCGGTACTCACCAAGGCCAAGCAACCTCCTCCCCGTTGAGATCCTTGACCACCTACCACCAAGAGAAGAAGCGCCCCATCGACCTCGCGAGTTGCCGAAATGGGGTAATGCACCATCATCTTATATACCCATTCCGCCCTACCCAATCCCACATGTACCTTTCACTCCTCAAGATCCGAGAGCTCCATCCATGAGTGAATTGATGAAGCTCATGCAAAATGTTGATCTTCGAGTGCACGATGAGAGGGTTGACAACTACTTATCCCAATACCCCACCTACTACAACATGGCTCAACAAGGGCATATCAACCTCAGGGGCCCTCATCCGTCTTAGGCTCAACCACATCTCTTGTTCCCTAACTATGGCAACCAATGAGGGAACTTTGGCGACCAAAGTGGGGGATTCTATGGCCAAGGAGGAGGCTATGACCAAGGAGGATCTAGCGGACGTGAAGACCGCAATGATGACGATGATGATGAGTAAGATGGCTTGAGGTGCTTAACCACACCACCTCCATTTGTATGATACCTTTCTTTCCCTATCTCTCATGTAAAGTTGCATTGTAATATATCTCACATGATTTATATAGTTAGTTTCATATAGACTAGAATTCATGCATAGTCACTAATGAGCAAACCTATTCCTTTCTACACTAGAAATAGTGCTTAAATCGATTTGGGGAGGTTTGATCATAGGTGACCATAGTTTAATAGAAAACATGCATCATCTAGTGTAGTTTAGAATGCATTCATTTGTTATATATGTCATATAGAATTGTATTTAGTTAGAGCATGCATTCATTCATCTCATATCATTGCATTTGTAATTAATTTCCAAAAAAAAAAACTTTAAAAATCCAAAAACACGTACTTTCTTTTTCATTCCTACTCCTACATGTACACTGAGGACAATGTCCAAAATAAAGTCGGGGATGAGAATTTATATTCCAAAACACATAAAAATTGAAAAATTTCGAAAAAACTCATAAATATGTTCTCTAATTTCATAAATACAAAATCCATAAAAATTTGAAAATTTGAAAATTCCAAAAACATGTTCTTTCCTTTGTAATGTAGAATTGTATATATTATATATATTTGTTGTTTGTTTGTCACTCTTATCACATTGGGTCGACTACGCCACATTCAAGGCATGAAGAAAATAGAAGGCCGCATGGTATGATCTTCCCAAATCTCCTTCCTCCTTTTTATATGTTAATGACAATGTGGCTATATTTTGATTGATGCGGTATGAACCAATGTGTTGCTAAGAGTTTGCATCTAGATTATTTGGCATTTTAGTTGATAGATGCATTTGCATTAGAGTTGTATATATGTTAATTGCATCATGGCATGTAGTTTGCATGGTTAGAAATTTTTTGTGAAAATGCCTATTTGGGAAGCTTGACAAGTGTATATAAGGCCCTTGTAGATAATTTTTCTCCTTGAGACTTTGTTTGCTAGAATACCCTCAAGACACCCTAGGGTTTGTCATACTAGTATCTTTTGACCCACGAATTAAGGCCTAGTCAAGAGTACCATGTGGTGTGATAACTACATAACTACCGTTTATTCCAAGGTGACCTTTGAAGCCATGCGACCGTTCTTACACTTCTATCATCATATTTTGCCAACAAAAAGGGAATGGGCACAAAAAAATGTCAAATTGAGTTCAAGTACCAAATCGAAATCAAATGTTTGCAAAAGTTGCATCAATGAAAAGAGGAGCAAAAATAGACTCCTATGCTTCAATAAAAGTACCCTTGCTACAAAATGGGGTTACTTTGAAAAATGTTCAAAGAAAAATTTGCCAAGTATCAAAATTGCCAAACATCAAAAGTGGCAAAGAAGTGTTCTCAAAAGTCAAATACCACAAGAAATTGGGGGGAAACAAATTAAAAGCAAACTACCATTGTGAAACACAAAGCATTTTGATCCCTTTTCTCCATTGATGATATTTTCTTTATTGCATGGTGGAGAGGGGACGACCCTTCTTCTTGTCTAGGCAAGAGGGGGAATTCCGCGATCCTACAGTGTTTCTAACACCATAGGGAGCCTACTCTCGATAAAAGCATTTAACGATTGAGGATAAAAGTACCCTAGTTTGACACAACTTGGAGGTGATTTGTTGGTATCCTTTTAGACTTAGTAGCTTGGAGAAATGATATTTCCAATGGAGTGTGTACCCTTAGATTGCTTCCCCTCTAGATGATTTCCGCCACTTAGATGAGGAAAGTGGTTATTCTTTTGTAGATGCATCCATTACTTGTTTTGTGTGCTTAATGCTTGGATGTATCACCATTTTGGCAAGCCCAACCTTGCCTTACAAGAAGGCATCTTACCTTAGATGTCTTGTTGTGAGTTGAAGGGGCGGAGTGAGACCCGCTAATTGTCTCACATCAGTTATATTATTAGGATAGTTCAAATAAAGGTCTAGTTCTACTCACCTCTTTACTCGGGACGAGCAAAGGTTCGGTTTGGGGATGTTTGATGTGACTCATATTTGTGCACGTTTAGTCCCCGAATTAACCTCGTTCCCATGCTTTCTATCAACTATTAGGGTCATTTCTTATCTTTAGTTCCCTATTTTGCATATTCTTTGAAGTTTTGTGTCCTTGGTAGGAAAGGATTGCTAGCCTTGAATTTTTGGAGATAAATGGATCGCATCTAATGACCGAGTATCGAAGAGGAGACCAATACTAAAGGACTAAGCAAATAAATCAAGTAAATTTGGAAATGATGAAGATCCCCACGGCCCTAAATCAATCCCCACGGATTGTTAGGTAGTCAAGAATAGAGGAGGAACCCTGTCCCAGGATCCGGGCATCCCGATCTCAGGACGAACGTCCAGGCCCAGGATCCGGGCGTCCCAAGGCTCAGCTCGAGGGGATTGTGAAGCAGTCTCAAGCATTCTTTAGACCAGGACACGCGTGTCCCTGAGGGACCTGCTACTCAGCTCGCACGTGTCCCTAGGGGACTTGCAAATCATCAAACTTCTCTTAGGGTCTTAATCGTCATTTAAGCTTTTTGTAACCCTAATTCTTGTACTTAATCTTTAGTATAAATACCCCATTGTACTACTTAGCTAATAACGAATTCTCTCCTAGATAAAAGCCTTCCTTAAGATTAGATTAGGAGTAGATTAGAATAGATTAATCTCAATTATTCCACAAAATTACACATTAATCTTTCCTCAATTATTTTTCAAGTTATTATTGGGTAATTGAAGATTATTGGGTTATTATTGGAGAATTGACAACTCTTCATCAATCAATCAAGTTTTCTTCTATTATTCTTTCCTTTCCAATTGTTCATCTTAAGTTTGGATTAATCTCTTTACCCTTTACTCTTTATTGGTTATTTCCTCACTCTTTAATCATGTTTATACTTGATATGATAATTGACACCATTGATAACATGTCTTCCATGATAATGAGTGAGTAATTACTTAACTAGGATTAGTGGGGGATTAGGGGAGTTAATCATAGGATAGAGTTATGCTTAATGAGTTTATATGAATGCTTGCTGATTGTTCTTCAACTTATGCATATAACATGTCTGATGAAATGCTTGATTGAAAACCTAGCATGTTTCTCTTATCTTTTCATCAAAGGCTTGTAAGATATAAACCAACTCAAGACTTGTTAGACCTTGCATATTGTTAAATAGGGAAACCCCAAGTCGACGTGTAGGTGTTGTAAAGTCTTAACCCACTCGGCTCCGAGACGTAACTTTCCCTAGGAATTGGTTTGTTAGACCATGCATATAGTTTAATGGGAAGAATTAAATCGACTTGTAGGTGTGTAAAGTCATAAATGACTCGGCTCCGGGACCCAAATCTTCCTATGAATTATAAGACATGAACTAACTCAATTCCAACAATAATAATTGCTTGCATCTATATAACTCATTTATGTTATCTTACCATGATTCCCTTATGATCCCATGACATCCTAGTATCTTTATCATTTGTTTACATCTTTCATTTTATTGCTTACTTTTCATTGCTTTCATTAGTTTAGAATCTTCAAACCTAAATCAATTGTGACACCCTAAGTGGAAGTACAATTAGATTGAATAATACAAATACCCCCGTCCTTTGGGTTTGACCCCGACTTGCTTGCTATGCTAGTAGTTGGGTATAAATGTGTAAGAGCGTGCAACGACACATTCGAGGAGCAGACCTTCTTCCCTTACTTTTACGCCTATGATGCCTTCATATACTCTTTATTCCTATCATTCTTGGTAATCATTCTTGCCTCCTCTTCATACTAGTCCACCCAAGATCATCAACAAGCTTCCGAATATGCGCGAGAAACGGGAATTCCGCCTCATTATCTTCTTTCCTACAAGACATATGAAATGTACTAGGAAAGCAAATGGAAGCAATTGACGAATAAAATGGCTATGTAATGCTATATTAGTATGCAAAAATAGGTTGATTAGGGGACTAAATGTGCGTAATCATGAGCCACGTCATCTGCATTAACACACAACCTAAACCATTCTTTGAAGCATTGGTGTATAATTCAAAGTTCTCACTTCCCTCAGGTAGAGCTAGAATAAGAGTTGTGGTCAAACGCTCCTTTAAGATTTGGAACGCTGTTTCACAACTCTCATCCCAACGAAATCTGGTCTCTTTCCGCATCAAAGCTGTCATAGGTCTTGCGACCTTAGAAAAGTCTTTCACGAACCTCCTGTAGTAGCCAGCTAAACCCATGAAATTTCGAATCTCAGAAACATTCTTCGGTGATTCCCACTTAGTCACTGCCTTAATCTTGCTAGGATCCACCGACACACGCTCCTTAGATATCACATGAACCAGAAAGGCCACTTTCTCCAACCTAAACTCGCACTTGGATAACTTGGCATGCAACTGATTATCTCGCAAAGTCTGCAGTATTAACCTCAGATGCTCCTCTTTAGTCTTAGAGTAGACCAAGATGTCATCAATGAAGACGACCACAAACCTATCCGAGAACAGGCTGAAAATCCGGTTCATAAGATCCATGAATTCTGCTGGTGTATTCGTCAACCCAAAAGGCATCACTATGTACTCATAGTGACCATATCGTGAACGAAAAGCTGTCTTAGGAATATCCTCATCTGCTATCCTCAGTTGGTGATAACCCGACCTCAAATCGATCTTAGAAAGCACCCCTGCGCCACTCAGCTGGTAAAAAAGATCATCAATCCATGGCAAAGGATACCTGTTCTTCACCGTGACATGATTAAGCTCCCTATAGTTGATACATAGCCTCATACTCCCGTCTTTCTTTTTCACAAACAACATTGGTGCTCCCCAAGGTGACACACTAGGCCGAATATGCCCTTTATCTAACAAGTCATTCAGCTGCTTCTTCAACTTTTCTTACTCTTTAGGCCCCATACGGTACGGTGCTTTAGATATAGGTCCCATCCCCGGTTTGAGCTCAACATTAAAGTCGATATCTCTCTTAGATGGTAACCCCGGTATCTCATCCAGAAAAACATCACCAAACTCCCCAACTACAGGTATGTCAGATGCCGACGACTCCTCCACACGCATATTCCTCACTGGACAAAGGATCAAAGGACACTTTTTCCTCAAACATGACTTTAAAGTCATCGCCGCGATAAACTTAAGCTCAGGTCTCACCATAAACCCCCTATATGATACCTTGACTCCCTCGGGCCTCTTTAAAGACACCCTCTTTTGTCTGCAATCTATCTTAGCATCATACTTGCCCAACCAGTCCATCCCGACGATGACCTCAAACTCATCCATAAGAAACTCTAACAAGTTGACCGGTAATTGTACCTCCCCCACCAACATGGACACATCTCTATACAACTTAGAACATGACACCGACTCCCCTGAAGGTATAAACACATTATCTTTCACCAGTTCATATTCTCCCAAACCCATAGCTAAGGCATGACTCCTAGACACAAAAGAATGGGTTGCCCCTATAATACCCGTCATTTTAGAGACTCGTTGACCGTCATTGAATGACCTTAGACACCTTACCAGACCTTCGGAAACCTTATGAGTCAACCTTGTGACATTGTGAGCCTTTGAGTTCGTGTTACTCGATCTAGCGGAGGCTACTCGATCAAGTAGCTTAGTTACTCGATCGAGTAGAGGTCACTCGATTGAGTAAGTTAGACACTCGATTGAGTAACGTGAGTCCAGCGGGGAAATATAAATCGTGATATCGTGAAATCCAAATCATTTCTTCTCCTTCTCTCCTAAACCTATATGTCGTCATATCATTTCTCCTTCACTGTGGTTCATCTCCTTAAGGCCTTTGAGAGTGGTTACACCATAGGGATGGGATGCTTGAGTCGGGTAGCAGTCTTGTCGCCGGAGTGCTATGTATAGGTATGTGTCATCATCATCATCGTCTTCCTTGGTTTCAGTTATGATTATGGTAGTAGTAATAGATGGTTATGCTGGTTGTCATAGGTGGTTATGGTGATTTATTGTTGTTCTATGGTCGAGCGCGGAATCGCTGCGGTTTTCTAAAGGTAGGTTTTCCTACTTAGTACTGTTGGTTGTCTAGAGTGTCAGTTGTGTTGTATAATTTATCTAGTGTTGTTGGTGGTGTAGATTGGTTATTGCTGACTGTTGTGGCTGTATAATATGGTTGGTTGCACTTGTTTGTCTGTGGTTCTTGTTGGAATAAGTGTCCTCCGACAATAATGCGATCACAACTATTGATCATAATGATCACATGTTCAAATCTCATTTTTAAGAATACACGTGGGATGTAATATTTTACAGTCAACTGGTCCACACATATCGGCAATGATTGGCTGAATAGAGTTTGACATTACTGTCGTGCGACGGTGGTGATCAGTTGATCCCCTTAGGTCATACCTGTAGAGAAATACTCTTAATTGATTATTTAATTAATCGTATGCCGATACGAGTTAATTAAATTGCTTAAAATTGACGGATGATTTTGTGAGTAAAGTTAACGTGTCTCATTGTAATTCGATTAAATTAGATACGGTCTAAGTGATCGAATTGTTTTATTACTTGGATAAAATTATTGTTTACGAAACAATTGAAATTGAATTGAATGAATAATTTATTATAAATACAAGACGTTGTGATTTATAATTGATAAACCGTTTTGGTACAAGTAATTACGAATTACTAGTCGATTTTGTATATGACATATTTTATGAGTATGTTGATTTTTAATATGCTAAAAATACATTAAAATTTCACATATCAAGTAACATGTCACATATGTCACAATTGACAAATGACAAAAATAAAATGGACCTTCCATTTTATATTAAGTGTACCGAAATGGGGAGGGTTAGGGTCTTTAAATTGTGTTAATTATTTTTAAGTGGAAAACACAATGATAAAACCTTGATTATAGCCTTGCATGCCTATTTTTCTTGGGTAGAAAAACAAGCTCATGCATTGGGCACCCTTCCCCCATCACCACCGGTTTTTCCAAGGGGAAAAGTTAGAGTTTTTCCTCTAATTTTATTCACAACTTCAATATATATTTTCTAGTGTAAGAAAATAATTATTCTCTCTACATTGTGAAAACTTAGAGAAATAAAAACCTCTCAAAATCCTTCCTCTCTTGGCCGAAAAATACAAGAGAACAAAATTAATATTTTATGTCATATTTTAAGTAAAACTTATATTTTTACTAGTTCATAATTATATAAGTTATTAAGGGATTTCTTTGGGTATATGCTTTTGGGAGAGGTTCTAATTTGAACCTTGTTCATCCATTATAAGGAAAACTCAAGAACTAACAAGAAGGAGATCTTGTTGGTGCCCAAATGGCCGAAAATAAGATGGTGAGAAATCGATTTTTCCATCTCCTTTTATTAAGTTTGCATGCATAAGATCTAGCATTTATTTTATGACTATATAAATCAATTAATATATGAATATGTAATCTTATGAGATTAATGAATCTAACAAGTGGTATCAAAGCGTTAGGTTGTTTGCATGCAAATCGGTTTATAATTTTTCCGAGTTATAAGATTAACATACAAGACTAATTATTTTGGATTTATGAAGATAAACCTAAAAATAACTTTGCATGTTAAAAGTTTCTGGTCCTGAGTTATTTTTAGGACATTTTGGTTTATTTATGGATTTTATTGTTCATTTTATATAATATTGGCATTAAAATGTGATTTTTATGATAAAAATGTCAGTTTTAGACGAAAAATAGCTAAACTTCGATTTTTTAAGTGTTTTTTGGATATGTTTTCACATATATTATCTACCGATGGTCTGTAAAATTTCAAGTTAAAATGAGTTGTTTAGCTCGAAATATGGATTTTTAAAGTTAAAATCGTATTTAAATGGGTAAAGAGGTTAATATGAGTTATATTTTGAATCTCGTCATGGAAATTTAGTATGTTGTCATATGAAGTTTTACAAGATATGTATAAAATATTTGGCTATAATGAAGTCTTTATGCATGATTTATGAATTTTTGATGAAAAATCACATAAATAGTGACTATAATTGGTAATAATGCTAAAACATACTTCATGACTAAAGGAAAAACGTCACATGTTGCATTTTATCATATATTTCAGATCTAAAAGTGAAAATTTGATGAAAATAATTTTTTCTCATATTTTTATGGTCATATTTGTTAAAACCGATAAACCGCAACATTGTTTTTCTCGATAAATTTTCGAAATTTTTAACCTAAGTTTTGAACATTATGAGTGTCATGGTATTTTTCCAGAATGTTCATGAGTTTAAATTTCAAATTTCGAATTTATTTGAAATTTTTATAATTTAATTTGAAGTTTATAGCATAATTTTGTATTTTTGGGTCCATTTATGAACAATATTAAGAAATTAACTTTAATTATTGTCAAATGTTAGTGGAGACTAATTTTGAGTCCTAAGATGGATAGGGTAATTAACTTGTACATAAATATGAATTTATGTAATTATTGTGATTTTAATAAGTTAAATCACGCAAATCCGTAAAAACCGATTAATATATGATATTGGCTCTTAAAAGGCGATTTAGCATAAAATCTAGCATTTTCATACATATTATAATGCTGCATTTTATTTATGATTGTCATATTTTAATTTTATGTAATTTTTGAATTATGTAATTTTACTTAGTATGGCCTTATTTTTAATTGGTATTACCCGAAATGTGTGGGAATATCGATTCGGTTGTAATTATTGTGATCTCGTATCACCGTTTTGTAATTTAATAGATTTTATTTTTATTTTATTACAAATGTATAATAGGAAATTATGTAATTCTTTTTGTAATTTAATTATTCCGGAGTTCCTTGAAGACGGAGCCATTCGAGAAGGAGATCCATCAAAGAAAGTGTTGCCTTGAAGTGCGTGCCAAGACCGATGTTCAAGGGACCAAAGGAGTTGGTTTCCGAATTTGTAATAGTTTATTAGATTTACTATTTTAGGAAGGCCATACTAGGATTTTATTTTTATGCTTTGCATTTTATTTATATATATGTTGCATGCATCGCTAAATCGCCATAACTAAACATGCATTTTAAATCGAGTTTATCGACCGTGTCAATTACAATTATCGTAGTTTACCGCTTTAGTTCACTTAAAACGTGATAGATAATAAATTGACATGACCTCTCGCTAAAATAAACAATTGAGATTTAGCCTTACCAAAAAGTAGAAACCATGAAAACCTATTTCGTGAGGGAGTGCGTTCGGCCACACCGGGGTACAAACCTTATTACGTAGGGGAAGTGGGTGATAAATGTCTATCCACCGAATTCATGTTGATAAGGGATGAATCGGCTACACCGTGCCCAAGTTAATGTGGATTTGGATCATGGACACATTTATTCGAAATTTGCGTTGAACTCAACAAAAGTATTCTCGACCATTGTCAGATGTGTTTTTGGCTAAAGATAAATATTAAATGTAATTTTATCGAACAAGAGTTCTAAAAGTAGAATCGATTAAAGAATCCACCGAGTCATATTGATGAGGGATGAATCGGCTACACCGTGCCCAAGTTAATATGAATTTGGGTCTTGGAATCATTTATAATAGTTGGGTAGAGGTCACTATATAAATGCTCATATCTTATTAAAATTATTTACAAGTATGATTAAAAAGACAAATGTTAATATTTCCTTTTCCTCCATACTTGTAGTTCATTACAATGAATCCATCAAACGCTACTACACCGATAAATATTGAGTCTTGCCACAATGTTTTTAACGACGTTTGCTTCAACAATGATTTCGACACTACTAGAGAACTTCATTTTGGGATAGGTTCGGATGGAAACATAAACTTCATCACTTCTTCTAGACCACCTACTACTACAAGATCTCTTGTGAGCCGGTCTCAGAAAGACCGCCTCATAAAATCTATAGGATCTTTATCTTTGGAAGAGAGAGATGCCAAAACTAGTGGGAGCTCAAGCAATCAAGCTCTTGCTTCTAAGGGCAAAACGTTCAAGAAGAAGGGAAAGAAAGGGAAAAACTTCAAGCAAGTTGAAGATGAATGCCATTATTGCTATGGCATGGGACATTGGCTTAGGAATTGTCCTATATATTTGCGAAATATAAAGGAAGGAATCATCGTTCCAAAAGGTAAAATTCCTAAGGAAATTTATGTTATTGATGTAAATTATACTTCCACTACAACATGGGTATTGGATACCGGTTGTGGTTCTCACCTTTGTAATCATTTACAGGGGTTAAGAGACGTGAAGAGGCTTAGCAAAGGAGATGTGGATCTACGCCTTGGAAATGGAGCTCGAGTAGCGGCCGAATCCAAGGGGACTTATGTATTAGCTTTGCCTAATGGATTTGAGTTGTATTTACATAATTGTTTTTATGTGCCTACACTTTCTAAAAACATTATTTCTATCGCCATGTTAGACATGGACGGTTTTTGTTTTGTCATTAAAAACAATCGTTGTATTATTTCAAGGAACGACTTGGTTATAGGCCAAGCTTCTTCCATTAATGGCATTTACATTTTAGAAACCTCGAATCCAACTAATGACATCTACAACATTCAATCAAAGAAACGCAAATCAAGTGATCCAAATGAATCGTTCATTTGGCATTGTCGATTAGGTCACATAAACGAGAATCGCATCAAAAGATTAATTTCGACTAATGTGATTACACCATTTGATTATCAATCATATGGAACATGCGAATATTGCCTTCTTGGCAAGATGACTCGTAATTGTGGACAATGGGCCCACGGGGGCGCTTGGGAGGAGAACAAGCATTTGCATTTGTGGAGTCGCCACCAATTTATTGCGGAAAATTGGAAACCGTTCGAATACCTCGTGCCATGTCAAGACACAAAGTAGAGACATGAACACCAAGCAATAGTTACCCTTAGCATTCTATGTCTAGAATGACTCTCGTGGATGCCAATGAACACGGATGTTCACAGAGCTCTGGAGTAAGGGGTGAGGGTACGTATTAGGAAGCTCTTTTGATCGAACACCTAATCCTGCCCGCCTCGATAGAGGCCTCTACTAATGATTAGGGACATCATCTATACTCGATATATCGTCGATTATATGCATGCAATGCAACATCCAAGTTTTAATCCTAGCATGTGAAGAATTAGACTAAGTCGGTGAACACGTAATTTAGCATACAGTTAATGTCGAAGTAGGATTTAATGCTCAATTACATGTGAAGGCATACAAATGATACAAGAAATATGATAAATAAAATTACAATAAAGAAAATTACAATAATTACATCGGGTTTAACGATTTATGTCGAAAATACCTTTAAAACGGATAATTTGAGAAAAAGAATGAAAGAAAGAATAAATTAAATTAACGAACATGAGTTAGGGTGATAATACGGTTAATAGTCAATTATACGTAAACTAATTAAACTAGGTCAAGCAACAACAGAGTTCAGAGACAGAATTCAACCTGGAACAGGCGCAGCAGGACTGCGCTCTTTGGAAGAGGCGCAGCAGTTGCTGCGTCTGTTCCAAGGGTGAGTTCTGGCTTTGAAGCCGGAACTGCAAATCGTTAATGTTAATTGATGATTTTAAGGATTGATTAACATATTTACTCAGATGGAAGTAATTAATAGATTATTTACATGTAATTGAGTCATGAAAGCAATAAAACATGGATGAAACGGAATTAAGATGAATTATTTACATGGATGAACGATCTATTAATGACATAGGTGAACGAAATAGATTAAATGTGACGAATTAACGACAAATACGACAATAGACAGAAGAAAATATATCAAAGGTAGAATTCCAGAAACCCGATATGAACGAATCAAATTTCTACAACCCGGATTGAGTTTAATGACGAAAACCGGCAAATATTGGATTATAAGGGATTTAAGCCGAATTTTAACGTGTTAATGATAATAATAATAATATACAGGTGAAATTATTATGCTATTGTATCAAAGAATTAAAGAAAACAAACGAAAACGAACAAAGAACGACGGATTGACAGAGGACGAAGGAAGAAGAAAAGAAGCAGGAACTGCGGCAGCCTCCCGAAGAGGCGTAGCAGGCACTGCGCTCCTTCGAAGAGGCGCAGCAGTTGCAGCGTCCTTTCTCGGCGGTCTGTCTTCTGGAAATCCGTAAAAAGGGTTTTAAAGCACGGTTTTAGAAATCGGTTATAACAAGTATTTTCGACATAAACCTTACATTAGTGATACAAAAAGTAAAGAACAATAATAAAAGAGAGATTTACACCCTCAGACTTACATGTTTGACGAAACGAGATAAACTAAGTTATCGATTAGTGATGCTCGACTCGAATGTAGACGAAAGTGCCCTCGTAAGAGGAAAACGATTAGATTAATTAAGTTGATTAGTTGTGGAGTTGGTCAAATTGGTCGGTCATGCAAACGAGGCTGGTACTCAGAAGGATCCGAGCTTACGTGGTCGAATGTTCAAGCACGTAGACGCCAAAAAGTAAGAACAAAGGTCTAGAATGCAAAGGGAGAAGAGAAGGGAGGACACTCGCGTGAGAAATATGAGGAGCGAAGGCTCCTATTTATACTAATCACACGAAGGAATAGGGTTTCCGGAGAGACTTTGGAAGTGAATCTCGTAAAGATATGAAAAAGATACGAAAAAATACGCAGAAAAGGACCTGGGAAGAGGCGCATCACTCATTGCGTCTCTTGGATGAGGCGCAGCACCTCCTGCGTTTGTTCCCAAGTGGTTTCCTCCTGCGGAAGAAAGATTTCCGTGTTTAAGTTATGGAATAACGGGATAATTTGGTTTTCCTTAATATTTCGTATGAATATTACGGGAAATTGTTTACCAAAGATTAAAAGATTGTGAAATATTTATAAAATATGGAATAGAAATATCCGGAACATTCCAGAACCTTCTGACTCGGGATTTAACGGTTATCAGAAAATGAAGACGGTTTTAGGCCCGGACTCCAAATGTACTCTAATTACTGCCAAAACGACCGTATCGGCGCGTAGATGACAACTAAGAGGTAGACATTAGTGTTTGAGCAATCACTTGACGATTAACTTAAGAACTGTCACAAATCGTTCCGCGTACCAAACATGCGGCCCAATCATCACCGGGTGGTTTGCGAGGGGTTTAGAAATGAGGTGTCTACAGAGCCCCCACTTTGACTGAGGCTTGGACAAGGCGAAATTCAAAGTATAGCCATCAGGTCAATCGAAGATTACAACCTGACGACTATGGCGACGCGAGACGGCTCTAGGGGTCTGAGCCAAGGGCCTATCGTCGGGAACATTTTAGAGTCTGTCGACTATCGGGGAGGGTCGTTTAAAGTCCATTAGACTACGTAAGGAGGCTCGCCAGCCATAAGAAGAGACCATACCTAAGACTTCTGGATGAAACGGGACTGAAGACGCTTCGGCGAAACTCTTTGGTCTGAAGATAACTTGGTGTCCGAAGGTATGAAGGTATATCCTGAAAAGGGGTATCTGAAGGACATGAAGGGTTTATCCTAAAAAGGGGTATCTGAATGATTATAAGGAAACGATGATTTTGAGGAAAAAAACAGCAGGACACAGTCTAGAACTGCTGGGGGAAATCTGTTCGTGTTCAGCTTCAAACAAACTTCGGAAGAATTCGAGGTCGATGTTAATCTCCATGTCTCGAGAGGAAGTGACTGTCGGTCGTGAACTCTCGTTGGGGAACATAATCGGGAACTTATCTCCATGTCTCGAGAGGGATAGTCTATCCGCTTACTCTCGCTGGGAATATAATGATGGCGTGTCGAAACACCTGTGAAGAAATACCAGCTCGTTGTGACAAGCAAAGTCTTGGAAGCGATAAATAATGTATGATAGTCTGCTGTTGGCTTAGAAATGCGGGTCTGAACGAAAGATAATCGTCAAACGGACCAAAAAGATAAAATGGCATCGAGGAAGAGGCGCACCAAAGATGGGCCCACAAATAACGAACTCATAACGAATTTTTGAAAACTCGTATGGAGGGAACACCAGGAAGAGGCGCAGCAAGAGCTGCGTCTCTTGGAAGAGGTGAAGCGCCTGCTGCGTCTGTTCCTGAAGGTGTCTTTTCTGGGTAAAACCGCGATAAACAGAGGGTTTTAATTCATTTGTTCAAAACAAAAATTCCTCATTTTCTCTCTCAAATCTTAACCATTTCCGCCAAAATTTGATTCAAAAGCTTGCATTCATCATGACTAATCGAGGTATGTATATCATTCTTGCATCAATCTTCTATACTTTGCTCAATTTGGATCGAAAAAATTAGGGTTTTCCCCCAAATGGATTTGACTTGTAAAATTGGTATTAGAAACGGATAATTGGTAATATAAGGAACATAACCATGTATTTGTTTCGAATTTTCGTTAAGTTTTGAGCATTTGAGTGAAATTGAGACGGTTTCACAGCTAAATCGTAAATTGCTTCGAAAATAGCCTTAGGATTGCCCATTTGCGATGAAACTTGATATTTGGGATCCTTGGATGATGCGTAAACTTCCTAACATCTCAGAATTTTGGTTTGTGACGGCTTTTTCAGAACACTTTCTAGGGCATAATCGCCGTTATAAGGAAATGCTGCCGAAATTTTGACTCGAACCCATGACTAGGCATCAACTTAGGCTTGACTTGACCCTAATTACCACATGAGTGATCGTGTTTGTGAGAATATGGCCAAAGATGGCAAGAAAAGAGCGATTTCAGGGATTCCGAAGGCTCGAAAATCCCTTAACTAAGGCTCGTCGTCACGTGACGCGGCCTAAAATTTCTTTAATGTTGCAGGTGATGAGGCTTTTACTTCTGGGAGGGCTCCCATGGAGATAGATACTGCTGTGGACCCTTCTCGTGCCATCGAGGAGGCTTTGGAGGAGGCTTTCACCGCTGCGGTGATGGCTGCTGGGGATGAGGTCCACGAGGAGAAGGCTGTTGAGGAGGAGGAGGCCCCGAGGAGGACCAACGTTGGACGAGGAGGTCGTCAGATGAGGGGAGCACCTGCGTGGGCTGAGATCTGGGACAGCAGGCACTTGCTTTGGGCCGCGGAGGGTCACCTGTCCTACAGGACGGTGAAGAGCTTGGTAATCTTGAATTCATTACTCATCACTCATCTTCCTTCATGTCGATTTGCTCATATCTTTTCCAACTTTCATTCAAAACTAAAGATAGCTTTTTTGTTTCAAATCACAATAGGAGGCCAGGAACATCAGGTCGTTCTCGGGTTATACGACGGCGATGGAGTGCTACGAGCGGCTGTCGGCGGAGGAGCGCGCCATGATCGAGCGCGGAGCGTTTGGTGCCTTGGTGCAGGCCTGGAGGGATATCGCGAAGAGGAAGCTGCGGGCTAACCTTAGCCTGGTCCGCGCTTTCTTGGACCGATTCTGGGACACGACTTCCACTTTTCACATACCTTTTGGTGAGGTGGGAGTCACGTTGGAGGACTACGGCATGATTTCTGGTCTGCCGTGTGGGACTGAGGCGGTGGAGTGGCCGAAGACCGCCATGAGGGTGGACTCGACGAGGCTAGGAGGTTGATCGGCTGGAACTTGTCGCCGAAGGCTGTTACAGTGCCTGGTTTGGTGCCCAGTTCCTATGTCCGAGACTACTTTGCGGGGAAGACCCCGGCGCTGGTGACGATTGACGGGAGAGAGACGGCTCCTCCTCCCTGTACAACTGAGCAGAGGGCTCGTTTGTGGCTTTGGTGGTTTCTGTCTTCGATCTACCTCGGAGACAAGGGAGAGAGGCTGTCGACGAAGCTTCTTCCCTTCCTTTCTGACCTGAGCTCCCTAGGGCGTTGGGACTGGGTCAGTGCTGGTTTTGTGGTCCTCATCCGCTTCATGAGGGCCATGGTTCGTCCGGAGTTGATGGAGAAGGGGACTTCTCCTGGTGCTGTCGGCCCTAGACTGCTGCTGGAGGTATGAACCTTCATTTAGAGTAAAATCAATTCTTTTCCTTATCAAATTACGAAAGATCATCATTGACTACCTCGCTTCACAGGCGTGGATGTAATCCTACTTTTCGAGCCTCTCGCCCAAGAGGACGGAGCTGCTGGAGAAGGCCTATCCCGTCGTGAGGGATTGGGTGATGTGTAGGACGAGGAGCAAGCATTCCTCTCACGGTGTTTACCGGCGGGACATGAACGCTCTTCAGCTGGACAGCGTGAGCATCTCACTTATATTCATTTTGCTTCTACATTGCCTTTAATCGATCATAAGAATGATTCCTTGTTTGTCTTTTCCCAGTGGGTGCCCAGGCCTTGGGCGGAGTACGCGGGAGCGCCTCCTTTTGTGGCTGAGGTCCTTCGACCTAGGAGCTCGAGCCGGCTGTTGTTGAGGACGTCGATGGGTCCTGTGTGGTACCTGGGTGAGCGCTTGGCTCGTCAGTGCTCCCGGGATGTGTTGACGGTTCCCATCGATCCTCCTAGGACGGTGTTCAGTGAGCCTTCTGAGACTGAGAGGGAGGCTGACTTGGCTGGCGTTGGTGGTGACGCCCTCCTTCTTCCTGGTGAGGACTACTCAGCGTTTCTCTACGGGAGGTTGGCGTACTGGCCGGTTGTGGTAAGTGCTTTTATCCTTCTTTATTTTGATTTTGAGAATACGATGAACGATCATCGATTAATGAGAGACATTTGACTTTGCAGGAGGTTGAGGCGGCGGGCATCGAGCCCCCAGAGTACTCCGAGACCCTCGAGTACACTGACACGACCGGGAGGACGACGATCTCTAAGCTGCGTGACTTTGACGTGGCTGTGACGGATGCTGGCCAGGACGACTGGCAGCATCTGATTTGGAGGGTGAGCCTCTAATTTGCATAATTTTTGTGTAAGAACACATTTGATTGAGCTTATTCAATTTGTTGAGAACTTCTTTTTGAAAATGCAGGGTGCGCCGTCTCGGTTCATGGCGTTATGGAGGGTGGCCAACCGGCTGCAAGCTACTGCCGTCGAGGCGATTGTCGGCGGTCGAGGTCGTCAAGTATGAACCTTGTGTCTATTTCATTTTGAACTTTGATTTTCCAACTTCTCTTGTAATTGCTTGAAATGATTGACATGAGCCAATTTTGTTGTTTACAGGGGGACCGTGAGCTGGAGCGAGAGTTGGCCCAGTCTCGGGAGGAGATAGCTCGCTTGTTGAGGGAGCTCGAGGTTCGCGACGCCGAGGTTGTTGCTCTTGCGGCAAGAGTTGCGGAGCTAGAGGGCGACTGGCAGTAGTATTATTTTAGTGTGTCGTTTGTATTTTGCATATTTGTACACTTTGGACCTTCATTTTGTACATTTTTTACTTTGCTTGGGGCTCGAGCCCCCAGTTTGTTGTACATTTCCCTTTTTGTTTTATATATGATGGCCTGAGTGCATTTGCGTTGCTTCTATCTGCAGGTTAGCTTTGAACAGGTTTGGTAGATGACGGTTTATGCCGTCATGCTGCCGAAATTTATATAGAAATCACGTAGAACATACATTTGTATATACACACGGCCTGAATTAGCGCAAAACGAATGACTCAAAAGAATGCAAAAATGCAAGAGAAAATGCAAAAATGCAAAAAATTTGCCGGAAATGACCGGACGGTAGGGAGGGTTACCCCTAAAAAAAGAAAAAAATAGAAACCTATAAGTTAGAAATGAAATGAAAAAAAGAGAAATAAAAGAAATATATAAGTGAAATAAATATATGAATTACAAATGAAAATTATTTCTTAAAATGAAAATATACAAGTGTGGTAAAATGACGAAAATGTTGATATCATCTCGAAATGCGTGCCCGCGGAATTAGGAAACATGGAATATGTTAATTTTCACGTATTTACCAAAATAATAAACCGTAGGAATAGGAAATTATTCGTCAAAGAATTTAGGAAAGATCCAATGCGGAAAATCACAGAAACTTAGCTGAGGAAGAGGCGCAGCATGAGCTGCGTCCCTTTGAAGAGGCGCAGCAGCTGCTGCGCCTGTTCCCAGGTCTGTCTGTTCTGGCAGATTTTAGGAAACAGAATTTAGTATAAATAGAGATGTCGATAGAGGTTTTATTCACACAACTCTTTCGTCTCTTCTTCGTCTTATTACAGAAAATTCTTAATACAAGCACTCATCATGAATACTTTGGAGATTCGCCTAAAAGAGTGGACCAACGAGTTTTCCAACATGGAGAAACGCGACATGGGCGCCTATAATCTTGGATCGTTGTTGAGTTTAAAGCTCATCAAGGTTGTCAAACCAATCTTGGATGCTTGTCTTGATTACTGGGACCCGAATTATCATGTTTTTGCTTTCCCTGGAGGCGACATTTGCCCATTTCCTGAAGAAATTCGCTGCGATCGGTGGGTGGGACCCCGAACACTTGCCTGCCATTCCTTCTACTTCGCAAGGGTATAAGAGCAAATTTAGAGACTTGCTTGGATTGACTAGAATTGAGGTGGACCGTCTAGTGACCTCGAAGGGAGCGCGAATGTTGGACTTCATTGACCGATTCATTAACAGGGCCGACCCCACCGTTTCTTATGTTGCTAGGCGACGGGCATTTGGATTTTGTTTGTTGCATGTATATGTCCTTCAAGGGCATGTTGATGAAGACTTGAGAGGTGATCCCCGTCTCCTGGGCCTAGTTGAGCAAATGGAGCTGCGCAAGAGCCCAGCTTGTTTATGCCTAGGAGAGATCCTGTTGGGCTTGGATAATAGGAAAGCTAACCGTGACCTACCGTACTTGGAAAGTCCCGTTATTCTGGAGGTAAAAGAACATTTTTTTTTCTTTTTTCTTTTCGTTTTTTTCTTTTTTCGTTTTCGTGGTTTTTTTTTTTTTTTTTTTGTCGTTTTGTTCGTTCTAATACCCGCTTTTGGTAGGTTTGGATTATGGAGCGTCTTCGATTGATCGAGCCCCCAATTCATGTTCCTTCTTATCATGCTCGTTCGATTGCAATGAGGACTAGGCTGTACATGGTGGACTTCACTCGAGTCTGCAATTATTGGGAGAACAAACTGAAGAGTGATGATGGCCCCTTGATTAGGTGGATTATACCATGGTGGCACCTCAAATCTTTCACTGGAGTGTCTTCTTTGGATCCTACTCGATCTGTGCGCATTCCTGGCTTGGAATTCATGGTGTGCATCTTCCCGGAAAGGCTGATGAGACAGGTTGGTCTAAAGCAGACGATCCCGAAGCTTGATACCGTCCCGCAAACTGTCGTGGCGCTTACTACTGAGAGTCGAAGGGAGTTGGCCATTAAATGGGCCCAAAGAAACGTGTGGTTCTTGAACTCTTCTGCTAATGCCTTATGGGTGTCGGATTCTTATCTGCGATGGAGGAAAGCTACTACTCCGGAAGAGCGCGAGAGATTGAGGAAGCGCGAGCCCGTTGACTACAAGGTGCGCGAGGTGGAAAAAGAGAAAGAGAAGCATTTGACTAAGGGAGAGGAAGAAGTCGGGTTTCGAGTTGTTCATCCTTCGAAGAAACCGAAGACCTCTCCTGCCATGGATAAAGTGATTGACAAGAACGGGAAGTCCAGGCCCCGAGAAAGACTGTTGGTGATTAGGTCCGAAGTGGCGCAAGAGCGTCCGGGTCGAGGCCGTGACAAGAAATATGACAAGAATGACAAGGGCAAAGGGAAGATGGAGGGATAGCCCAAGTCTTTATTATTATTATTTATTATTATTATTATTACTGTAATAAAAAGGTGGGGTTTTTAGAATCCTAGCCTATTTTATTTATTATTATGTAGCGTATTATTATTATTAGAAAGTGATTGAAATAAAAAAGGTTAATTGGTTATGAAACCGTTGTGATTTTCTATTTATTATTCTTGTCGAATTTCAAATGCAATGCAAATGTCCTTCTATTTACATTTTGAAATAACGGGTTGTATCCTGTGAAGGATTGCCTATGTATTCATTAAGAAAAATGAAATCAAACCCTTGCGCGTAGTTCGAGTAAATGTAAAAGAATAATTGTTCTAAGCAAGAGCTTGTAATGAACTTAGAAAATGAGCATGAGCTTTTTGCTTACTCTGAAGGTGCAGTTTAGTTTATTTGATGATATGAGGAAGACAAATTTGTCAAAATGCAATAGTAGAGTGACATTAGCTTATTTCAGCTTGGCCAGGGGCCGTTTATTTAGTGCCACAAGAGCGACACGTGAGGTTTCGCTAGGCGCGTTTTTGTTCCTATTCTAGGCATAATACCGTTTTAGTTGGTCGAGGTTTGTCGGGTTGGAAAACTTATTCCCATCTAGGTCTGTGATCCTAACCGCACTCCCTGGAAGTATGGACTTGACTAGAAATGGCCCGGCCCAATTGGGTTTGAATTTTCTCCGTGGATCAACAGGTAAAAGAGCTCTAACCGACTTGAGTACTAAGTCTCCTTCCTTGATGTTCCTTGGCTTAACCCTTTTGTTGAAAGCTCGTTTGATACGTGCTTGATATGTTTGGACGTTATGCAAGGCGCATACCCTACGTTCATCCAGGAGGATGAGTTATTCATATCTATCCCTCTTCCAATCGGCTTCCGGGATTTGACTTTCAAGTAAGATACGCAAGGATGGTATTTCTAACTCGACTGGTTGTACAACTTCCATGCCGTAAGTCAAATAGAAAGGTGTGGCCCCAGTGGGCGTCCTAATAGATGTGCGATATCTCCACAAAGCAAAGGGTATCTTGCTTGGCCAATCTCGATAATTGTCAATCATTTTCTTGAGAATTGTGACAACTTTCTTGTTTCTGCCTCTACCGCGCCATAAGTCTGTGGTCTACGGGGCGAAGGGTGGTGATGCCTAATTTTGTACTTGGCTAGCAATTGCTCAGTCTCAGCTTGGAAATGTGATCCATTATCGCTGATGATCTCATGTGGGCAACCGTATCGATACATGATGTTGTTTTGTATGAACTTTGCCACGTTTTTAGCTGTGAGACTAGTGTAGGAAGCCGCTTCTACCCATTTGGTGAAATAGTCGATTGCCACTAGGATGAAACAATGACCTCCTATTCCGGCTGGGGTTATCTTACCAATTATATCAATTCCCCAGGCAGAAAATGGCCAAGGAGATGTCATCGTGTAGAGCAATGAAGGAGGGACATGTTGTACATTCCCGAAGATTTGGCAATTGTGACAATGTCTTACATATTTGATGCAATCGGATTCCATTGTGGTCCAATAATACCCCAAACGTGTGATCTTCTTTGCCATCATGGGCCCACTCATGTGAGGACCGCATTCTCCATCGTGGACTTCTTCCATCACTTTCCGCGCCGGTGAATGATCAAGGCAACGTAGGATTACACCAAGAGGTGCTCTTTTGTACAACTCTCCTTGCATGAGAACGTATTGGGAAGCCAGTAGGCGTATAGCACGTTGTCCCCTTTTGTCCATATCCGGTGGATAGGTACTGTTGAGCTTGAAATTTAGGGTTGCTTGGAACCAGGGTTCCTGTGCGATTTCCTGTTCATCGGTGGTTTGGTGGACATAAGCTAGCTCTGACCGTCGTTCGATACATAAAGGCATTGCCACTATGTCATCTGGCATATTAATCAAAGATGCAAGTTTTGCAAGAGCATCTGCAAATTGATTTTCTTCCCGAGGTAGGTGTAGATATGTAACGTGATCAAAGAATTGGGCAACTTGGTCTATTCTGGCTTGATAAGGTGCTAGGCTTTCGCTTCGGATTTTCCAAGATCCCGTAACTTGATTGATGATTAGGGATGAATCCCCATGTACTCAGAGGTTTTTAATGCCTAAGCTCACTGCCGCTTGTAGTCCAATGAGACAAGCTTCGTATTCTGCAGCATTATTTGTCACCTCGAAGTCGAGTTTGACAGAGATTGGTGTATGCTCGCCTTCAGGAGAAATGAGGAACACTCCTATTCAAAATCCTCTTACGTTTGATGATCCATCAAAGTAAAGGTCCCAGGAGTCTACATCAGTTTGGAGTATATCCTCATCTGGAAATGACCAATTGTCTATTGGTTCTGCATCATTGATGGGATTTTCTGCAAAGAATTCGGCGACGGCGCGCCCTTTTATAACTTTCAGTGGCACGTATTTGAGATCGAACTCTAAGAGCATCAAAGTCCATCTTGCTAGACGTCCGTTGAGGACGGGTTTTTCGAAGATGTATTTGACTGGTTCCATTTTGGAGTATATTTTGACGGAGTAGCTAAGCATGTAATGGGGTAGCTTCTTCGTTGCCCACACAAGAGCGAGGTATGTCTTTTCGAGTTGTGAGTATTTGCACTCGTGCTCCAAGAACTTCTTACTAAGGTAGTAGATAGCCCTTTCTTCTTTTCCTACGGTCTGAGCTAGCATGGCACCTATGGTCAAGCTTTTGATTCTCGTGAGATACAAACCAAGAGGTTGATCTCGTTGAGGTGGCATGAGCACTGGTGGTTTAGCCAATATCTCCTTGATTCGGTCAAATGCCTTTTGACAATCATCATCCCACATGGTGTGATCCGTTTTCTTGAGCTTCTTGAAGATAGGCTGACAAATCATGGTAAGTTTCGATATGAATCGACTTATATATTGCACTTTTCCCAGGAATCCTCTTACTTCTTTTTCCGTTTGAGGTTGTGGCATTTCGATCAGAGCCTTGATTTTGGAAGGGTCTATTTCTATACCTCGTTGGCTAACGACATATCCCAGGAGTTTACCCGATGTTACTCCGAATGCGCACTTCTGAGGATTGAGCCTCATGTTATACTTTCGTAGCCTTGCGAAAAATTTGCGAAGGTTCGCAATATGCCCCTCTCTATCCTTGGACTTGACAATCATGTCTTCTACGTATACCTCAACTTCTTTGTGCATCATGTCATGTAAGAGTGTAGTTGCGGTGGGTTGATATGTAGCTCCGGAGTTGATTAACCCAAATGGCATAACCGTATAGCAATAGGTTCCCTATTGAGTGACAAAGGCAGTCTTATGCATGTCTTCTATGGCCATCTTGATTTGGTTATAACCCGCATACCCATCCATAAAGGATAGTAATGCGTGGTCTGCGGTATTGTCCACCAATATGTCTATGTGTGGTAGAGGGAAGTCATCTTTAGGACTTGCTTTGTTTAAGTCCCTAAAATCAACACAAACACGGATTCTTCCATCCTTTTTGGATACAGGTACTATGTTGGCTACCCAGTCAGAATACTCGGAGACTTTGATGATCCCGGCTTTGAATTGCTTATCGACTTCTTCCTTAATCTTGAGAGCCCATTCTGTTCTCATTCGACGAAGCTTCTGTTTTACAGGCTTGAAACCTGGCTTAATCGGGATTCTATGTTCGGCGATATCCATGTCGATCCCTGGCATGTCTTTGTAGGACCAAGCGAAGACGTCTTTGAACTCGTTTAGGAGATCTATAAAATCAGCCTTTTCGGTAGAGCTCAAGGTGGTCCCTATCCTAAGTTCTTGGGGTTCTAGTTCGGTTCCTACATTGATGGCTTCGGTATTCTCTATTACTGTTCCCCCTTCCCCTTTCTGTAGTATTTCTTTGGCTACGTAAGGAGGTATTTCAATTGAGTCTGGGTCTTGGTCATCCTCAGTATCATCGTAAACAGAATTGCACTCAAGATAACACAAAGAGTAAGCAGAACCTGATTTATTCATATTAAAGTTTGAGAACAGTTGAAACAAAGAAGCCATCTGAGCTGTAGTCAGTGGCGGTAAAGGAACAGTGGTTGGGACATTTCCCGAACTACTGTTACTATTCGAGGCTAAGCTAGGAGAAACAAAGGGAATGAGGATGACGGCAGGAGGAGACTCCTTAGTGACTTCTCTAGACTCCGACTCTGACTCGAATTCATCGTCTGCTGGTTCTCCTTTGAACATCTCTCCTTCTCCAGTGGTGAGCTTGAAGAGTCTTCCTTGATTGTTGGTCCACTTGATTGATTTTCTCCATCCTTTCTGCTGATTCGCGTTTGTTTATGTAATTAATGCGGTAGGGTTGAAGTGATCGTCTTGAAGTATCATGGTAATGACCTCATCCTGCGCGGCTCTAACAAATCGATCCTCTCCAAATAATAGACTAACAGCTTGTTCGTCTAAGCAAGGTGCTTGACGGGTTTTGACGGTAGGAACCGTTTCTGGAGGGATGAAGTAGCAATCGTGAAAGATCTCGACTCCGGCTAGCTTCCTTTCGAGATAATGCCAAGGCTCGGGAAGTCCGTGAAAGAGTTCTAGACTTCCTTCCTTAACAAAGTATCCATTTAGGGTAGGGAGATAGGGTCGCATTTGGACTCCCACGTACTTACGGTTTTGAACTTGAGCGAGCATTTCGAGAACTTCCTCTTTGGTGGGTTTGTACCCTAGTCCAAGTGGTATCCTTTTTGAGTTGCCTTCCTTGTATGGTGCAAAGGTGTTTCTTCGGATAGGGTTTAAAGGCATTCCAGGGAAGTATCCCTGGGATTTGAGTATGTGGTTGACCACCAAGTTGGAGTAGGGATCGTAGTATTGTGGGAAATAATCTGTATACTTCCCTTTAACATGAAGGATTATAACGATATAATAAAGATGGTCTATGGTCATAAAATAAAATACATTAGCATAAGTAAAAAGATTTAGAATTAACCTCGGGTCCTTGAAAAATTGGCCTAAGAACAATATCAAAATTGATATTCGCCTATTATTTGCACCCAAGACGATCTAAGATATACCCTTTGATTATGCTAGAAATCAATCTAAAATTTTCTGTAAAATTTTATTGTCTTTGTGTTTTTTTTGTGATGAGAAAGAGGTGGCTAGGTCAGAAAAAGAATTAGGTTAGAAATAATTCTCCACCTTTCTTTTTATATAGACCGAAATCCGAAATCAATTAGGAAAAGGGAAACCTCCCTAATTTCGGCCACCTGAACCGAAAATAAGGAGTATTTTTTCCTTATTTTTGGTCTTTCCAAAAATATATAAAGTGTGTTAAATTGTCATCTAGTGAGGATCGAACCCATGACCTCTTGGCTTGTGTACCCTCACTATTACCACTATGACACATTCAACTTGTTGATATTAAATACAACTGATTATATTTAACTACGAATTAACAGATTAATTCGTCCAAACTAACCTTATATATATATTAAATTTAAATATAACTTATTATATTTAATTTACGAATTGACAGTTAATTCATCTCAACTTAATATTATTTAATTTTCATTAAATAATTATCTCATCAACACATTGACTAACTTTTTAGTCATTTTGGGCATCAATGTAATTATATTTCTATAACCACATTTCTCAAATACGTCTTATAGGTGTGACCTTTAGGGACCAGTTGATCACCGCCATCTGTATGATAATAACGTCAAACTTTCTAGCAAGCCAACCGTTATTAGGTAAACGTTAATCAACTGATTAAATATACGAAGTATACCCTTGTGAACCTGTAAGAGATTTACAAATGCTATCACACTAATTTGTGAAGGACACCAGCTCCAACAAACTCCCACTTGTCCTCACAAGTATATGTGCGATAACCGATTCTCATATCCTTTAAAATTTCTTCCACTCAATGTAAAACAATTTGCAAATCCGAATTCACAAAGGTCGTATTTTACAAGTGATCAGTATCAAGAGTGGTTTTCCCGACTAGAGAGTAACTTAACTGATAAACGAATCAACATTCGAGCATGGCCATGCATTTCAGTTACAACTCCTCGAGTGGCCCTGAGAAATAACTATACCTGATAAGGGATGGATATTTTCCTCAACTCGAATCCTGCAGACGTAAGCACAGTATGAAATGACCCAAAAAATTCTACTTAGCCCCAGTTACGGTAGACCGTGAGAAAGAAACCAAAGTCACCCAAAGACTACCTTAATCTCAAGAGACGGTTGATAGTCAAAAGAATCGACTCTAGGTACACAATGGATGTCCTATCCACGACCTGGCACCAAATGTTATAAAACATTTAGGACTCCATTACGTTGTCACAAATAAAAAATTGTCCTACGAGGTATCGTCATAATCTCGTATCTGTGATCGATTAGTCAACCGTTTAACTTATGGCTCGTTGAACCCACCATCAATCGACTGCACAATATAATAGCCGGAGTTATCAGCTCACATTGGCGATTACGGACCTAAACAAATATAATGTAATTCAGTTCACTTTGTGGCGTTCAATGTTGTCAGTACAATCCACATGAAAAACAAAATATTATATATAATACGATGAAGTTGTAAATAATATATGAAAAAGATAATGTATCAAATCCATAATCAAGTACTATAACTTAGGAACATGTTTAATTCCCATGGAATTAACATGCCCTACATGCTTATCATAATTCAACGGTTTGGTGAGAGGATCCGCGATGTTATCATCCGTCGCAATCTTGTCAATCACTATCTCTTCTTGCTGGCACCTCTATTGTCACAATAGATGGTGATCGGGTCATTCGAACTAGGAACTACCGAAAGCCCTTGTAAGAATTGACGCATCCATATCGCTTCCTTTGCTGCCTCCGAAGTGGCATAGTACTCGGATTCGAGTGTAGAATCGCTACAACAACACTGTTTGGAACTCTTCCAGCTGACCGCAGCACCATTAAGAGTGAAGACGAACCCGGACCGAGATTTTGAATCATCTCGATCCGTTTGGAAGCTAGCATCTGCGTAACCGGTTGCGCATAGCTTAGTATCGCCTCCATAAGTCAATACCCAATCCTTAGTCCTCCGTAGGTACTTGAGGATATTTTTTACTGCTATCCAGTGTATTTCACCTGGAGTCTTTTGGTACCGACTCGTCATACTCAATGCATATGCCACGTCTGGACGTGTCCATATCATAGCATACATGATCGATCCTATTGCAGAAGCATAAGGAACACGACTCATGCGCTCAATACCTTCAGGCGTCGTGGGTGACTGAGACTTGCTCAACTGCATCCCAGTCGTCATAGGAAGGTTCCCCTTCTTGGAGTTGGTCATGCTGAACCTCTCAAGAACCTTATCTAGATAAGACTCCTGACTAAGTGATAACGTCCGTCGTGATCTATCTCGGTAGATACGGATTCCCAAAATACGCTGTGCCTCACCCATATCTTTCATCTGGAAATGGTTCTTCAACCATTCTTTAACCGAATAAAGGAGAGGAATGTCATTCCCAATCAGGAGTATGTCATCGACATACAATATCAAGAATATAATCTTGCTCCCACTCGACTTGATATATAAGCATGGTTCTTCGACCGATCGAGTGAAACCATACTCTTTTATCACTTGGTCGAAACGATGATTCCAACTCCGAGAAGCTTGCTAAGTCCATAAATGGAACGCTTAAGCTTGCATACTTTATTAGGATGTTTAGGATCTATGAAACCTTTGGGTTGCACCATGTACAACTCTTCCTCCAAATAACCGTTTAAGAAGGCGGTTTTCACATCCATTTGCCAAATCTCATAAGCATGAAATGCGGCAATCGCTAAGATTATCCGAATGGAACGTAGCATGACTACAGGTGCAAAAATCTCATCATAATGCAATCCTTGCACTTGAGTGAAACCTTTTGCCACAAGTCGTGCCTTATAGATATCTGGTTGCGCGTCTACAGAACGCTTTATTTTGTAAAGCCATTTGCACTGTAGAGGTTTTACCTTATTAGGTAAATCAACTAGATCCCATACGTTATTCTCATACATGGAGTCCATCTCGGATTGCATGGCTTCGAGCCATAGCTTTGAGTCGGAACAGGCCATAGCACCTTTATAGGTTGAGGGTTCATTACTTTCTAGAAGTAAAATGATACGTGCATTTTATCTAGTCTTTTTAGCCTATTCTTGCACGCATCTTTATGCTATTTTAGTAGTTATTTGCTACGAATATGCCCCGAATTGCATACTTTGGAAGTTCTTGTATTAATTGCAGGAATGAGCTTAGAGATGCGGAATCAAGCCTAAAACATGTCCCTACGCATGCATTTAGGAGATGAGTTGAGTCGGAGCTTGGAAAGTGCTATTTTGAGATGCGCATTGGAGTAAGGAAGTTAGGCGAGCCAAGAGAGTGCTTCAATTTGCTAGTTCCTGCTTGTAAGAGCCATATCTCGAGTTCTACAACAGTTATTAAGGTGATTCCAATTGGAGATGAACGTTTGTCCTTTTAGCTTTCCAATGCCACCGGAATCACCCTGTTTGACCAAGTAACGAAGAAATGGCAGCCGTTTGAAGTTCAGTGCGCGAAGCAGGAATTACGCGCTGAGAAGTGCTCGATCGAGAACTATTTCTATTCGATCGAGAGCCCATTTGCTCGATCGAGAGCTACTTCTTCTCGATCGAGTGATTAAAGGGAAATAAGTTCTCGATCGAGAGGAATGCTAAGTAATATTACTCGATCGAGAGCCTTAAGTGCTCGATCGAGCAACAATCTTTGACGGGCTTGGGTTTTTAGCTTTATTTTCCGCAATTAGGTTAATAAATCCTATTTGCTTATAAATAGGAAAGGGAGGACGACATTTGGCTTCTCTTCTCTTCTTCTTTTTCTCTCGACACTTAATACATATACACTGTTACTTCTTGTTAGGCCCAGTTTAGCCTGGTCTGACCATAACCTGGCCTGACTCAACAAGGCTGATTGATCAAGACAAGAACCGGACAAGTCTGACTATTATTTAGCTGCTGAAGAATATTATGGCGAGAAGACTACTAAATCCTGGAAAAGAAGCCTGATGGTCTGTACATTATAGCTTGGCAGATTACTGAAATAGCCTGAATTAAGAAGATAAACAAAAGATATGATTGTATACAAGCCGTGCCCTATTCTCAAGGAAGACCAAGTCCAAACCTAAAACTACTTAATCCATGAATCTGGACGGAAAGAAGAGAAAAAGCTAAGGAATGGCTGAGTTGAGAACGGGTCAAGCGAACTAATAGGAAGCATGCCCTATTATTCCGGCAACAACTCCTACCTTTGGGGAGAACGTTATACATTTATAACGTTATTCATAGTAACGTTAGAAAAACGGTAGAGAACTATAAATAGGAGAATTTGACAATTGTAAAGACATTCATTATTAGTTAATTTTATCTATACTTTATCTTCTTTCACTCTTGAGCATTCAGATATTCATACAACATTGTGCCCGGCCTATCAAAATAATAAAGACGTTATTCTTTATACTTATTTCTTTCTTTGTCATTTATTCATACCATTCTAATCTTATAGAACTAGATACCCTAATCACTATATAACTAAGCCGGATCCCTCCAGGAAAATCCTGCTAAAACAATTGGCGCCCACCGTGGGGCATCTAGTTCTTCAACCAATAAAATTCTCCTTATTATCTTTCAATTAATATTCACACACAAAAATGGTGGAACTCACCGCTGAACAACAATTAGCGGCTGCTCTGGCCAAAATCAAGGAATTGGAAACAATCCAAGAGAAAGCGGCTCAGTGAAGCAAATCAATAGGTCAAGGAATCGAGTCTAGCCTCAAGAAGAAATTGGAAAATCAGGCTTCGGGCTCCAAGACCAGATTCGAACCAGGAACCCCATTCTCATCCATTATCAAAAACATAGACTTCTCTAATTTTGGAACCCCGGAGAAGGATACATTATCCGGCACTCCAATCATTCCCAATGATGAGACAAACAAAACCAAGCCGCAATAATGATGGCTATGCTTCAGAAATCCAAAACTCCACAACAAAATAGAAAATATACCCTGAGTACCGCACTCGTGGGTCAAGTAGAAATTGACAACTTTGCTGATTCACCCTTTGCAGATGAAATTGCAAAGATTGATCTTCCCAAGAAATTTACTTGTTCCATCCATGAGAACTTATGATGGAACCTCCGATTCACAAAATCATGTTGCCATATTCAAACAAAAATGTTGGTCGCCTCAATACCCGGTGAACTCGTGCAAGTCTCGCATGTGCAAAGGCTTTGGTACAACCCCGACCGGAGCAAACATTACAATGGTTCATCAATCTCCCAAATGGAGGTATCAAGAATTTTGCAGAATTGATCAATGCCTTCAATCAACAATTCGCAAGTAGCGTAGATATGGCCAAAAGACCAAGCAACCTGTTCAGATAAAGCAACTTCCCGAAGAATCTCTCAAGGAATTCCCGGCGATTTGTCAAAGAAAAGGTGGCCATTCCCGGATGTGATGAAGAAACAGCAGAGAAGAGAAGCATTCGAGCAAGGAGTCTTGCTTGACAGTGACATCTATGCAGATCTAACCAAGAAAGCATGCCCAACCTTTGCCACTGTTCAATCCATCGCCTTAGAGCATGTCAGATTAGAAGAGGACCTCAACTTCAGGACGAACTCATCCGGAGGAAAGCGGGGCTATGGACATACTAACAGAAAAGCTCCTACCGTAAAGGAGGCAATCCCAGATCGACCCTATTCCAGGCCTGAACGATCCGAAGTCAATATGGCACAAGAACATAAAGGTAACCTCTCTAGCCTTCCAACTATTCCCGAATATAACTTCTCTATTAATACTGCAGGATTAATCAAACGCTGAAAACTGGGAGATACGGTCAGATGGCCAAAGAAATCCGACAACCCCAGGAAAGATCCAACAAGATGGTGTGACTTCCATCAGACATCGGACACACCACGAAGAATGCATTCACTCGGAAACAAGTGGCATATCTTCTAAAGAAAGGCTACTTGAAAGATATAATCCAGCAGACAAAGAATAAAGATGAAGGACAAAATAAGAGAGACCCGAAGCAAAGCAGAGATCCTCCTCCTCCTCCTCCTCCCATCTATGAAGTCAAATTCATAAATGGAGGATCGAAAAATCTGTGGTCCGACCACTCTGCAGCCAAGAGAATATCCAGGGAATCCAGACTCCAACCTCCTTCCAGGCCCGAGTCATTACCTGCTATTACCTTTGATGACTCGGATCCGCAAGGAATATCGGTCTACACCATGACACTGGTAATCACAATGCAAATCGGCACGACCAAAGTATCAAGAATCCTGATAGATGGAGGAAGCTCAATCAACCTGGTGATGCTTGATGTCCTTAAAGCTATGAAGATAGACGAAAGCAAAATCATAAAGAAATCCAGGCGTCCCGGTTGGATTCATGGAGAAACAAAAACACCCCGGGAGAAATCGGCTTGCCAACCTATGTGGAGGGCGTGACTTCATATGAGAGATTTGGAGTAATGGATTGCTTATCCTCGTATAATGTAATCCTGGGCGGACCATGGATCCACAACGTCAAAGCAATCCCATCAACATACCATCAATGCGTGAAAATTCCAAATGAATGGGGGATAACCACCATCGAGGAGAACAAAGGATTGCTCGAATGTTACACTCGGGCTTTGAAACCCTCAAAGTCAGGTAAGTCCCTTGCATAGCAATTAAAGTCACCTGTCAGGGAAGAATACATAGCACAAACACAGATGGAAACAGAGAAGTCATATTAGACCCGCATTCCCCGACAGAAAGTACTTGTAGGGTCGATGCACCCGACTCAATCGACCAAATCGGTCACTTTCTTAAAACTAAAATGTCTTGTTTTGCTTGGTCACATTTTGATATGACTGGTATAGATGCTGATGTTATTACTCATAAGTTGAACATTGACAAATCCTTTAAGCCTCAGACAAAGAAAAGAGAAGAAAATTTGTCAGAGAGGCATGAAATCATCAACCAAGAAGTTGACAAGCTACTGGACATGGGAATGATCGGGGAAGTGATGTACCCCGACCGGCTTGCAAACGTGGTAGTCGTCCAAAAGAAAAATGGCAAATGGAGAGTCTGTGTAGATTACACCGACTTAAACAAAGCCTGCCCAAAAGATCCATTTCCCTACCACACATCGATGCAATGGTAGATGCCACTGCAGCCACGAAATGTTGACATTCATGGATGCCTCCAAATGATTCAACCGATAAAAATGCACCAATGCAGACCAGAAAGCACAAATTTCATCACCGAAAGAGGTATATATTGTTATCTTGCTATGCCCTTTGGATTAAAAATGCAGGTGCAACCTACCAAAGGCTAGTCAACATGATGTTCAAAGATCAGATAGGAGACACCATGGAAGTCTACATAGATGACATGGTAGTCAAATCAAAAAAGGCATAAGACCACGTCAAAGACCTGGAAGTAGCCTTTCAAATACTGGAAAAATTCAATATGAAACTCAACCCACAAAAATGCCACTTGAGTCTCAAGAGTAAATTCCTGGGGCTACATGGTGACAAAAAGAGGAATAGAAGCCAGCCCTGAGCAGATCAAAGCCATCCTGGAGTTAGAACCACCAAAAACAGTCAAAGACATACAAAAGCTGACGGAAGAATAGCGGCCCCGAAGATTCATTTCAAGATCATCGAAAAGATGCAAATCATTCTATAACCTGCTAAGGAAGAACAAGGACTTTCAATGGACCCCCGATCATCAGTGCCGCCTTTGAAGACCGAAAATATATCTATCTTCTCCCCCTTGCTGGCAAAACCAGTCAAAGATGAACCCCGACAAGATATACACATCGATCCACAAAACTTGTCGCGCGAGTCCGGTCAAAGAAGCGACGACAACAACGACTCCCCGTCTATTATGTAAGTAAAAGTCTACTGGATGCGAGAGATCGGTATGGCCTACTAGAAAAATATGTTTTAGCTTTAATAATGAGTTGCACAAAATTAAGACCATATTTTGAAAGTCACCCTATAATAGTCGAACAAATCTTCCTATTAAGTCCGTACTTAGGAGACCGAATTGTCCTGGACGAATGTGCAAATGGTCGATCCCAAATTAAGCACATACAATATAACGTTTGAACCAAGGACAAAGAATTAAGTCACAAGCACTAGCAGATTTTGTGGCTGATTTTAGTCCGACCCTAGAACCCGACCTAATAAAAGAAGTAAATAAACCGACCAAATACCAAACAGACCTAGAATGGACCCTATTTGTCGATGGAGCAGCCAACACAAGGGGCACAAGCCTAGGTGTAGTACTAAAATCACCACAGGGGGATAAGATAGTACAAAGGCTATAAGTGTGCATTTGAGGCCACCAACAATGAGGCGTAATATGAAGCCCGATAGCCGGATTAAAGGTATGTATTGATCTTGGTGTGCAAAATTTAAAGGTACGCACCGATTCCCTTCTTGTCTCCAACCAGGTAAATGGCATATATACTTTAAAAGACCCCAAAATGATGCTTTATCTAGATGTTGTTCAAATGCTAAAATCAAAGTTTAAAAACTTTAATATTGACCAAATTTCCAGGGACTTAAATACCCAGGCCGATGCCTTAGCCGGCCTAGGGTCCAACTTTAGTCCCCTTGATTTTGACAAAATACCCATTGTGCATTTATTAGAACCTGCAATAAACAAACAAGATGAAAGTTTCCCAATCTACATTGCTAATTCTTGGACGAAACCTTACTATGATTGGCTACAACAGGGAATCCTACCCTTAAATAAGCAAGATGCCGAGCACGAAAATAAAAGTCGCCGTATACTATTATTGACAACGTGCTTTTTAAGAAATCGCAGTCGGACCTTACCTCGGATGCCTGGAACCACAGAAGCTGAACAGATATTATCAGAAATCCATGAAGGATACTGTGGAAATCACAAAGGTGGAAGAAGCCTGGCAAGCAAAGTACTCGAAACAGATATTATTGGCCCACCTTAAGAGCCGATTGCCTGGATTTTAGCTCTAAATGCAAAGCCTGTCAGATTCACGGACCATACATCCATCAGCCATCTGAGGAACTACATTCCATATCCGCACCCTGGCCATTTATGAAGTGGGGCATGGATATAGTAGGACAACTACCTCAAGCACCCTGGACAAAAGTTTTCATGCTAGCAATGACCGACTACTTCTCCAAATGGATAGAAGTTTAATCATACGAGCAAGTCAAGGAGAAAGATGTCATAGCATTCATCAAACATAATATCATATGTAGATATGGCATCCCCTCTGAAATAGTATGCGACAATGGCACACAATTTGTGGGAAAAAGAACAGCAGCCTTCTGTGCCCAATGGAACATCAATCTGGTAACATCCACGCCAGGATATCCAAAAGCCAACGGTCAAAGGCGAGAATCCAAGAATAAAGTGGTGATCACCGCATAAAGAAAAAGCTGGAAAGAAGAAAAGGTAGATGGGTTGAAGAGCTCCCCCTGGTCCTTTGGGCTGACAGAACCACGCCTAAAACATCCACCGCCAAACCCCCTACTCCTTGGTCTATGGATGTGAAGCGATACTGGGCCGAGGTGGACATTCCATCACCGGATGTAGCCTGAACACAACAACAAACAACATACCTCTAATGGAGGATAGCCTGGACTTAACAGAAGAACTAAGAGATGCAGGCAAGCATCGATTAGCGAAGATACCAAAGAAAGAGTTGCGAGAAGCTACAACAAGACCACAAAGCCAGGTGTTCGGGGTAGGAGACCTCGTTCTCAGGAAAGTATTCCAAAACACAAAAGAGAAGAATGCTGGCAAATTGGCCCCAACCTGGGAAGGCCCCTATCTGATTGATTCAATAGTCGGCCAGGGAGCTTATAGACTACAAACCCTGGACGGAGAAATGATCCCAAGAGCTTGGAATATTACACACTTAAAACTATTTCACATATAGAATATATTTGCACAATCCAGGTATAACTTTTTACTTTAAACACTTCTTGCCTGAAAACTACATGTATAATACTTGCAATTATATGAATAAATGCCGTATATGATTTCTTCAAATTATGTGCCCAAGTACTTACCTATACTCTCTTATTTACTTAGTGAAATCTTCAACACTTGTTTTACATATTGCATCTTATTTAAAAACAAATCTTAAAGATTGGGGCCACCCCACCAAATATCCAACTGATATCCAAAATTCAGATTGCAAAACAGCCTTTAAATATTGAGCTCAACATAACATACAAACCTGGAAAATCTATTCCTAGATCAGTATGACATAAATGGGTCATAAGCCCTCCAGACAGTAAGGGACATAAGCCCTCCAGGACAGGTGCAACAACCCCACCCATAACACATTAAACGGCCTGATCCAGATCGAATAACTCGCTGATCCAGATCGAATAACTCGCCTGATCCATCGAAAAATTGGCCGATCCAGGTCATATAATCGGCGAGATCCAAAGACACGTCCAACATCACAAAAGTACTTTGTCAAAACACAAAAAGAAGCAAAACAAAGACCAAATATTTATTCACCCAAAATAATTGGCCCTACCTAATAACCATCCATTCCAGGGACATCCCCCCTGGATGAGCCAAAAAAGTTTATGATATACTCTAAATATTCATTCCAGGGACATTCCCCCTGGATAGACCAAAACCCAAAAGAAAAAACTAAGTTATTTTTGAGCCAGTAACCGACTCACAACCATCCACCATCTCCTGATCACCAGACTTTGCCTTGGAAGGAGGAGAATCCACTTCTTCTTCTTGACCCATGTTGGCCAAGTCGGATACTGAGCATCCGTAGTCGTCTCATCTCGGTCCGGATTCCAATCAGCCCGGTCAGATTCTGGGTCCCTCATAGCATCAACCCGACCTTTCCCGAAGAAGTACTGAGCTGCATCAGCCAACCTCGCCTCCACTAACTCCTTTTCAGCAGCAAGCTCCTCATTCTTTTTCAACCGATCCCGCATTGCCTCGCTTCTCGGCCTCCAACTCCAACTGACACCTTCTCGGATTTTTCGCAGCCACCTCACAAACTATAGCGACCCTGGTTGACTCCTTAGCTGTTGCCAACCGAGATTGGAGCACTACTTCATTACCCCCGGATGTGTGCGAGTCACGGTTTAGCCTATCCACTTTTCTTCCAAATTGGTAACCCTGTCTCTGGCGTCCCCGAGCTGACAAGCAGTAGCCAACCCGGCATCCAATCCCTACACATTTACAAAATCAAATAGCCTGATACAAGACAAAACAAAAAGCACATCAACAAATTAAGAATATCCCTGTACAACTAACCTCCTTAGCCTGGGAAGCAAGTTCAGCAGCCTTTGTTACAAGAGAAGCCAGAATAGAGACCACTTTGGTAGATGACTCAAGAGTATTAGCAGACAAGAGCTGACCGCTCATTTTAGCAGAAAACTCGTTTATCTGTGCCCGGGCAGCATCCATGTCATCGATCCTAGCAGTCACTTGCCTTATACTCCTGAGTGGTTGAGCCGGGATAGGCTGTTTCCCCTCTTCCTCCTCTTCCAAAATATCATCCTCTCTCTTTCTTTTTTGAGCCTGAACGACCTCTGGTGACACTATCCTGGGCGGATCTTGAGGAGGCTGGACATCAGAAATCAGGATATCCAAAGTCTTGTCACTCCCACTAGTTTCCTGGCTCTTGGACTGTTCAGCAATCCTAGCCACCCCAGCCTTCAAATCCTTGGCAGAAAAGCTAGCCAGCCTAGCAGAAGACCTAAACACTGAATACATAAAAAATACACGTAAATATCAAACCAAAAAGCGACAAGAAGACAACAGCCAACATAAAAGCATGCAGAAGACGTACAGGAAAGAGCAAGAGAACCGGCTTGCCTTTGGGTACTCGACCCCAAGTCACCTGGTCTTCATATACCGGGGCAATAACTCCCTACCCAAACTGGCTGGCCAGGTTCTTTCCTCCTCAGGAATAGCAAGGAAAGCATCTATCCTGGAAATAGCCTCCTCATCCAGAGGATCACAACTCCAATCAGGAGCTACAAAAACCACCAAAATTACACAGGTAAGAATCAAAACCCATTAATTTCATATGATGTATTGCAAAATAAAAAGGTACAAGGAACCTACCGCTCTCCAAGGGAGGATATCTCAGGTAATCAAAGCCTGATCCCAAAGTCTCGGTCCGGACAAACAGGAAAGTCTTTGCCCAATTCTTATCATCTCCAGAATCCAGGTTAGTAATTAATGGAGACATTTTCGATTTTATTCTCAAATTAAAACGACCATCAACAGGATTTTTCATATGATAAACTCCCTTAATATCGTTAATAGTAATTACAAGATTATGTTTAGCACATAAATTTTCAATAGAGTGGATAAGTTTCCAAACCATTGGCATAATCTGAAAAGGTGATACCTCCATAGCACGAATGGTATCAATCATCAAAGGAGTAAAAGGCAACTTACACCGCTTTGAACGCCCATTCAAAAATACGAACCAACCAAAGCGAGACCCGATTAGCCCTGACCGGGCAGGATTCAGGGATCCACACTTCGGTAGATTCAGGAATTATTTTCTTCTCCCTTAGAATCTTGTCATAGTTTGTTTTTAGCAAATTCTCCTCAGGGAAAGAAGAATCAAGAGATTGAAGAGCAGTGAATACAGAATCCTGATACTTGAAAGCCACAGCCCGAGCAGGAGGATCAATTTCCCTTACCTCCTCCTCTTGAATATCTGTGGGTTCAGGCTCGACATGATGGCAGACGAGCTCTCGGGAAGTAGGGCGTTTTTTGGCTCCCATATTTTTAGATTGTTTGATTTATTATTGAAATTATCGAGAATATGCAAAGTAACAGAACAAGATTACTGAGAAGAAGGGAAGAATTTCAGAAGAATTTTAGAAGAATTTCAGAAGAATATTCAGCAAAGAAAGTGGAGAAAAATTGGTGAAAAACAACCTTGCCCTAAATACCGTATTTATAGAGAAGTGAATAACGGCATGAAAAACCTAGGAATTGCAAAACTGTCAGCATGATGTCACATAGCCGTTGCAGTGTTCAACGGTAAATAGGAGTCTAAGAGTCACTGAATGAATATGATTCTTTTTTATTGGTTAACCCGGTAAATTTGACATCTCACCCCTGGCCGGACCTAGCACGGGTAAAATGTCAAGGGGCAATTGTTAGGCCCAGTTTAGCCTGGTCTGACCATAACCTGGCCTGACTCAACAAGGCTGATTGATCAAGACAAGAACCGGACAAGTCTGACTATTATTTAGCTGCTGAAGAATATTATGGCGAGAAGACTACTAAATCCTGGAAAAGAAGCCTGATGGTCTGTACATTATAGCTTGGCAGATTACTGAAATAGCCTGAATTAAGAAGATAAACAAAAGATATGATTGTATACAAGCCGTGCCCTATTCTCAAGGAAGACCAAGTCCAAACCTAAAACTACTTAATCCATGAATCTGGACGGAAAGAAGAGAAAAAGCTAAGGAATGGCTGAGTTGAGAACGGGTCAAGCGAACTAATAGGAAGCATGCCCTATTATTCCGGCAACAACTCCTACCTTTGGGGAGAACGTTATACATTTATAACGTTATTCATAGTAACGTTAGAAAAACGGTAGAGAACTATAAATAGGAGAATTTGACAATTGTAAAGACATTCATTATTAGTTAATTTTATCTATACTTTATCTTCTTTCACTCTTGAGCATTCAGATATTCATACAACATTGTGCCCGGCCTATCAAAATAATAAAGACGTTATTCTTTATACTTATTTCTTTCTTTGTCATTTATTCATACCATTCTAATCTTATAGAACTAGATACCCTAATCACTATATAACTAAGCCGGATCCCTCCAGGAAAATCCTGCTAAAACACTTCTGTTCTTGCTTATTTCCGGATCATTTATTTACAGTAATTTCTCTCCCTTCTTCTCTTTAATTACTTAATGTTTATTATTGTTCTTCTTTTATTTCTTGCTTCCCCTTTAATTATGCGTAGCTAAATCCCGTAGTATGTTAGGATTAGGGAAGCCGTGGTAGCGATGTTTTAATTGACTTATATAGATTAGTCTTGCGATAGGAATTGTATTAGGCAATTTAATTGTTATCCGGTCGAATGAATGCATGCAGGAGACCATAAATTTAGTTAACCCCGACTTGGATCGAAAGATTGGAAGGGAAGGCTTGCTTAATTACAATAGGGCATTGCAGTGAGGGCGAAAGTTAAGCTGTTTACGCTCTAGGGCGGTTTAAGGACCGAAAGGTGACGACCACAGCTCTTCTTATCAATAGTCTAATCGCCTTAGTATTCCTGATAGTATAAGATCTGATAGCTGCCACGGTGGACCGACCCCTAGCATACTCCCTTCTCTTACTGTTAATTCTCTTATTCATTTCCCTTGCTTAAATCTCTAGTTTAGTTAACACAATCAAATTCAACCCCCATTTGTGGCATCAGACGGATAGAATAGACAAATAGATAGTACACCGCCTCCCGTGGAGATCGACCCTACTTACCGACTTCGTTAGTTGTACTTAGGTATTTTATTTTTGGTACAAAACGACAAAGATATCAAATTTTGGCGCCGTTGTTTGGAGGCAATCTATTTATTTATTTGTTTAATTTTATCTTTTTTTAGCCTCAAGGGATTTTTCCCTTGAGGCCGTTTTTAATCTTTTTCCTTGAGTCTTTGTTTTTTGATAGGCCTTACAGGTACTACCTAGACAGTTCTAGGTGAAAGACAATCAAAGGGAAGGCTTGAGTACCTTTGACCCATCACCGATGTCCCATTATATGGAACAGTAGGTGATCTCTACGGAGATGTGGTTCTCACGAGCACAATGCAGCTGTAGTTGTGCCGCCACATCTACCCTATCAATGGCCGCCGCAACAAGATCCCCCTGATATACAAGAAGAAGACATTGCGGAGCTGAAATCCTTGATGGAGACTCTTGCATTCCAAGCACAAGAATATGTCTCGCGGGTTGATAAGCTCGAGTCTGTAGTTGCTCAGCTTGCAGCTGAGATGGAAGAAGAAGAGATCGCGGAGCTGACATATTCAATGGTAACGCTTGTATCACAAATGCAAGAGAGTAATAAAAATATGGACGCTCGATTCCATGAGCTTGAATCTGTAGTTGCTCAGATAGCAGCTGAGATGCAAGAAGAAGAAGTATACCTTGCTGAGAGCGGTTCTTCCCCTGAGGATACCGTGTTACCCAATGCTGAGGAAGACTTCTATGACTCGGATGACGAGTTTCTATCATATTTCACTGCCCCACACGAGGATTTCAGCGCTGTACAGGAGGAATCACTCGATCGAGTGACAATTATTGGTCGATCGAGTGATTTTCCAGGAGAAAGTGCTCGATCGAGTGAACATTCTACTCGATCGAGTGGAAATCAGGAGGAGACTGCTCGATCGAATGAAGATTCTACTCGATCGAGTAGTTTGGCCATTGGGAGCTTTGGTTCGTCATTTGGGTTTGATTTTGATGACGATTTCGATGACGATAATGGATACGGTGAATCTTCCCTATTCAAAGCCGAGTTGGATGCACTTGAGGCTGCGATTTACGGGACGAATTCCACTAAGAAGGGTGTCAAAGAGGCAAAATGAGTCGGTAATTGCTCCTAGCACGGAAGAGGTAATATCTTCCTTTGTCGATGATTCCGTCATTGAGAGTGACCGACACGAGGTAGTAAACGATAATTTATTTATTGTTTGTTTTAATAGTAAATTGCCTCAGTTGACTTTTGCTGCGCATCCCAATGCTTTACCCCTTCCCGCAGGGTCGTATAATTTGACGATTTTTCACCGTCCTTATCATTTTAATTTCGTTAATCTGAAATGGAACCCTACTTTATTGACAATTGCTCCCGCGCTCCTATATTTTGTGGATAAATTTAGGAGCGCCCATAGGAAATTTGTTAGACTTAAATGTTTACATATTTTTATTTCCTACTTCTCTGTTCCACTTTGGTGCTACTTACTCTTTTGTGTAGCACATGCGCAGCTTTTTGACAGGTTGCTGCGCGCTTTGAGCTGTTTTGATTGTGACTAATTATAGAGGCTCGAAGAAAAAGAAGGTCGAGCTGGGACCTGACTGAAGCTAGCGCTAACCGGGAGGCAACCCGACGATTTTATTTTGCATTTTTATTTACTTTCAGTTGTAATAAATGGTTTTATACCATAGACTTTATCAGTATGCGTGTTTTTATTGCGTCTTTGCAGGAATTCTACTCGATCGAGTAACTTTCCACTCGATCGAGTAACTTTCCACTCGATCGAGTAAAAAAAAAAAAAAAAAAAAAAAAAAAATTTACTCGATCGACCGCTAATTTACTCGATCGACCACTATTCCTCTCGATCGAGCTGTTTTGGACGTCCATTGCTTGGATAGCTTCTTGTGACGATATTTCGGAGCTATTAGTGACCTCCCATGTTGCTGGCTGGTTTGGGGAGGTCCCTTTATTCGCGCATTTTGTGAGTTTTTCCGTCTTTACTCTCTTTCTCCTTCAGTTTGCATTCCCTTTCCTTGTTTTGGTACAATGGGGGCATTGTACGGTTTGGTTTGGGGAGGTTATGCATCCATATCTACGTCTGCATATTGTTTTTATTGCATTTCTGTTATCATGTTTAATTTATGTTTGCATTGTTGTTTATTTTCGTTAAAATTCAAAAAAAAATCAATAAAAATTCAAAAACTGTTAAAAATTCAAAAAATTTCACGTTTATTTTAGCATATAGGTTGAGTCGGAACGGTAGATTTCCGTGACGAAATTGCACTTTAACTTGTCTTTCTTACTTGAGCCTTGCACTTTATTGACAGTTATTAGCTGAGTCTTGCGCATATCTACGAGTTTTTGTTCAAATATAGCTGACCGTGTAGACTTGACCTGATAAATTGGCAACCTACTCTACAATTTCTGAGTTTTAGAGCCTTATAACTGGTGACATTCATGACCGGTTCATGTAGGAATTGAGAGTAGTACTCCTTGCATAGCATGTTCATTATTTTTGCACTTTTATGACATTCGATTTCTTGTCAAATGCATACATTCGGGTTTGTGGTCGGCGTCACATGCAGGGAGGTGCTTATAAATCTTCCCCTTTTCTTATATTTTTCACCCATTTAGCTCCACTTAAGCCAAATCTTGCCTTTTTGACCCATTAGCTACATCCAAAATCGAGCCCGCTAGTCAAGCTAGTTTAGTTTGTCTTTTGTGGTATATTTTATCGTCTGCAGTTTGGCCGTGTGTATTTTATTGGAGTTGGTGGAAATAAAGGAAGGAGAAAAGAAAAGAAAAAGAAAGAAAAAAGAATTGAAAAAGAAAAAAAGTGAAAAACGTGAAAAGAAGAAAAAAAAACACATGATGAAAAATGAAAAAAAAAATCAAAGAATCACGTGTACAGTGATGAGAAACCAGGATGAAAAGTTGAAGAATTGAGCTGGTTTGTTTTTGAGTCCGTATGTGTTCACTTTTATATTGTGACGGTCTCACTCCTCCGTTTTATTCCATATTTTTGAGGAGATAGTGTAAATGGGTGGTGAGTTGTGTGCCAAATGAAGGGCACTTGTGTTTATTATACAGTCAGTTGAGATTCGGATGGTCTTATATGGTCCTGTTAGGAACTAGCTTGACGCTTTTACCTCCACATTTCCATAACATGTTTTGCCCTTTCTCACCTGAACCTCACTGTTCCCAAATTATTTGTAAGCCCTCGGCTGTGACGGACATTATTGATTGGAGTATGTGCATTAGTACTTGAATTGTCTTTCATTTTTGTTGCATGCATGCTATGTAGGTCGCAGTTAGGTGAGTGACTGTCCTTTCTTCTCTCTTTTACATATAAATATTCACCCTTTGCTTCATGAGAGAAGAGTGACCACGAGAGAGTCCGATTTTGTTGGTCTTGCAAGGTCGATAGGTTGGCTATATTTCTGAACAGCTCATAATTCGTTTGCGTATTGACTGCTTAGCTTAAACTATTAATCTTTGTTGCATTAAATTGGTTCAAGTAGACAAGTTAAGCTAGCTCTGAGTTATTTTTCCGTTCCATTAGCGTATAGTTTTGAGTTTACTCGAGGACGAGTAAAGGTTTGGTTTGGGGAGATTTGATACGTGCATTTTATGTAGTCTTTTTAGCCTATTCTTGCACGCATCTTTATGCTATTTTAGTAGTTATTTGCTACGAATATGCCCCGAATTGCATACTTTGGAAGTTCTTGTATTAATCGCAGGAATGAGCTTAGAGATGCGGAATCAAGCCTAAAACATGTCCCTACGCATGCATTTAGGAGATGAGTTGAGTCGGAGCTTGGAAAGTGCTATTTTGAGATGCGCATTGGAGTAAGGAAGTTAGGCGAGCCAAGAGAGTGCTTCAATTTGCTAGTTCCTGCTTGTAAGAGCCATATCTCGAGTTCTACAACAGTTATTAAGGTGATTCCAATTGGAGATGAAAGTTTGTCCTTGTAGCTTTCCAATGCCACCGGAATCACCCTGTTTGACCAAGTAACGAAGAAATGGCAGCCGTTTGAAGTTCAGTGCGCGAAGCAGGAATTACGCGCTGAGAAGTGCTCGATCGAGAACTATTTCTATTCGATCGAGAGCCCATTTGCTCGATCGAGAGCTACTTCTTCTCGATCGAGTGATTAAAGGGAAATAAGTTCTCGATCGAGAGGAATTCTAAGTAATATTACTCGATCGAGAGCCTTAAGTGCTCGATCGAGCAACAATCTTTGACGGGCTTGGGTTTTTAGCTTTATTTTCCGCAATTAGGTTAATAAATCCTATTTGCTTATAAATAGGAAAGGGAGGACGACATTTGGCTTCTCTTCTCTTCTTCTTTTTCTCTCGACACTTAATACATATACACTGTTACTTCTGTTCTTGCTTATTTCCGGATCATTTATTTACAGTAATTTCTCTCCCTTCTTCTCTTTAATTACTTAATGTTTATTATTGTTCTTCTTTTATTTCTTGCTTCCCCTTTAATTATGCGTAGCTAAATCCCGTAGTATGTTAGGATTAGGGAAGCCGTGGTAGCGATGTTTTAATTGACTTATATAGATTAGTCTTGCGATAGGAATTGTATTAGGCAATTTAATTGTTATCCGGTCGAATGAATGCATGCAGGAGACCATAAATTTAGTTAACCCCGACCTGGATCGAAAGATTGGAAGGGAAGGCTTGCTTAATTACAATAGGGCATTGCAGTGAGGGCGAAAGTTAAGCTGTTTACGCTCTAGGGCGGTTTAAGGACCGAAAGGTGACGACCACAGCTCTTCTTATCAATAGTCTAATCGCCTTAGTATTCCCGATAGTATAAGATCGATAGCCGCCACGGTGGACCGACCCTAGCATACTCCCTTCTCTTCTTGTTAATTCTCTTATTCATTTCCCTTGCTTAAATCTCTAGTTTAGTTAACACAATCAAATTCAACCCCCATTTGTGGCATCAGACGGATAGAATAGACAAATAGATAGTACACCGCCTCCCTGTGGAGATCGACCCTACTTACCGCTGACTTCTGTTAGTTGTACTTAGGTATTTTATTTTTGGTACGAAACGACAGTATCATAAAACATCATTCTCCTCGACCATACCAATGTATCTGTCCGGAGGATGAGAGTCTCTACCCGACCTCCTAGGTTCCTCAGGAATATTAACCGTATTATCAGTTGGAGGTACAGCTTCCTCCATCCTGTTCCTCGGTTGTTGGTTCCGAATCTCCGACACTCGAAGGTTCTATTACTCGACTTGTTCTCGAGAAATTCTTTCTCTAAGAACGTCGCACTAGCCGCAACAAATACTCGATGTTCGATTGGCGAATAGAAGTAATGACCAAATGTTCCTTTTGGATAACCTATAAAGTATGTCTTGACCGATCGCGGGCCGAGCTTATCCTCGTGTCTCCACTTGACATAAGCCTCGCAGCCCCAAACCCGAATAAAGGACAAGTTAGGTACCGTTCCCTTCCACATTTCATATGGAGTCTTGTCGACGACTTTAGACGGACTTGGTTAAGTATAAGAGTAGGCGACAAAGAGCATAACCCCATAATGAATCAGGCACTACCGTGTGACTCATCATGGATCGAACCATATCAAGTAAGGTTCGATTTCTCCATTCGGACACACCATTTAATTGAGGTGTTCCAGTGGAGTTAATCGTAGAGACGATTCCACGTCTTTCAGGTGTTGATCAAACTCATTTGAAAGATATTCGCCACCCCGATCTGAACGGAGTGCTTTAATCTTTCTACCCAGTTGGTTCTGTACCCTATTCTGGAATTCCTTAAATTTCTCAAAGGACTCACTTTTATGCTTCATTAAGTAGACATATCCGTATCTACTCAAATCGTCCGTGAAAGTGATAAAATATCTATAGCCATCTCTAGCGGTAATTGACATAGGTCCACATACGTCCGTATGTATGAGTCCTAATAGGTCACTAGCGCGCATTCCAACACCTTTGAAGGAAATTCGAGTCATCTTGCCAATGAGACATGATTCACACGTGCCATATGCAGAAAATCCGAATGAGGGAATAGTCCCATTATCGACGAGTTTCTTTACGCGTTTCTCATTTATGTGTCCCATTCGACAATGCCATAGATAGGTTTGATCTTTGTCACCAACCTTTAATTTCTTATTATTCATGTGTAATACTTCCGTGGTTTGATCTAAGATATAAATTCCATTCATGGAAATCGCTTTGTCATAAATCATTTCATTAAAAGAGAAAATACAACTATTATCCTTTATTGAAAATGTAAAACCGTCTTTAGCAAGTACGGAAACAAAAATAATGTTCTTAGATAAACTGGGTACATAGTAACAGTTATTTAAAGATAACTCAAAACCACTAGGAGTTGGATTACATATGTTCCCTTCGAGGCAAAGACTACTCGTGCTCCATTCCCGACTCGCAGTCCACATCACCTTTTTCGAGAGGTATCTTTGTTCTTTAGGCCCCGCAAATGATTACACAGATGAGAACCACAACCAGTATCTAGTACCCAAGTTCTGAAACTTGCATGGTTAATCTCAATCATATGAATATAAGATGACATACCAACAGGAGCGACGGGGCTGCTTTGATGTCCTCACGGTAGACGGGACAGTTCCTCCTCCAATGTCCAGTCTTGTGACAATGGTGGCACTCTATGTCACCGCCCTTGCTCTTTGTCTTGCCATGTGAGCCACTAGTCTCACCGGGCGCACTCTTACCGTTTCCTGGCTTTTTAAACTTTGGCTTACCTACAGCTAGGTCGCCATGAGCCTTGCCCTTACCTTTACTCTTGTTGTGAATCGTGAGAACATCCTGCTTCATGCTCCCACTCAATTTCATATCCTTCTCGGTCTGTACGAGAAGGGAGTGTAGCTCATGAGGACTCTTTTTCAAGTCATTCATGTAGTAGTTCGCCCTGAAAAGGGCAAAACCATCGTGAAGAGAATGAAGCATTCGGTCAATGACAATGCTCTCACTGATTCTACAATTCAGTGACTCCAGTTTCTCGACATTCTCAATCATGTGAAGAATGTGTGGGCTAACCGGTTGGCCCTTCTGGAGTTTCGCATCAAAGAAGCGACATGTATGCTCATATGTGATGATTCTCGGTGCTTTTGAGAACTCATTAGTGAGCGTGGTGAAAATCTTGTTTGCACCTTGGGCAATGAAGCGTCTCTGCAAATTGGTTTCCATTGCAAAGATGAGTAAGTTCTTTATCGCACCCGCTTCCATAACGAAATCACTATAAGTGAGTGACTCATTGGCTCCTGCATTTGGGCCTGGGTTGACCGGTATTGGCTCAGTTAAATACCTGAGCTTACCGTCGATGAGGGGCATTTCCGTAGTGCCGCCTCCCAGTCCGCAAAATTGGACCCATCATTATTCAGTCGAGTGGACTGATTCATTTGGTCCATGAACATTTTAAGCCAGGACGAACGATCTAGTGTGGCACTAGGCATTGGGATTGCGTTATTTCCAGCCATTTGTTGTAACAGTATTATTGATAATAAGCGTGTTCTACACTACGAAAGAAGAATAAAATAATAAGCATGCATCGTTTTTATTTTAAGTCTAATGAACTAATGTCATAACGCGATGACTCAAAGACATTTATACAATTGACCTCCCTCAAGAATTATATAAATGACCCCAAGACTCAATTCTCTGTAAATTGATAAGCTAACCTTTTAGCTAATTCTACCGTTAGAATTCTCGGTCGATAAATTTCTGTAAATTCTATCTATAGTCCATCATAATCACGAGAAACTCTTCGGACTATGATGTTGAGGTAAACTAAGTCAACACAACTACTTACCCAACGTAGAAGGGGTCATATTAGGCCTACCGACGAAGAAGGGACTCATAGATGTTTGTCCTTATAAAGACTTATCTCAATTTCCGTTTTAGAGGCAGATCCCATCATCTTTTTAATTCATTTTAAGTGAACTATAATCTAGCATGCGAGAATGATTTAAACTAAGGTGATGGCTTAAAGACTGTGACATCTGCATGTCCATGAAAACTAACATACAACCTATATGAGTCAATTTTCATGCATTTTAGTAGTAGGTGGTTTGGTTTTAGGCGGAATATGATGCAATTACTAGCATGTGAATGAAAAGCAATAAAATGAAAAACGTAAAAAAAAACAAGAAAAGTCCTAGTGTGGCCTATCCTATCAAAATGAACAATAAATACAAGTTTGGAATCCATCCTTGGACCCGAGAAGCTTGTCTTGATGTTCCATCTTGATCCATGTAGCGGGAGTGAGCTTGAATCTTCATCTTTAGTCTTCTTTGAAATTACAATAAATAAAATTACATAATTGACCTATTAATTACATTCTAATTTCAAAAACCCAAAACTAAAATAAAAGAGATTCGAGATCTCATAATTACATAAAAATTATGTTTCCTTCATTACGAAAACATAATTGACTCAGGCCACACTAAGTATTACAAATTACAACCGATTGCAAAATTAAATACATAAATAAATTCATTCATTCGATTCATTCAACATAATTAAAAGCATCAACTAAAAATAAATTAAACATACATAATACAATAAATAAATTATGTTGATTAATTTATCCAAACCACCTATTTAAATTAAATTAAGTGACAATTCCGCAATTTAATCACATTAATTTCATACTTAATCCATATTATACTTGTAATATGAATTCTATCCGTCAAAAATTTTAAACTGCTTTAAAATAACTCGGTATCATTAAATTGTGAACCGATTCACAATAACTTATTGGCCAAAATAAAGAAAAATAAAATCCAATTCTCTAAATTTGTCTCGGCCAAAAAAAAAAACGAAAAAGTTTTTTTTTTATTATTATTTTTTTATTTGACACGGCTGAAAAAATAAAAAAAAAACAACTCCTTTCCTATTCTAATTCGGTAAATAGGAAAAACAAGGGAAAAAAAACTTTCCAAAAAAAATATTCTCTATTTTTTTTTCGGCAAAAGGCAAAAAAAAAACTTTCCTAATCTTTTTTTTTCCTTTTTCACGGTTTACCATAAAAAAATTAACATAAAATATTTTTTTTTTTTTCCGTAAACCCTAAAAAAACAGCCTTTTTTTTTCTTTTCTTTTTGCGGCAATTATGCCCTAAAACAAGATTTGATGATCAATTGTTTACCTTTGCTATTAGAACATGATTAGCATATGAAATAATAAACATGATTAATTTATATGCCAAAAACTATATAGCAAAAACAATCTTTTAATCATAAACATGATGATTCCATTTGATTTTAACTTAATCTGCATTAAATCAAAAACTCCCAATTCTTCATATGATAATTTTAACTGATTATAAACTATAATATGAAAAATAGAATGGAAAAACAATCATCAAACAAGAAAAAAAACACGGCACAACAAAACGGCATAAAAAAATTTCGATCCAAAAATCGAAACCCTAATTTTTTTCTTCTCGAAAATCTTATCGTTTACATACAAATTTTATGAAAATCATCAAAATTAAAATCGTAGCCAAAGGCTCTGATACCACTTGTGGGAAATAATCTGTATACTTCCCTTTAACATGAAGGATTATACTGATATAATAAAGATGATCTATGGTCATAAAATAAAATACATAAGCATAAGTAAAAAGATTTAGAATTAACCTCGGGTCCTTGCAAAATTGGCCTAAGAACAATATCAAAATTGATATTCGCCTATTAGTTGCACCCAAGACGATCTAAGATATACCCTTTGATTATGCTAGAAATCAATCTAAAATTTTCTGTAAAATTTTATTGTCTTTGTGTTTTTTTTGTGATGAGAAAGAGGAGGCTAGGTCAAAAAAAGAATTAGGTTAGAAATAATTCTCCACCTTTCTTTTTATATAGACCGAAATCCGAAATCAATTAGGAAAAGGGAAACCTCCCTAATTTCGGCCACCTGAACCGAAAATAAGGAGTATTTTTTCCTTATTTTTGGTCTTTCCAAAAATATATAAAGTGTGTTAAATTGTCATCTAGTGAGGATCGAACCCATGACCTCTTGGCTTGTGTACCCTCACTATTACCACTATGACACATTCAACTTGTTGATATTAAATACAACTGATTATATTTAACTACGAATTAACAGATTAATTCGTCCAAACTAACCTTATATATATTAAATTTAAATATAACTTATTATATTTAATTTACGAATTGACAGTTAATTCGTCTCAACTTAATATTATTTAATTTTCATTAAATAATTATCTCATCAACACATTGACTAACTTTTTAGTCATTTTGGGCATCAATGTAATTATATTTCTATAACCACATTTCTCAAATACGTCATATAGGTGTGACCTTTAGGGACCAGTTGATCACCGCCATCTGTATGATAATAACGTCAAACTTTCTAGCAAGCCAACCGTTATTAGGTAAACGTTAATCAACTGATTAAATATACGAAGTATACCCTTGTGAACCTGTAAGAGATTTACAAATGTTATCACACTAATTTGTGGAGGACACCAGCTCCAACAAGTATAAGGGTGCCAATTCACTTTCTATGACGCTTATGCTTTGGAAGCCCCCAAGCTCATATACTGGATCCGCAAGGACTTGATTGTTTGACTTCTTTTCGATTATTGCCTTGATGGGTGACGAAGTGATCGTCACCACTTTGCCATTTAGTGGGATCTTGATCTTTTGATGAAGGATGGAGGTCACCGCTTTGGAAGCGTGAATCCAAGGCCTTCCTAGAAGTATGTTGAAGGAAGCTTCAATGTCCACTATTTGGAAATTTACCTTTCGCTCAATTGGCCCTGTGGCTATGGTTAGGTTAATGAGTCCTACTACCTTTTCTCGTGTACCATCATATGCGCGAACACCTTGATTGGTAGGGGTCCAATCCGACTCTTTCATGCCTAATTTGTATGCCGTTTTGAGGGGTATGGCGTTGACCGCGGAGCCATCATCAACCAAGGTCATTGGCACGTTCTTCTTTAGACAAATGACAGTGATGTAAAGAGCCACGTTGTGACTAGCGCCAAAAGGTGGCAAATCTTCGTTTGAGAAAGTAATAGGATTACTTAGCTTTGGTGATTCTTGGAAGACCAAGTTGACTACATCTTCAGGTGTGGAGTTATGTGCTACACTTAACTTGGTCAAAGCTTGTAGTAAAGCTTGACGATGTGGGAATGAACTTGCTACTAGTTGCCAGACTGAAAGATCAGCCTTTGTCTTCTGTAATTGCTTGAGCAAATGATCAGTGGAGTCATCTTCGTTGTCATTTGGCGTGACAACGTTGGTTAGACCATTTTGAGTAGTATTTTGATATGGACGACCCGAACGAGTTAGGTGGTCCACATCTTGGTTTTCACCATTTTGGACTATTTCTTTGACTAGGGAGTTTTCAATGAGATACTCGTCTTCATCATCATCGGCCCATACTCCATTGATTGTAGCTAGTTCCCTCATTCTCATGATCTCGTCTTCTAGTCGTGTGATTTGGTCAACTAGTTTATCAACCACGGCGACCATTTCTTGCATAGTGGCATTTTGAGAGAAGATTAGTGGCACATGCTCTTTAGGTGTCGCGTTGGGGTCATGTAAAGTTGTCACCACATTTTCTAATTCCCAGACTTGCCTATCCACACTCCTTGCCCATGTGATGAAGTCGGAAATGGTAGGAGAGATGGTGGAGTAGAACCCTTCATTCTCAATCGCGTGGATCTCATCTTCAATTGGAGAAATGAGGTGTGAACAATCTAAGGTAGATTCTTCACTTGTGATCACTAGAATCCCAAGAGGGTTCTGAGTGTTTTTGGGTTTAGCTCCCGGTGGTATTGGTAGTCGACCGTCCTCGATCTTGTCTTGAAGCACATTTTTCAATTTGTAGCATTTTTCTGTGTCATGCCCCTTGCCCCTATGGTATTCACAATACGAGTTCTCGTCCTAGAATTTGGATTTCTTTTCAGGTTCGGGAGTAGGTCCTATGGGTTGGAGTTTGCCTTGCTTCATTAACCTCTTTAGATCATTGGAGTAAGTGTCCCCAAGATTTGTGAATTTCCTTGGTGGGGTACTTTTCTTGGATGGCTCGAGAAGGTTAACCTCATCGGTCTTGCTAGTAGAGCCGTATGAACGACTTGTTGAGCCTTGATATCCTCGACCTACTGTTTTGGACAAGAGCCCTTTACGGATGTCATCTTCAATCTTTGTTCGCAGTACGGTTAAGTCCTTGAAAGTTTTGATGTTTTGGTATCTCAAATGATTGGCATAGATGAGTTTGAGATTGTCCACGAACTTCTCCACAAGGGTAGCTTCATCCGGGCGTTCAACTAGTTGGGTACTAGTCTTCCTCCACCTACTTAGGAAGTCCGTGAATCCTTCTTTGTCATTTTGAGTAAGAACCTCTAAGGTGCGCATGTTAACTTGGATCTCGGCATTATCCGCATATTGCTTAAAAAACTCGATTGCGGCATCTTCCCAAGTGGCGATCTTCTTGTGTTCTAAAGAGTAGAACCATTGTTTTGGGATGGTGTCAAGAGATGAAGGAAAGATCCTTAAGAACATCTCGGGTTTGATGCCTTTGATAGACATGTAATCCTTGAAGGCACGTATGTGGTTCAAAGGGTTTTCGTGCCCCTTGAATTTAGGGATATCCGTCATATTGAAGTTGGTTGGCAATTTGGAATTGACGGCCTCATACTTGCGATTATTCTCCCTATAAATGTCATCCCCTTTAAGATACATCAATTGCTCCTCTAAGTATTGGAGTCTTTTCTCAGCTGCACTCACACCCATGGGAGGGCTGTCGTCCCTAAAGTCATTCACGAAGTCGTCAACGACTTCACTTTCTCGAGGAGGGATCCTCGTTTCTGGGGCGTAGATCCGGCCTTCGATGGTATCAAGGCGATCATACACTTGGTCTTGGGTAACTTGGATTTGAGCTAGTGCGGCTAGGATTCGATCATTACCATCTTGAAGTTGATTGAAGTTCGCGTCACTTGTTTCAGGCATCTTGAAAACTGGATAAGAGATCGATGACGAATCAAAACACTATCGACCATTCTAACACACTTGCTAAGAGAAGAAATGTTTTGACTTGTGAAGTGGGTGTGTGCCACTTGTGTTGAGTGAGATTTGAAGAAAAGACAACGTTTTGAAAATGTGTATCCTAGTCAACTATAGTGTAGTTGTAGGAGTGGACTCGAAGTGAGGTTTTGAAATGGGCTTAGGCCCGAATTTTGACTCGACAAACGGACAGAGTTTTGACTGGGTTTTGCGCTAATCAATGGCCTTTTTTTCGAAAATTTTGTTTAAAAATAGGTTTTGATTTTTACAAAAATCGTCATGGTTTTGTTTAGAAATAGTGATCCCGTAAGGTACAAACATTTATACAAGCATTATAACGGGATGCTGAGTGCATTTAAAAGGGTTTTGGTTTAATGGGTGGGTTGCCATACCGAACGATCAAACCCGAAGTCTGTGGAGAGGCTCGTACCGAACAAGAGTAAGGCCGATTCCTAGTCCATTTCCTCAAGTAGTGAAGGTCCTTGATACAAACAAGAGTAAGCATCATGATATGGATGACGTCAATCGCTATCCATTCTTAGGCCCAAATAAGAATTAGGACCGTTTAGACGGGACGATTGGTCGAATGGGTTGGGTTGGGCCTAAGAAGGCCGAATAAACGATCTAGGAAGACCGAGTTATGAAAACCAACAATTGTCTTGTACAAACTATTCCCTAACCTTGTTCAAGTTTCACCCTTTTGGCTACACGTAAGTGTATCGTCCCCAGCGGAGTCGCCAAACTGTGGACAATGGGCCCACGGGGGCGCTTCGGAAGAGAACAAGCATTTGCATTTGTGGAGTCGCCACTAATTTATTGGGGAAAATTGGAAACCGTTCGAATACCTCGTGCCATGTCAAGACACAAAGTAGAGACATGAACACCAAGCAATCGTTACCCTTAGCATTCTATGTCTAGAATGACTCTCGTGGATGCCAATGAACACGGATGTTCACAGAGATCTGGAGTAAGGGGTGAGGGTACGTATTAGGAAGCTCTTTTGATCGAACACCTAATCCCGCCCGCCTCGATAGCGTCCTCTACTAATGATTAGGGACATCATCTATACTCGATATATCGTCGATTATATGCATGCAATGCAACATCCAAGTTTTAATCCTAACATGTGAAGACTAAGTCGGTGAACACGTAATTTAGCATACAGTTAATGTCGAAGTAGGATTTAATGCTCAATTACATGTGAAGGCATACAAATGATACAAGAAATATGATAAATAAAATTACAATAATGAAAATTATAATAATTACATCGGGTTTAACGATTTATGTCGAAAATACCTTTAAAACGGATAATTTGAGAAAAAGAATGAAAGAAAGAATAAATTAAATTAAAGAACATGAATTAGGGTGATAATACGGTTAATAGTCAATTATACGTAAACTAATTAAACTAGGTCAAGCAACAACGGAGTTCAGAGACAGAATTCAACCTGGAACAGGCACAGCAGGACTGCGCCCTTTGGAAGAGGCGCATCAGTTGCTGCGTCTGTTCCAAGGGTGAGTTCTGGCTTTGAAACCGAAACTGCAAATCGTTAATGTTAATTGATGATTTTAAGGATTGATTAACATATTTACTCGGATGGAAGTGATTAATAGATTATTTACATGTAATTAAGTCATGAAAGCAATAAAACATGGATGAAACGGAATTAAGACGAATTATTTACATGGATGAACGATTGATTAATGACATGGGTGAACGAAATAGATTAAATGTGACGAATTAACGACAAATACGACAATAGACAGACGAAAATATATCAAAGGTCGAATTCCAGAAACCCGATATGAACGAATCAAATTTCTACAACCCGGATTGAGTTTAATGACGAAAACCCGCAAATATTGGATTATAAGGGATTTAAGCCGAATTTTAACGTGTTAATGATAATAATAATAATAATATACAGGTGAAATTATTATTCTATTGTATCAAAGAATTAAACAAAACAAACGAAAACGAACAAAGAACGACGGATTGACAGACGACGAAGGAAGAAGAAAAGAAGCGAGAATCGCGCCCTCACGAAGAGGCGCAGGCGAGCATCTGCGCTCCTTCGAAGAGGCGCAGCAGTTGCTGCGTCCTTTCGCGACGGTCTGTCTTCTGGAAATCCGTAAAAAGGGTTTTAAAGCACGGTTTTAGAAATCGGTTTTAACAAGTATTTTCGACATAAACCTTACATTAGTGATACAAAAAGTAAAGAACAATAATAAAAGAGAGATTTACACCCTCAGACTTACATGTTTGACGAAACGAGATGAACTAAGTTATCGATTAGTGATGCTCGACTCGAATGTAGACGAAAGTGCCCTCGTAAGAGGAAAACGATTAGATTAATTAAGTTGATTAGTTGTGGAGTTGGTCAAATTGGTCGGTCATGCAAACGAGGCTGGTACTCAGAAGGATCCGAGCTTATGTGGTCGAATGTTCAAGCACGTAGACGCCAAAAAGTAAGAACAAAGGTCTAGAATGCAAAGGGAGAAGAGAAGGGCGGACACTCGCGTGAGAAATATGAGGAGCGAAGGCTCCTACTTATACTAATCACGTGAAGGAATAGGGTTTCCGGAGAGACTTTGGAAGTGAATCTCGGAAAGATATGAAAAAGATACGAAACAATACACAGAAAAGGACCTGGGAAGAGGCGCGGCAATCACTGCGTCTCTTGGAAGAGGCGCAACACCTGTTGCGTCTGTTCCCAAGTGGTTTCCTCCTGCGGAAGAAAGATTTCCGTGTTTAAGTTATGGAATAACGGGATAATTTGGTTTTCCTTAATATTTCGTATGAATATTACGGGAAATTGTTTACCAAAGATTAAAAGATTGTGAAATATTTATAAAATATGGAATAGAAATATCCGGAACATTCCAGAACATTCTGACTCGGGATTTAACGGTTATCAGAAAATGAAGACGGTTTTAGGCCCGGACTCCAAATGTACTATAATTACTACCAAAATGACCGTATCGGCGCGTAGATGACAACTAAGAGGTGGACATTTGTGTTTGAGCAATCACTTGATGATAAACTTATGAACTGTCACAAATCGTTCCGCGTACCAAACATGTGGCCCAATCATCACCGGGTGGTTTGCGAGGGGTGCAGAAATGAGGTGTCTATAGTAATCCTTTTAGCGGTAAAGGAACACGAGCTAGTGAACTATTGGGACTCATACATACCGATGTGTGTGGACCAATGAGTATCACCGCTCGAGGAAATTATGACTACTTCATAACCTTCACCGATGACTTGAGTAGATATGGGTATATCTGTTTAATGAAGCATAAGAGTGAAGCTTTTAAGAAATTCAAGGAATTTCAAAATGAAGTAGAGAACCAATTGAACAAAATAATAAAAGCACTACGATCCGATCGTGGTGGAGAATACCTTAGCCATGAATTCGATTCACACTTGAAAGGTTTTGGCATAATATCACAACTATCTCCACCCGGAACACCACAACTAAATGGTGTTGCCGAAAGGAGAAATCGAACCCTACTTGATATGGTTCGATCAATGATGAGTCAAACCGAGCTATTAAACTCGTTTTGGGGATTTGCGATCCAAACCGCAATTAGATCTTTGAATAATAGTCCCACAAAGACAACCGAAAAGACTCCATATGAGATGTGGATGGAAAGGGTTCCTAATATATCCTATATGAAGATTTGGGGATGTGATTCTTACGTCAAGGCAAAGACCGACAACAAGCTTGCCCCAAGATCCGAAAAATGCATCTTTGTAGGTTACCCCTTGACCTCTCGAGGATATTACTTCTACAAACCTCAAGAAAACAAAGTGTTTGTGTCTTGCGAGGCTGTCTTCTTAGAAAGAGAATTTATTTCTAAGAGACAGAGTGGGAGAAATTTGGAACTTGATGAAGTTCAAGAGCTACAAACCGAGGTAGAGACGCAAAAAGATGTTCCTTCGTCGTCTAGCACGGTTATCCCTCCTCCACTTAGAAGAACGGGCCAAGTTACTCGCCATCCCGATCGATATGTGGGACTTATCGAAGAAAATAGAACACTCGATGTGTTGCTTTTAGAAAGTGACGAGCCCGCCACCTACAAAGCCGCAATCTCTAGTCCAAATTCCTCCTTATGGCTTGAAGCCATGAAGTCCGAGATGGATTCTATGCATGAAAACCAAGTTTGGAACTTGGTGGATTTGCCTAAAGGGGCAAGACCTCTTCAATGCAAATGGATTTTCAAGGTCAAGAATGGCATAGAAGGACATGATGATGTCTACAAAGCTAGGCTAGTGGAAAAAGGATTTACCCAAGTCCAAGGTCTTCATTATGATGAAACCTTCGCCCCCGTAGCCAGGCTAAGATCCATACGGATTTTGTTAGCGATCGCCGCATTTCATGATTATGAAATATGGCAAATGGATGTCAAAACCGCTTTTCTAAATGGGCATTTAGAAGAGGAGGTGTATATGATACAACCCGAAGGTTTTGTTGATTCTAAAAATCCTAACAAAGTATGCAAACTTAAGAGATCCAATTATGGACTTAAGCAAGCATCAAGAAGTTGGAATCATCGATTCGATCATGTGATAAAAGAGAATGGTTTCACTCGAAGTGTTGAGGAACCATGTTTATACATGAAATTTAGTGGGAGCAATGTTGTGTTCCTAATCTTGTATGTCGATGACATACTACTCATTGGAAATGATATTCCAATGTTGTCTTCGGTTAAGAAGTGGTTAGGTAACCACTTCCAAATGAAGGATTTAGGAGAGGCACAACGCATATTAGGTATCCAGATCCATAGAGATAGATCCAAGAGGATATTGGCACTAAGTCAAGAATCTTATGTTGATAAAATTCTTCGACGTTTCAGCATGGACAAATCCAAAAGGGGATTGGTACCTATGGTAAGTGGGACAATATTGAGCAAGTCTAAATCGCCCACCGAACCCCATGATGTTGAACGCATGAAGTTGATCCCTTATGCTTCCGTTGTTGGATCAATCATGTACATCATGATATGCACACGTCCTAATGTCTCGTATGCCTTGAGTATGACGAGTAGATATCAAGGAAATCCAGGTGGGAGTCACTGGATAGCCGTCAAGAACATCCTTAAGTACTTGAGAAGAACTAAGGATTCTATCTTAGTGTTTGGAGGAGACACCGAGCTCCGTGTTAATGGTTACACGGACTCAAGTTTTCAAACGGATAGAGATGACATGAAATCACAAGCTTGTTTTGTTTTCATGCTCAATGGTGGTGTTTGTAATGGAGAAGCTTCAAGGAAGTCGTGGATCATGATTCAACAACGGAGGTGAGTACATTGCAAAGATCGGAAGGCGCCAAGGACGCCGTGTGTGGATCAGGCAATTCACGGAAGGTCTAAGAGTAGTACCTATCGCCAATGATCCCATCACTCTCTATTGTGATAATAGTGGGACGATCTTCCAAGCCAAAGAGCCAAAGTCTAGTAATAGATCTAGACATGTACTTAGAAAATATCATGTAATTAGAGATTTCATTGAAAGAAAGGAAATTGCGATATGTAAGGTTGGGACGGATGATAACATAGCTGATCCGCTCACCAAGCCTTTATCGCAGGCTAAGCATGATGGACATGTTGCGTCCATGGGACTTAAACGCATGCCAGTTTTATGTTAGATTTTGATATGAAATAAAAGAGTTGTTTTATTTGCTCATATGCATAATCACATTTGTCTTTTATTTTTCCATTACTTTGTCATATTCAAATGGGTTGTGGAGACAAGATTGAACCCCATTAAAGTGAACTAAATTAACATAGTAATCGCCCATAGTCACTTGTATGAGGTGACGTCTCGAAGTGACTAGAGTGTGATACGATTGATGGCAAGTTTAAGTGCCATAGAGTCATATGAGAATGACTAGTCGATCACATAGGCAGACTGTTAGGAACACTTTATCGGGCTAATGACCGCTTATAGAGTTCTGGAAAAATTATATAGCCTGGTCGTGGCGAGAGCTACTATAGTATTCTAATGAGTCGATTCTTTTGACTAAACACTATTCGCCTAAGGTGGCACAGTTTCAGATTAACTTTGATTTATGTTACTACGACCTTCGTAAATGGGGTCAAATGGGCATATTTTGGGTTATGATGGTTGTGGCTAGTCGAAGGGAATAAGTTCGATAGGAATTGTGCACCCCTTGTCAGGGTTAAAACAATATCTCAGGGCCACTCGAGGAGTAATAAACTGGAAATGCGTAGCCATGTTCGGAATGTATCTATGGTAGATAATTCCGGTCAATCAATTATTCTCCAGATCGAGGAAACCACTCTCGATATGATCACTTGTAAGTACGACCTGAAAGACACCTTGCACTGAGTGGGAGATAGTAATTGGACAAGAGAATTGGTGACGCACACTTGTCGAGGATAAGTGGGGGATTGTTGGAATAAGTGTCCTCCGACAATAACGCGATCACAACTATTGATCATAATGATCACATGTTCAAATCTCATTTTTTAAGAATATATGTGGGATGTAATATTTTACAGTCAACTGGTCCACACATATCGGTAATGATTGGCTGACTAGAGTTTGACATTACTGTCGTGTGACGGTGGTGATCAGTTGATCCCCTTAGGTCATACCTATAAGGAAATACTCTTAATTGATTATTTAATTAATCGTATGCCGATACGAGTTAATTAAATTACTTAAAATTGACGGATGATTTTGTGAGTAAAGTTAACGTGTCTCATTGTAATTCGATTAAATTAGATACGGTCTAAGTAATCGAATTGTTTTATTACTTGGATAAAATTATTGTTTACGAAACAATTGAAATTGAATTGAATGAATAATTTATTATAAATACAAGACGTTGTGATTTATAATTGATAAACCGTTTTGGTACAAGTAATTACGAATTACTAGTCGATTTTGTATATGACATATTTTATGAGTATGTTGATTTTTAATATGTTAAAAATACATTAAAATTTCACATATCAAGTAACATGTCACATATGTCACAATTGACAAATGACAAAAATAAAATGGACCATCCATTTTATATTAAGTGTACCGAAATGGGGAGGGTTAGGGTCTTTAAATTGTGTTAATTATTTTTAAGTGGAAAACACAATGATAAAACCTTGCTTATAGCCTTGCATGCCTATTTTTCTTGGGTAGAAAAACAAGCTCGTGCATTGGGCACCCTTCCTCCATCACCACCGGTTTTTCCAAGGGGAAAAGTTAGAGTTTTTCCTCTAATTTTATTCACAACTTCAATATATATTTTCTAGTGTAAGAAAATAATTATTCTCTCTACATTGTGAAAACTTAGAGAAATAAAAACCTCTCAAAATCCTTCCTCTCTTGGCCGAAAAATACAAGAGAACAAAATTAATATTTTGTGTCATATTTTAAGTAAAACTTATATTTTTACTAGTTTTTTTTTTTTCTGGTAAAATGTGAGATATTTATATTATGATATAAAACAAGGTTACATATGGTGAGCTAGCATCAATTAATCATCTAATTCATACAATTCCTTCTGTCTCAACCAGTCTAAGTCCGTTTTCGTTAAGACCTTGTAATCCCTTCCTCGCACTCTAGCTTTAACTTCATCAATAACTTGATCTGCTAACCTCTCAGGCCTTAGAAGAACCCCTTCCATGTTGCTTTTATTCCTCTGCTGCCAAACATGATAGACCACACCCCACATCAGAGCAGCTTGTATACCTTGCTGCAATCTCGTACCTGTCCTCTGTGTGCACCATGCAATTATATCAGTCACTGGGAAGTTGATCTGCATCTTCTGACTGATAGCCTGTATGACTCTTCTACTGTAAATGCACTCTCACAGTAGATGATCTATGCATTCAGTCTCCTGCTCACACAGCAAACACCTATCATCAATATCCAAACCATACCCTATCAGCTTGTCTCTTGTTCTCAATGCTCCATGTGCAAATAACCAGCCTTTGAACTGATGCTTTGGTATTACATGATCATTCCAAAGACAATTATACCAGCTAACCTTTAGGTTTCTGCCCTTTAGCCAATTATAACCGTCACTGGGAGAATATTAAGACTGAGCATTCCAGTTACCAGCAGCATAACCAGGGAGCATTTCCTCTTTTACCTTGCATATCCTTCTCCAAACCCAACTAGAGTTAGTAGATGGTGTATAATCCAGCCAATCCCTCCCTTTTAGGTAATTCTTTTGTACCCACTTCACCCATATAGAGTCTTTCTTCACAGTTATCCAGTGCACTAGCCTACCAATCATAGCTTTGTTCATTATTCCCTGATCTTTCAGACCTAATCCTCTCTCTTCTTTTGGCCTGCATATTTTATCCCAGGCTACCATTGGCACCCTCCTGTAATATGTACTACTATCCCACAGGAAGTACCTATATGTGGCTTCAATCCTGCTAATGATCCCTTTGGGGATAATGAACATTGAAGCCCAATACGAGTGTAGGGAAGAAAGGACAGCCTTGACTAATACCAATCTCCCCGCATAGGAGAATTTCTTTACCCTATAATTGTGAATCCTGCTGCAAATCGTCTCCACCAGGCACTCACAGTCACTCTTTTTCATCGTGGTGGTCTGTATTGGCATCCCCAGGTACTTGAAAGGCAGCTGTCCCTCAACAAAACCTGAGACTCTCAAAATATCCTGTTTTATGTGCTCAGGCACACCCTGGAAATAGGCATTGGACTTGGTGGCACTTACCTTCAACCCAGAAGCATTAGAAAAGGTAGAGAAGGATTTTAACAGGAGCATCATAGAATGAGCATCACCCCTGCTGAAAAGAAGCACACCATCTGCAAACATCAGGTTTGCCAGCTTTAATTCTTTGCACAAAGGGTGATAGTTGAAATCAAACTTGTTAGCTGCATACTTCAGAGTCGTTGTCAAGTATTCCATGCATAAGGTAAAAAGTAGGGGTGAGAGTGGATCTCCTTGTCTAAGACCCCTCTTGCCTTGAAAATATCCAAACATATCCCCATTTAAAGAGAGTGAGAAACTAGCAGTGCTGATACACTGCATAACCATAATTTTGAAATCATCAGGGAAAAAAAGCTCATCCAACAGTTGTTCAACAAAGGACCATTCTACTGTGTCATACGCTTTTTGCAAATCAATCTTGAACATACATCTAGGAGTAGCATTTGGCCTTTCACATAATCTGATTAAGTCTTGACAAATCAGAATGTTCTCCTGGATGCTCCTATTCTGAATGAAAGCCCCCTGATTCTGATAAATTATATCAGGCAACACTTCTGCTAGTCTAGCACATAAAAGCTTTGAGATAATTTTGTATATGACATTACACCAGGCTATTGGATGAAATTGCATTACACTTTGGGGTCTCTCACATTTAGGTATGAGTGTAAGAGTTATTGCATTAATTTGCCTAAGAAGTCTTTTCTGGGTAAAGAAATCTTTGACATCACTGATAACATCCCCACCTACCACTCCCCAAGCATCTTTGAAAAATTTACTCGTGTATCCATCAGGTCCTGGGGATTTTATGTCAGGTATACTGAACAGGATGTCCCTGATCTCCTTGCCAGTGACAGGTCTTGTCAGCTGCACATAATGGTCTGCATTATACCTAGGACCTTGATCAATGATTCTTCTATGAACCTTTTTGGTTTCCTGATCATCCCCAAGCAAGTGTTGGTAGTAATCCAGAAAAGCATTGTGCACCTGCTCTGGGGTGTCATTCATTTTACCATTCCTGTCTTCAATCCTGAAGACTCTATTCCCACTCCTTCTTTTTTTGAGCAAACAATGAAAGTACGCACTATTAGGGATTTCTTTGGGTATATGCTTTTGGGAGAGGTTCTAATTTGAACCGTGTTCATCCATTATAAGGAAAGATCAAGAACTAACAAGAAGGTGATCTTGTTGGTGCCCAAATGGCCGAAAATAAGATGGTGAGAAATCGATTTTTCCATCTCCTTTTATTAAGTTTGCATGCATAAGATCTAGCATTTATTTTATGACTATATAAATCAATTCATATATGAATATGTAATCTTATGAGATTAATGAATCTAACAGTTCTCGAGGTGCGTCCTCGGCTTAGTGGAGTCACTTGCGGGAGTGGCTTCACGCCCTTGATTTGCCCTCTGTGGAACCCGCCACAGAAGGGGATGTGCACATTAAGGAACATGGGTTATCTCTCGGATTAGATGAGTGAGGCTTAGGTGGGAACGGCTGCGGTCCCCTTCTGGCGGTGTGGATTACTGGTTGCGATTGTTAATCCGGCAGGACTGGACCTTCGGGCAGTCAGAGATGTGTGGGTGATTGGAAGAGGTGGTGTATGTGTGTGTTTGTGCCGACTTTTGTATTTTTTCCTTCAGTTACTGACCTTGTGTGGTGTTGTTGTGTTGTCTTCTTGTGTTGTGTCTGCCGTGATCCACTATGGTGAGCAGTCGGTCTTAGTAGGTTGATGTCTCGATCGTAGCTGGGTGCTTGGAGGGATGAGTCTACCAAGAGTCTTGGCAGAGATAGTTTCACCTAGTTGATAGTTATCACGAGTTGTATCTTTTATTTGGTTTAAATCACTTGTAATTTATTATAACTGTTCTTTTATCGACGTTTGATTATTACTGTTCTCGGGCAACCGAGATGGTAACGCCCTTATCTGCTTCGGAAGGTCTTGTTAAGGCTCCTGGTAGATAGGGGTGTTACAGCCCCCGAATCAAACAAGACAAAAGATGGCGTATTATGAACAAGAAAGGTACCGGTAACAATGTGAGCGTCATTTTCTGCCTCCTGCTTGCCCATCATAAAGAGCTTCCTACTGCTTTTCTGACTTCCACCCTGGACCATGGAATTCGAAGTAGTTGGCTTGGCTACCGAGTTCTGCGTCACACTGTTGTTCGGACTCTGATAGGACTTTCCATTATTGCGGTTGTAGCCACCATTGTTGTTGTTCTGCCCTCCGCAGTTATCCTACGACCCAGATGGCCTGTTGCTAGCAAAACTTTGGCTTGGAGCCTGAGAAAAGTTCCCTTGATAAGTCTCTAGAAAGCCTTCTCCTCCTCTAGCACTGGTGCACTCATGTCTCTTATGACCCACTCTGCCACAGTTGAAGCAGGTAAGGTGGGAGTTATCACTAGTACTCCGACCGCCTCCTCTTCCCCAAGCTCGAGATCCCCTTACATACCCAGATCCTCCAGAAAAGGTCCTAGCTTGATTGTGATTGCCCCTTTGTGGCCCGACTGGTTGCCACTCTCACTCACCGCCTTCCTTTTCTCAACGTTTCTTTCCTTGGTTAGTTCCACTAACCTCTCGGCGTGCCCAGCTCGTGCTTTTACATCTTTCACATATGTGAGTACCCCAGCTGGTAGTCTATCCATGATCTTCGGTGGCAACCCCTTTTCAAAGCGAAGAGCTAAACCCCGTTGACCCATCTGCATATCCTCTGCGTATCTTGACAACTCTATAAACCGGTGATAGTACTCCGTAACGGTCATATCATCAGCCATGGTGAAAGAATCGAACTCAGCTCTCATCTTGTGACGGATGTTCTCCGGCACAAAATGTTCCCTCATAGTGCTCTTGAAGCCTGCCCATGGAATAACATCATATCCCCGGTCCTAATAGTATGCCCTAGCATCCTCCCTCACATTCTGCCACCATACTCCAGCCTCATCCCTTAGGTAGAACGCAGCCTATTCTACCATCATCTCTGCCGGACACTTCACAACCTCTAGCAAACTCTTCATCTCAGGGTGCCAATTATCGAGCATCTTTGGCTCACCCGTGCCCTCATACGTAGAAGGGTGGAAGCGAGAAATAGTGGTGCTTAGCTGGGATGCGTCCACCGGTTTCTCATCTCCCTTACCCACGTTCTTGAGTGCCTCCATGAGCGCATCTTGCTGCTCAATCATTTGGGCAATCTCATCCACAGTCATCTCAGTAGCTTGGACGTACGCAGCTGACCTCTTTGGCGGCATTTTGAGCCGATGTAACCAATAAAATCGTAATCACATAGCCTACGACTCAAAATAAACAAACCATCCGCCAAAGAAGTACTCGGTCGAGTACTGTGTAATACTCGGTCGAGTAAGAACTACTCGGTCAAGTAATGACACTACTCAGTCGAGTATTCCACTCCAGTATGTCATTGTTGGCTTCCCGTCCAACCGAGGTTCACGTGTTGGGCGCGCTTCAAAGCTCAATGGATCAAGTTTCATGGAAAAATATGGAACATTATATAAGCATATGGAAATGTCTACGGTGTCCTAAAAGTTTCCAGAACATGGTAGAGTCTTCTAGAATATTCTAGAGGGGTCCGGATTATTTTAGAATAGTGTGGAGTAATCTATAGAGTATTCTAAAAGTGTCTAGAATATTCTAAAATAGTGTGCAGCCTTCTGGGTTGTTCTAGATTGTTCTAGTGCATACTAGAACTGTCTAGAATGGTCCATAATGTTCTAGTAGGTACTAGAATATTCACGTACGTGGTAGAGATGTCTAATAGTGTCTGGAACATTCCGGAAGTTTTTGGGGCTGTGATGTCCAGAGCATTCTAGAAGGTTCCGCTTCTAGAGAGTTCCGTAGGAGTAGTATAAATAAGGGTAAGGGGCATCATTTGCCAACCATCCTACAAAACACACACACAAACACACCAAACATTGTATCCAAGCCTTGTAATTCTCTTTAGCATTCAAGTGTAATATAAGTAACTTTTCACACTTAGTGTCCAGCCTTCTTATTCGACATTTAGCCAATACAACACATAATATTCCGCTGCAAAGAGGTTGTCTGACTTAGGTTCTGAAGGGGTGCGAGTTAAGTGGCACACGAGCTTAGTTTTCTTGTGTCAAAGTAACCAAGGCGTGACAAGTAGCTAACCTCCAAATCACATAAAACATACTCGGTCGAGTATATATGGTACTCGGTCGAGTATGCCTCACTCGGTCGAGTACCCCTCTTACTCGGCCGAGTGATCACAACCAGTAGCTACTGCCTCGTACAAACAAATAAACACTCGGTCGAGTGCTTGGTTACTCGGCCGAGTATCCCCTACTCGGTCGAGTACCCGCCCTGCTCGGCCGAATCATGACAAAAACGAGCTAACTAATACGGAAAACATACTTAAATATGCATACGATATATCCAATATATTACTACCCTTCCAAAGCTAGTTAATAATATATTTATCATGCTCAAGTACTATCATGCTCAAGATATGCAATCACTTTCTCATTTCATCCAAAAAATTCACAAGAATCACAGATACAGATACAACACATTACTTCAGCACACAACGATTCCTAAGACACCCCTATGTTGACCGACTCGAAGTTGTAAGAGCCTCAATACGACTTCGAGACGTCTCCCAAGTCTTTGGGGTAGCTCCAAACAACTCTTATATGGGTTCATATTAATTAGACTCCCTATGTTCATTTGGTTCATTCGTTTTAGGTTTGATACGAAAATTATTCGAACTTTCGTGGTAGCGGAAGAAAATCAACAACTCGTGACCAAAAATGATGGAGAATGGACGCGATGAACAGTACAATGAATAGTGACGGTGAACTGTACGTGAATAGTAACACGGTAAACAGTAATTTTAGTGATGTGACTCATATTGGAACACTTTTAGTCCCCGAACTAGCCTCGTTCCTATGCTTTCTTGCATGTATTAGGGTCGTTTCTTATCTTTAGCTTCCTACTTTGCATATTCTTTGAGATTTTGTGTCCTTGGTAGGAGAGGAATACTAACCTAGCATATATGGAGCAATTTGGAGCTAAATGGATTGCATCTAATGACCAAACAACAAAGAAGAGACCGGTATTAAAGGTCTAAGTAGATAGAACAAGTATTTCGGCAATGATGAAGGACCCCCAAGGCTCCTCAACGATCCCAACGGATCTTGAAGCAGCCAATTGAAGAAGAAGCCACACTGGCCTATGGGACGGGCGTCCCTAGCTCAGCCCGAGCGTCCTGATGATCAAGACAGGTGTCCCAAGACTCTGCCTAAGCGTCTTACAGGCAGGACATGCGAATTCTCTTACAGCACGAACGTCCAATAGGGTTAGGTCCAGCGGCTCCTTAGGGACATGCAAGGCGTTAATCTTTTTTTTAGGGACTTAATCGTCATTTAAGCCCTTAGTTACCCTAATACTTATACTTAGTATAAATACCCCATTGTATTAGGAGATTAATCATCAAGTTTTAATCAAGTTCTTACCAATTCCTAATCATGTTTTAGTAGAGTTTATTAGTACTAATCAAATTGTATTACACAATTCAATCTTAATCAAATATTAATCTTTCCTTAATCTTCAAGTGTTCTTAGATTTAGTTGGGTAATTTGAAGACTATTTGGGTTTATTGGAGAATTAACAACTCTTCATCATTCATCAAGTTTTCTTCTATTATTCTTTGCTTATTATTTGGATCATCTTAAGTTGGTACAATTCCTTTTATCCTTTGCTTAATTATTGTTTATTACTTTACTCATTCACCACGTTTAGCCTTGTTAATATGATTGACACCCTTATTAGCATGTTTTCCATGATCATGAGTGAGTAGTCTCCTAGCTAGGGTTAATGGGGGATTAGGGAAATTATTCATGGGGTAGATCTTAACTTAATAAGTTCATATGATTGCTTGCTTGTTGTAGTTTCAACTTTTGCACATGTTATGCTTGATGAAATGGTTGATTGACAATCTAGCATAAATCTCTTATCCACTCAACAAGACTTGTAAGACATAAACCAACCCAAGGCATGTTAGACCATGCATATAGTTGAATAGGAAGAAACTCAGTTGACTTGTAGGTGTTGTAAAGTCTTGACCGACTCGACCCCGAGACCCAAACCTTCCTAGGAATTGTAAGATATAAACTAACTCGATTCCACTACAACAATAATTTGCTTGCATCTATGAAGCTTGTTTATGAGATCTCACCATGATTCTCTTATGAACCCATGACGCCCTAGTGCCTTAATCAATTGTTTAAAAATCCTATTTGTTTACTTTGATTTGTTTTGCTTTCATTTCATTACATTTCATTGTTAATTAGTTTAGATTTCAAACCTCAAACTCAACCCAAATTGTGACACCCTAAGAAATAACTCTCTACAACCGATAAATAAATACAATACCCGTCCCTTGGGATTCGACCTTTACTTGCCACTCTACTAAGAGTAATTAGTTGAGATTATAAATATTGTTTTGATTGGTAAGCTTAGACGACAAAGTTTGAACCGAATCAAAAATGGCGCCGTTGTCGGGGACGGTGTTCAATTGAATTGTTATCATTTGTTATTTTTAGTTGTGTCTTTCTTAACCTTGGGGAAGTAAAACTCCTCAAGGTAGTTTTAACTGTTTTCTAATTGTTTGATTTTTGCATGTCTAGGAGATCACAAGGCGGTCTTTTGCCTATTGATCCCGAGATCGAAAGAACCTTGACCAATATTAGAAGAACCGTTAGAGGGACTTCAACAATTGTGGGTATTGGAGAACTTGTGGACATTGGTATCATCTATTCGGATAGTGTTGAGTTTACCAACCCTTTTGCAAGATAAGGAGAGGAAAACCAAATTCCAAACCAACCACAAAATCAACCTACAATGCCTAAATTTTCATCTCATTCCGTACCAACCGAGGAGAACTTACCAAATGGTACTCCAACACCACCCCACTTAACCGGTAATTTCATTGCCAAATCCGCATTCATACAATTAGTTGAGAGAAGTCAATTTGGAGGGATGTCTAGTGAAGATCCTCACCAATACACGGAGACTTTTTGTGACTATTGTGATGCAATTTCCCAAATGGGGGTAACTCAAGACCAAATTCGATGGGTATTGTTTCCTTTTTCTTTGATCGGAGCCGCAAAGCAATGGTTGAAAAGCCTAGACAAGGCCACTCTTGGAATTGATTCATGGAAGAATTTAGCACTTGCCTTTTACAAGAAGTTCTATCCTCCGAAGAAGACCAACATGTTAAGAGCCTAAAGCACCGGGTACAAGCAAAGAGATGAAGAGTCTCTATATGAGGCTTGGGAGAGATTCAAAGATACATGTCGCTCTTGTCCTCACCATGGACTAAGCGAATGGTTTCTTGTCCAACAATTTTGGAATGGGTTGTATGAAGATTCAAGGAATGTGCTAAACATGGGTTCTAATGAAAGATTCACCGAGGTTGATGACAACCAAACTTGGGCAAAGATAGAGGAGATGGCATTTCACAACTTTCATTATAGTAGGCCAAGAAAAGCTACTAGGGGAGGGAGACATGAAGTTCACTCCGTCACACAATTGAGTGCCGATTTGGGTGCCCAACTAAGCTCCCACATTGACATAATGAACTTAAAATTTGAGAAAGCCATAGCCAAGATGAATGAAGCTTCTCAATCATCCAATCAATATGGCAATGCCATGGTGGCAACATCTTCTATCCCAAATGGAGTGTGTGAGAATTGTGAAACTTTGGTACATGATCAACAAGAGTGTAGGGGCACAAGTGAGCAAGTGAATGCTTTCCAAGCATACAAGAATGGCACCCCTTACTCCAACTATTACAATGAAAACACCAAATTTCACCCAAACTTCTCATACAAAAGCCAAAATGTTCAAAATCCTCAACCAACATACACCCCACCTCCAATGAGAAATCCTACTCAAAGACCATACTTCAACCAAAATCAACCCTCTTACAATCAATCCAATGACCAAGGTTTTGATGTTAAAAAAGCGGTCCTCTAAATGCAAAAGAGACAACAAGATTTCTTTGCTCAAATGCAAAGAGATAGCCAAGCCAAAGACACTACCATCAACAATATCCTTGCTCATACCAAGATGTTCCAGTTGGCTTCTTCAAGTTCCCAAAGACAAAAAGGACAATTACCTCCTCAAGGTAATCCTCCTACAAGACATGAAACTATCAATACCATCCACTTGAGGAGTGGTACAAGATATGAGGCACCTAAGATACCAATTGAAGAGGATGTTATTAAGGAAAGTTTAAAGCAAAAAGATGTGATGGAACCATTGAGAAGAAATCCTAAGGTAGTACAACCAACTACCAATGAGTCATCAAAGAAGAGAAATGAAGAGAAGGCCAAAGAAGTTGATAAAGAGCCTATTGTGATTAGACTTCCATTCCCAAGTCATCAAGCCAAGCCCAAGGTTGATGAGAAACTTGGAAAGTTCATGAAGATTGTGAAGAACTTAGAGGTTTATATACCATTCACGGAGTTGATTGACCATGTTCCGGCCTATGCAAAATACATGAAATATATCCTTGCCAAGAAGAAGTCCATAAGGAAGTTGGAAACCATTGCCTTCACAAAAATAAGTAGTGCAATTCTTCAAGGGAATTCCCCACCTAAGCTCAAGGATCCGAGAAGTTTCTCCATTCCATGTACCATTGGTGATACCACAATCAACAAGGCACTATGTGATCTAGGTGCAAGTGTGAGTGTCATACCATATTTGGTATGTGAAAGGCTAGGAGTGGGAGAGCTCAAGTGCACTAACATGGCCTTACAGATGGCAGACCGAACAACAAAGAAACCACTTGGGGTATGGGAAGATGTGCCGCTAAGAATTGGAAAGTTTTTCATACCGGTGGACTTTGTTATTGTTGATATGGAGGAAGATTCCAACATTCCAATCATTCTAGGAAGACCATTCCTACACACCGCCGGAGCGGTGATTGATGTAAAGCACGGGATGCTCACACTTAAAGTTGGTGACGAAACAATCACCTTTAATCTTGATAAGACTATGAGAGCTCCCAACTTGCTTGAGCCATGCTTTATGGTTTATCACTATAGCCGGGAAGGTGACAAGAAGAAAATGGAATCCCCATTCAAAGGACAAGTTAAAGATGGAAATCTCAAAGAGAAAGGCAATGACACAACGCCTAATTGGAAGAAAGATATTGATGATGTTGAAGTGGATCTATTTGGAGAGCATGGAATTTTTAACAACAAGAATGAGAGCTTGCAAAGCTCACCCCTCATGACAAGAATTGATAGAGGGCTCTTTGGCCATGACAACAAGGAAGAAGAGTTGTTCTTGCCAACTCATGATCCTCCCAACATGGGGAGAGAAGCAAAGGAAGTATGTGGTCTATAGGATGACGAGTTTGAAGGACTTGTTCACCCTTACATTGAGAATGCTATGACTCTAAACCAAGGCTTTGTAGATCCTTGTCACCTCTTCGACTCGGATTACTACATGAATGAAGACAACAATGTGCCAAGGTCTATGCAAGACCTCTATCATGACAATGAACAAGCCTTTGACTACTTCTTCAAGGCGTTGAGCAACATCAACAACGCCCTTGCTTTACCTCCTTGACACCTCCCAAAAGAAGGAGAGTTTGGTGGAGTCCTCCCTAAACCACCATTTTTAAATATTCTAACTTCTTAACTTGCGTACATTATTCAATTTTTGCAATGCATTTTATATACCTTGTTATATAATTTTTGTAACATGAGAGCATGTGAGGGAGATATTTTAATGTGTTTTGAATGTGTAGTGTTTGGTGATGAAGTGTAGGGAAGCAATCGCCTAGGCTAGCCAAGCCTTTGTAGTGCAACCTCATGACAATGGAATAGGAAATGAAGAAGCAAGGATTGCGGGAAAGGGATCCCCACGGGCAGACCTGAGCTCGTGGGGGGCTGAAGCAAGGAAGAAAAGAAAAAAAATGAGTTGCAGCAGAATCTGCCCGAGCTGTCTTCAGGACGGGCGTCCCAGTGTATGATCCGCTCGAGCCGAGCTCAGGACGGGCGTCCCCATAGCTTAAGTAAAAATCTTGATTCAAAATCCCCCCGTCCCCATATGAGATGGAGCGTACCGACCTGTTTCTAAGCATAAACACGGGACCCTCCATTCCTCAATCTTCATTTCTATTCTTCTTCAAACACAAACACAACAAATTCCCTCACTACAACCATAAACCCCATCATCCAAAAACACAATTTTCTCAACCAAATTCATCCAAATCAATTGCAAACTTGCTCATAATCAAAACAAATCACTCCTTTGTCAACAAAAAGACCTTTAAACATCAAATTCTTCACAAAATCAACCAAAATTTCTAGGGTTAGGGTGAAATCCGAAAACCCCCAAATTGATTGAAAATTTGATTGAAATTGGAAGATTAAGAGAGCATTCAAGCATACTCAAGGTTTGTTGACACTAACTTGAAGGAGAAATCAATAATGTCAAGCACAAAGGGCAACACCAAAGCACCCAAAGCCCCAACTTTATCCAAAAGGCAAAAGGTTCTAGCATTCAATGCTCTAGTGGTGGTACAACAAGCTATCGAGCAAGAAAGGGGGGTCATTGAGGCCGTTGTAGAAGTTACTACCACTTAACCGGAGATTGAGCAACTAAAAGATTATCCGGAGGTAACTTTTATTTCCAATGATCATAAAAAAGCCTTTGAATCCCTTGATAGGAATAAAATTATCGCCACTAAGTTCGTATGTCAAGACACTTTTGGGAAATTGGGGTGCTAGAACAAACAAGAGCATTTTTCGAGTCCATGGGATTGTCTACCTTGTTCGAAATGAATGAATTAACTTACCCTTCCCTAACATTGGAGTTCATAAGATCTTTGAAGGAGTATAAGGTATAGACTCGGAAATATGTCGAATTTCGTCTTGAGAACAAGAGTAGGAGGATTTTTATTGGTGAGTTCGGAAAGGTTTTTGGAATTAAGGATCTTTGGGATGTTAACAAGAAAACCGACAACTTTGATGCCAAGCCACTTTGGAAGGCGATTTCCGGGAGGAAGTTGACTACATTTAGAGAGTGTAACGCCTTGTATATCCATCATCCGGGTATACGGTATTGGCATAGGTCCATTTCCAACACCTTGATTGCTAGGAAAGAAGCTGCCCATATGACCGAACTCGACCTCACCTACTTGGATTCCAAGATGAATGCCCAAGGGAAATCAAAGAATGAATATAATATCCTTCAATTGTTGATTAAGAGATGGTTAGATTTCAAGGAAGGCAAAGAGAAAGCGGCTTTCATTGTGAATGGAGGCTTGATAACAAGATTGGCATAGCACTTTAACCGATAATTCAATGAAGATAAAACCTACAGACCGGTTAAAGGTGGCAACCTCCTTGACATGCACACTTTGATCCACAAGTTTCATTAGGTAAAACATGACAACTCTGCCCAAGGCTATGAGTGGGTGATCAAGGATGCCAATTCAATTATCTTGCCCGGGAAAATTTGTCGTCTCAACACTCGCCGTTACAACTACCTTCTCCCCGTCTCAAAGATTGCCAAGAATATCATCAAAGAGCAACAATGTCCTAATGAAGAAACCTCCTCCTTAGTGGTACCTCCTTACCCCTTTGCCTACCAAGAGTTCACAACAAATTATCCTAGTGTTGTGACGGGCAATGATTACTTGGTACAATTCATGAAGCATATCCATAAAGAAGCCTACAATGATCGGGTGAACGCTTATTACGCTTAATATCCGCCCCTTTACCACCTTGCTAGGCAAGGACTCCTTGATCCCAAGAGTTCTTTGCCGGATTGGGCGGATAGAAAAGTGTTCTTTCCTAAAGCTTATAGAAATGAAGAAGGAGATGCTCGGGAAACTTGGGAGATTGAGGAGGTTGTTGATGGTGATGGAGAAGGTAGTGGGTCTAACCATGATGATGATGATGAAGAGCAAGGTTCAAGTGGAAGTGAAGAAGAAGAGGATGATGATGATGCCTCCGGGTCCATGGAGGGAGATGATGATGATGAGGTGAGTGAAAGTTTATGGTTGACAAAGCATGAAGGAGGACGACACAAGTGCGGGGTAGATAGCTTATGCTCGCATTTCGACCTATTCCATTGTGAGTCTCCTACCCCTCCTTTTGCTTTGTTTTTATCTCTTGTTTACTTTATTGACATGACTTGTATAGCTTATATAACATTTAAGTTTAGAGCATTTAGAGAGTCATTTTGGACTCTTTGATGGATGAGAGTTTTTTAGTCCTAGCACCACCGAATGACACACACCTCTGTAATATTGAGGTGACTATCTTTTTTTTTTTGCTCCCACCGTAAAGAATCCAAAATGACAACTTACTTCTCATGCATTTCATTCGCTTGCTTGTGAATAAACTTCCCTCTTTTTGCACTAAAAATAGTGTTTTGTTCGGTTTGAGGAAGTTCATTCATAAGCAACCCGAGTTAATTTAAATTAGCTCTCCGAATAATTGAAAGCATGCATCATATAGCTTAACTTAATTTGCATCACTTGTATATACTCATCATATGTAAATATCTCACATGTAGTTTGCATTTAGTGTAGAATCATGCATCATATCATATCATTCATTTGCATAATTCTAAGTGTGGGGATGGGGAATTCTAACACTTATTTCAAAAATGATAAAAATTTGAAAAAAATTAAAAATCCAAAAACATGGTCTTTCCTTTGTAGTGTAGAAGTGTATATATTGTATGTATTTGTTTGTTTGTTTGTCACTCTTATCACATTGGATTGACTACGCTACATTCGAGGCATGAAGGAAATAGAAGACCACAAGGTATGATCTTTCCAAATCTCCTTCCTCCTTTTTATACGTTAATGACAATGTGGCTATATTTTGATTGATGCGGTACAAATCAATGTGTTGTTAAGAGTTTGCATTTAGTTTACATGACATATTAGTTGATAGAAACATATGCATTAGAGTTGTATATATGTTAGTTGCATCATGGCATGTAGTTTCATATTAGAATTGTTTTGTGAAAATGCCTATTTGGGAAGCTTGACAAGTGTATAAAAGGCCCGTGTACATAATTTTTCTCCTTGAGAGTTTGTTTACTAGAATACTCTCAAGACACCCTAGGATGTGTCATACTAGTATCCTTTGACCCATGGACTAAGGCCTAGTCAAGAGTGCCTTGTGGTGTGATAAATCCTTGGCTACCGTTTATTCCAAGGTGACCCTTGATGCCATGCAACCGTTCTTACACTTCTACCATCATATTTTGTCAACAAAAAGGGAATGGGCACAAAAATGTTAAATTGAGTTCAAGCTATCAAATGTCAAATGTTTGCAATTGCATGAATGAAAAGAGGAGAAAAAATAGACTCATGTGCTTATAATAGATGTACTCTTGCTACAAATGGGGTTTGAAAAATGTTCAAAAATGCAAAATTGAAATTGCCAAGTATCAAAATGTCAAACATCCAAAAATGGCAAGAAATGTTCTTCAATTGTCAAATACTACAAAAATGGGGGGAAAACAAACCCAAAAGCAAACTAATATCAATGAAACTCATGTACTTTGAAACCCTTTTATCCTTTGATGATCCAATTTTGTTGCATGGTGGAAAGGGGACGGCCCTTCTTCTTGTCTAGGCAAGAGGGGGAATTCCGTGATCTTACAGTATTTTTTAACACCATAGGGACTTGGCTCTTGACAAAAGCATTTAGCAATTATGGATAAAGGTAACCTAGTTTAACACAACTTGGAGGTGAGTAGTTTGTATCCTCTTCGACTTAGTAGCTAGGAGAACCAGTATCTATGATGGAGTGTGTGCCCTTGAATTGCTTCCCTTGTAGGTGATTTCCGCTACTTAAATAAGGAAAGTGGCTATTCTTTTTGTAGATGCATTCTCTACTTGATCTTATGTGCTTAAATGTTAGGATGCATCGCCATTTTCGCAAGCTCCACCTTGCCTTGCAAGAAGGCATCTTACCTCATAGGTGTCTTGTTGTGAGTTGAAGGGGCGGAGTGAGACCCGCTAATTGTCTCACATCGACTATTAGTATTAATAAAAGTCATAGTTTTAGTCACCTATTTACTCGGGACGAGAAAAGGTTCGGTTTGGGGATATTTGATGTGACTCATATTTGCACACTTTTAGTCCCTGAACTAGCCTCGTTCCTATGCTTTCTTGCATTTATTAGGGTCGTTTCTTATCTTTAGCTTCCTAATTTGCATATTCTTTGAGGTTTTGTGTCCTTGGTAGGAGAGGAATGCTAACCTTACATATATGGAGCAATTTGGAGCTAAATGAATTGCATCTAACGAACAAGCAACAAAGAGGAGACCGATACTAAAGGTCTGAGTAGATAGAACAAGTATTTGGGCACTGATGACGGACCCCCCAAGGCTCCTCAACGATCCCCACGGATCTTGAAGCAGCCAATTGAAGAAGAAGCCACACTGGCCTATAGGACGGGCGTCCCTAGCTTAGCCCGAGCGTCCTGATGATCAAGACGAGCGTCCCAAGACTCTGCCCGAGCGTCCCACGGGCAGGACAGGCGAATTCTCTTACAGCATGGGCGTCCAATAGGGTTAGTTCGAGCGGCTCCTTAGGGACTTGCAAGGCGTTAATCTTCTTCTTAGGGACTTAATCATTATTTAAGCCATTAGTTACCCTAATACTTGTACTTAGTATAAATACCCCCATTGTATTAGGAGATTAATCATCAAGTTTTAATCAAAGTTCTTACCACTTCCTAATCAAGTTTTAGTAGATTTTATTAGTACTAATCAAGTTGTATTAAACAATTCAATCTTAATATTTCCTTAATCATCCAAGTGTGCTTAGATTTAGTTGGGTAATTTGAAGACTATTTGGTTTATTGGAGAATTCACAACTCTTCATCATTCATCAAGTCTTCTATTATTCTTTGCTTATTATTTGGATCGCCTTAAGTTGGTACAATTCCTTTTATCCTTTGCTTAATTATTGTTTATTACTTTACTCATTCATCATGTTTAGCCTTGTTAATAAGATTGACACCCTTATTAGCATGTTTTCCATGACCATGAGTGAGTAGTCTCCTAACTAGGGTTAATGGGGGATTAGGGGAATTAATCATGGGGTAGATCTTAACTTAATAAGTTCATATGATTTCTTGCTTGTTGTAGTTTTAACCTATGCACATGTTATGCTTGATAAAATTATTGATTGACAACCTAGCATGAATCTCTTATCCACTCAACGGGACTTGTAAGACATAAACCAAATCAAGTCTTGTTAGACCATGCATATAGTTGAATAGGAAGAAATTAAGTCGACTTGTAAGTGTTGTAAAGTCTTGACCGACTCGGCTCCAAGACCCAAACCTTCCTAGGAATTGTAAGATATAAACTAACTCGATTCCTCTACAACAATAATGCTTGCATCTATGAAGCTTGTTTATGAGATCTCACCATGATTCCCTTATGAACCCATGATGCCCTAGTGCCTTAATCAATTGTTTACAAACCCTATTTGTTTACTTTGCTTTGTTTTGCTTTCATTTCTTTACATTTCATTGTTAAGTAGTTTAGATTCCAAGACTCAAACTCAACCCAAATTGTGACACCCTAAGACATAACTCTCTACAACCGATAAATCAATATAATACCCGCCCTTTGGGATTCGACCTTTACTTGCCACTCTGCTGAGAGTAGTTAGTTGAGATTATGAATATTGTTTTGATTGGTAAGCTTAGATGACAAAGTTTGAACCGAATCATATAGTTAAGACATAATAACTGTAAATCGAGTTAATGTTTGAAAACGCGTCAAACAAGAACTAATTTTGGATCGAAAACGTGTCGAACCGAGAGAAACAATTGCAAGGCAAAAGCTTAAGATTTTATTATAACTTAAATGATGAAATAACAATACATATGACCTTTATTTATAGTTCTAAAACCGACCCAGAGGTCAGCTATTATTCTCCTAAAACAAGCTGAAAACAGAGCAACAATCTTTCTTAAAATCGACTTTCCTAAAGCTATTATAATTGCCTTGCCTTATTCTGAAATTACTATTGGGAAATAACCTACTTTGTAATATTTAATTGCTTATTCTTAAATAATAATACTACTAATAATAATATTAAGTAAGCCACCGAATTAAATTAAACTCCAAGCTGTTGTACTCCGAGTTGGATCAATGCTCCACGAGCCTTGCTTGCACTTGAGCCCAAATAAACGACATTGCTTTGATTTGCGTGCACTGCTGCATTTTCCACTTCCTTGACATCGAGCACAGCTTCGTCATCTTCATTTGTCAAGGACATTTTCGGATCATCCCCTCCCCCTTTGAAAGGAATTGTCCTCAATTCAGCAATCCCATCATCATCGAGATAGGGCGATAAATCACCTATATTGAATGTCGCATGTACTCCATAATCTCCTGGAAGCTCGACCTTGTAAGCATTGTCATTCACCTTGGCTACGACCTTGCATGGTTCCTCGGCCTTTGGCATAAGCTTGTTCTTTCGCTTGCTCTGAAATCTTTCCTTCCTCAAATGTACCCAAACCAAGTCCCCTGGTTCGAACAACGTTAGTCTCTTATGCTTATTCGATTTCATCTTATAAGCTTCATTCACGGACTTGATTCGATCTCGTACCTGCTCATGTAATTTACTCATTGATTTTAGCTTAGACTTTGCATCCTTATGCACCAACTCGTCTTTAGGCAAATGAATTAACACCAATGGCAATTATGGATTCAGGCCGTACACTACTTCAAACGGGGAGTGCGTAGTAGCAAAAGTAGGAGAGCGATTGTAAGCAAATTCAGCATGTGCAAGCTTCAAATCCCAATCCTTTTGAGTCTTACTTACCAATCCTCGCAATATAGTCCCCAAAATGCGATTCGACACTTCTATTTGTCCATCGGTTTGAGGTTGATGTGATGTACTAAACAAGAGCTTAGTTTCCACCTTTCTCCACAAAGTATTCCAAAAATATCTTAGAAACTTCGAATCACGATTAGAAACAATCGTTTTGGGAACTCCATGTAAACAAACTATCTCACGATAGTACAAGTCAGCCACATTACTTGCATCATCGGTTTTGTGACAAGCGACGAAATGCGCCATCTTTGAGAATCGAATGTTTTCTGAATACCGAAATGGCCAGCCAAATCTCCACCATGTGCTTCTCGAACCAATAACTCACGAACCGAGTGCCTAGGAATACAAAGACAATTACCTTTATATAGAAAACCGTCTTACAATACGAAGTCTTTAAACGTGCCAGCCTTACAATTAACATACAATTCGCTGAAATCTTCATCTTTGATATAATAATCCTTTAAAGTTTCAAACCCAAGCAAGCGAACATCGAGTGTAGAGAGCAAAGAATACCGGCGAGATAGAGCATCAGCAACAACGTTACTCTTACCATCCTTATAATTTGAAGAAAAATGAAACGATTGCAAAAACTCAACCCATTTAGCATGCCTCGGGTTTAACTTCTGCTGCCCGTTTATATATTTCAATGATTCATGGTCCGAATATAAAATAAAATGACTCGGATAAAGATAGTGACTCCAGTGATCAAGAGCTCTCACAATAGCTTAGAATTCCTTATCGTAAGTTGAATCATTAAGCCTCCCTCCTCCCAACTTTTCATAAAAGAACGCAATGAGATGTTTACCTTGTATAAGCACGGCTCCAACTCCAACACTGCTAGCATCACATTTAACTTCGAAAGGTTGTGTAAAATCAGGTAAGGCCAATACAGGAGCCTCATAAAGCCTCTTCTTGATCGCCTCAAACGCTCTTTGGACTGCTTCACTCTGTGGACATGGGCCACAGGCCGGTCTGTGGATTTGGGCCACCTACCGGTCCGTAGTCACGGGCCACCTGCACGCCAAGTCAAATTGTGGACATGCAGCGGTCTTTTGAAAGCCACGCTCGGCGGCGTAAAAATGATTTCGACCAGATTGCTTTAGATCGGTCGGTTTCGTCTCGGTAAAGGTCTCGAAACGATTAGAGATGTTCGGAGTCGCCACCAAGCATTTATGGGATGCCTGGAACCCGTTCGAAATCCACTTTATACCTAGGTCAATCAAGGCAAAAAGCGGTGTTTGACGCAGGTACTAAAGATAAGGACTCGTCCCCCTTTTAGCATTCTATGCCTAAAATGACTCTCGTACGCCCTGGATAAGGCCATCCACTATCCAAAGGTTCTGAGTAAGGGGTGAGGGTACGTATTGGGAAGCCCTTTAATTGGACACCCAATCCCGTCCGCGTTAGCGGCCTACACTGATTGATCGTGGTTGTTTAAGTGCAGGAGTTGATAAAACGGTGTAAATGCATGAATGCACATCCAAAAGTCTTCACCTAACATGTGAAAATTTCCTAAGTCGGTTTGTTAATCCAAATATAAAGCATAAGATGTCAAGTTGGATTTAGATTGATTTGCATGTGAAAACGGAAATTAAACATCCATTTACCAAGTTCGGGTTATGATGCTTAACACGATCCATTTATTGAAAAAGGGTGTCAAATGACAAAGTGTAAAAAATGTAAACTTGTCAATCTGATCCGTCACGTATTCGGATAAACCGTAATCGGGATCGTCCTAGACAAGTACCAAAATGGGACGAACGATGCCCAGCGGCTACGTTAAGGCGCGAGCCTATTGGCGAGATAAAGGGCTCTGCCCTGGTTTTGAAAGATGAAAACAGACGGCCGCTTGGGGCGCGAGCCATGAGCCGACCTAAGAGGGCGTCTCCTGGTTCTTGAAAAGGTTATTTAAAACCGTATTTATGATTAAAGATTTGCAAATGTTGTTTGCATGACTCGGAATAATTACTATTGTGTTAGTAACATTCGTTGTCGGATTTACATGTTTGAAAAGTATAGTTTACAGACAAAAATGTAAAATATTTGATTTGAACTAATTATGTTAAGTTCATTTCTTTGTAATTAGTCAAGTTAATCATCGTACTCGGATTAAATCGACATGGTATAAAGAACCAAGGGTGATTATGAATTATGACTAATATATTTACAAATGTAAACAAATGAGAAAATGGTAAATAAAATAAAAGGTGTTTAAAATACCCTTTAATTTTTAATTAACCAACTAATATCACCGAGTCACAGAATAAACCGTCATGGTATAAAGAACCAAGGATGATTTTGGTAATGGTCAAAACATGTTTATCAGAAAAATGAATTAAAATGGCAAATAAAAGAAAAGGATTTCCTTTAAAATGTAATTAACCAATTAATATCGCCGAGTCACGGATTAAACCGTCATGGTATATGGAACCAAGGGTTATTATGATTTATGGTTAAAGAGTTTGTCATAAAAATGATTTGCAACATTCGAAATGGTAAAAACCTTAAAAGGAAAGAGGTAAAAATAAAAGAAAGTGTTGAAGGAAAGACGAACTTAAACACGTTTGAGTCTGACCTGGATACCCCATTGAGGCGCGAGCCTCTTTGCATAGCAAGGGACTTCTGTCTCAGGCCAAAACTCGGTTTTGGCTCGTCTAACCTATATTTGAATCGTGTCATGCATTGTTCATGCTCATAAACTCGTAAAAACAGTAGAGACATGAAATAAGTGAGATATTTACACCCTCAAACTTACGTATTTTGATGTTTGCGACGTAGACGACTTTAGAGACGGTTTTCTCGTAGCGACTACTCACGGTCAAAGAAGTTTAAAAGAGTGCCTTAAAAAAAGATTTAGTTTTGAAAATATGTTGAAAACATGTAGTTGAATAACATGTTGATTAATGAATTGAGTTGGTTGAATGGGTCGGTCAAATGCACGGCGATGGTACCAAACAAAATGTGTAATGCTTGTATTTATGATCGGTAGGTCGTAAACACGTGTCGATTTTGTGACTTAAGAAGTCGGGTCTAGAAGTTTAAGAGAGAGGTGAGGGGGCGGACACTCGCGTGAGTTTTTTTGTGTGTGAAGGGTGGTATTTATAGAGAAATGTAGGGAGGTAGGTCGGTTGTGTTTGCTTAGAGGCTAAGCAGACATCCTAAAGAGGCGCGAGCTACCTTGAGATACAAGTGGGTGTATTGTCCCTTTCAATTTGGACGTGGCCTTTGCACTATCCATTGTTTGGTTTGTGGTATTGAAATGAGATATCGTGTAATAATATGGGCATCTAATAAGATGATTTTGGGTGTTACTTGAGGTAGGTGTTTAGTGTGCTTGACTCGGGTTTGACCCGTGTGAGTCGGGATTTGAATTTCGAGTCGGTTTTTGGCTCGGTGTCGGTTCTGACTCTAATTAGGGTCATTTTAATGGAAATGACATGATAAAGACATTCATGTCATTATTTTTGACATTCTAAAATTGGTTTGACTCGGTTTGACTCGGGTTGACTCGAGTTGCGGGTTTCTGAGTCGATTTTGGGTCCGAAAACGGTTTTAACTCTAAATAGTGTTATTTTAATGCAAATGAAGTTAGAAAACTTTTGAAAATATTTTTCATATTCGAGTAGTGCATTAAACCGTCTCATGTATAGCAAATCCACGCACGCATATCAAAAACACGTTACAGTCCGATCATCATCGGGTGGTTTTTGGAAGGTATAGATACTAGGTATCTACACCCTCCAAACGAACGCTCCTTTCTTCAAACACTCCGTGATAGAACTGGTTATAATGCTAAAATCCCGAATAAACCTTCGATAAAATGAAACAAGGCCATGAAACGATCTCACCTCAGTCACGGACTTAGGACTCGGCCAAGACTTGATTGCTTCGATCTTCGATTGATCGACTGAAACTCCTTCTTTTGAAACGACAAAGCCTAGAAACACCACGCTATCCACCAAGAATGTACACTTCTCCCTCTTCCCGTAGAATTTTTGTGCTCTAAGGGTCTCTAATACTTGTCTAAGATGGACAAGATGCTCCTCCAAGCTTTTATTGTAAATAAGAATGTCATCTAGATAAACAACAACGAACCTGTCCAAGAATGGTTTAAGCACCTCGTTCATTAAACTCATAAAAGTACTTGGAGCATTTGTAAGACCGAAAGGCATCACGGTCCATTCATATAATCCATGCTTAGTCTTAAAAGCTGTTTTCCATTCGTCACCTTCTCTCATTCGAATCTGATGGTAACCACTTCTTAAATCGATCTTTGAGAAAATAATGGATCCATGGAGCTCATCTAACATGTCATCAAGTCTCGGAATCGGGAATCGATACTTGAATGTAATGTTATTCACTGCCTTACTATCAATGCACATTCTCCAAGTCCCATCTTTTTTAGGTACAAGCAATGCCGGAACAGCACACGGACTTAGACTTTCACGAACATAGCCTCGACTCATAAGCTCATCAATCTGCCTTTGCAACTCCTTTGTTTCTTCGGGGTTACTCTTATAGGCTGCTCTATTAGGAAGCGACGCATCTGGATATAGATCGATTTGGTGCTCGATCCCTCGAATTAGCGGCAAACCTGGTGGTAGATCATCGGGAAACACATCTTTGAATTCATGCAATAGCTCTTTGACAGGTCCTTCATTTACACTCGTTGCAGCAACATCTCATTTCTCATCAGCAATTAGCGCATATACGGGCTCTCCATCATCAATAGCCTGCTCAATTTCTCGTTCATTAGTAAAAATAGATAAGCTAGGTTTCTTACCTCGTTTGGTACTCATAGCTCGAACATCTTTAGGTGACATTGGTCGGAGCACAATCTTCTTGCCTTTGTCACGCATACTCGTCACATAATACCTCGGCATTATAAGATCCCATCGCCAAAGCAACTCGAACCTGCGTAGATACCTTCACTTTGTTCCCATCATCGAGCCAGTGTAAAGAATAGGGCTTAGGATGAGTCGATGTAGACAACGCCAGTTTCAAAACCATCTCCTCCTAAGCAACATTCGTGCAACTCCCACCATGTATTATCAAGAAACACCACTTATCTTTAACTTGACATTTAGTATGAAAGATTTGGTCACGCTGTTCTATAACAAAAGGTTCGGATTTTGCTTGTAAAGAACGAAGTACCAGCATGTCATAAACAGGTGCATCAAAAGCCTCTACATCCTCCTCCTCATCGTTAATATCATTGAGATTAAACACGCCCCCCAATGACTCGTCCTCCTCCTCCTCAAATAACTCGTCCCTAACAGCCACCGCTTCCATCAAGGTTATAATTCGCTTATTCGGACAAGAATTCTAGAAGTGACCAAACCCTTGGCATTTAAAACAACGAACCTTTGTAAGACTCGTTTCCCTAGGAGGTAATGTCGCTTTAGGGGCTTGATTTGTAATGGAGAAACGCATTCTCTTGGTCACGGTACTAACGCTAGCATTCATCACAACAGCCTTTGATGATTCGGGTTTAGACAAAGTACTCGAACTACTAGTTTCTCCCATACCATATCTATTCTTCCCTTGTGCTTCAATTTTAAGACACAATCCACATAATGTATCAAAATCAGAGTATACTTGTAATTTGATACGTGCATTTTATATAGTCTTTTTAAGCCTCTATATGCACGTATTTCAATGCGATTCTCGTTGTTTTGTGCTACGAAATGCCCCGAATATTCTACTTTGGTTTTTTTTTTTGCTTTATTTGCAGGAATGGACCAGGAAGTAGTGGAATCGAGCCCTTTATTGTCCGTTTTGCCTGCATTTTAGAGGATGAGTGGGTTTAGAGCAGAGATGCTACTGTCTTCGGACGCGTGAAGTCATTTCGGAAGCTAAATCAAACAAGTCAATGCTGAAAATAACGACATAATAAGCTGGCCAAGTTAAAGTCCCTCGATCGAAGGCTTTTATTATTCGATCGAGTACTTTGGAGGGTAAGAAGACTCGATCGAATGCTTTTTGTGTTCGATCGAAATGTGTTTTTTAGGGGTTCCTCGATCGAGCCCTTTTGTTACTCGACCGAGTGGTTTTTGCTGGATTATGTTCGATCGAGCATTTCTAAATGGCTCGATCGAGTGATTAGCTGCTGGACGCGGGGTTTTGTCTTATTATTATATTTTAGATCAAATAAAATCCCTCTCCTATAAATAGGATAGAGGTAATTAGGTTTGAGGAGGACTTCATACATTACTTTTTCTTTTTCTTACTGTTGAGCACTGCCTTTCTCTCTCTTTTCCGGATCTTATTTAGTAATTCCCTCTTTACTCTCTTTAATTTGCAATGTTCTTTATTTCTTCATCTTTTGTTTTTGTTATGTTTATTCATAGCTAAATTCTCTTATGTTAGGATTAGGGGAGCCATGATAGTAGAATAACGATGTTACAGATAGTCTAGACGATTTATTTGTGAGAATCTGTCACCATAGCAATATAACTGTAATATGTTTAGTTGAATGCATGCTTCTGAACAACTATAATTTGGTTAACTTTATTCCTGGATCGAAAGATTGGAATGAACAGACCTGCTATGAACAGTAGACTACCTAATGAGGGCGAAAGTTAAGTTAGTAGTAGTTTAGGGCGGATAGCGGACCGAAAGGACCTTTCCCTTGCCCTTTTCACAGTAGACTGTCTAGGCTATTTATGACTGAGTTAGTAAACTGTCGTGGTGAACCGAAATCCTGACATATCTCTCTTTATCTGATCACATCTTAGTTTTTCTTGCTTTTATCGCTCTTGTCTTTATTCCTCTTACCTTATATCTTCAGTAGTTTAGTAAACAAATTTAAAAACCCCCAATTATCACCGTAGACAGACTAGAATTAACAAGTAGATAGTGACTCCCTCCCTATGGAGATCGACCCTACTTACCGCTGACTTCTGTTAGTAGTACTTAGGTATTTATTTTTGGTACTGAAACGACGGTATCAAATTTTGGCGCCATTGCCGGGGAGGCAACTATTTTATTTACTTGTTTATTTTTGTATGTCTCTAGCCTCAAGGGATTTATTCCTTGAGGTAGCTCTTACCTTTTTCCTTAGTGTTGTTTTGATAGGCCCTACAGGTCCTAGCTAGACAGTTCTAGGTAAACGATCATCAAAGGGAAGGCTTGAGTACCTTTGATCTTCCACCTATGTTCCATCCTATGGCGCAGCAGGTGGTTTACTGTGAGAGATGTGGTGTTGCGGGGCACAATGTTGATATCTGTCTAGCGGGGAACGACGAAGTCTATGCGTTTAGGCAGCATAGACAAGCTGGTCATTCCTTCACTTATGTGACACGACATCCGCTTCAACAACGAGGCTATCAAAAGCCTTCATTCGTTTGGCCAACGCAACAACAAGCTCTTCCTCCTACTAATCTGAAAAAAGAGACTGCTGAATTGAAGTCTATGGTGAAGGCACTTGTACTTCAAATGCAAGAAACCGAGAAATCTAGGGAGGCTCATCTCAAGCTACTTAAATCTCAAGTAGCTCAATTAGTTGCCGAGTTGGATTCTAGAGACTCAGAGATGGTATATGTTGTTTTTCCCGTCAGTAGTCTTTCCCATGAAAGACCTGAGTTGTCCACTGATGATGAAGACATGTATGACTTGGAAATTGAAGGTGTTAATGAAGATGAAGCTTTTCTCGAATTATTCACCATGGTTCAGCATAAGGAGTTCGATCGAGCAGACTCCACCACTCGATCGAACACTTTGGAGGAGGATTTGCTCGATCGACCAGATGTGAGTGTTCGATCGAGTATTGCTGAGGAAGAACAACTCGATCCAACGGTAAGTACTCCTCGATCGAGAACTTTTGATGAAGAAACTCCTCGATCGAGCACTATGCATTCTCGATCGAGTGATATGGCCACGGAGAGCATTGCTATGTCACTTTGGTCCGTTTTGGATGACGATATGGACGAAGACAATGGTTATGGTGAATCCCCCATTTTCAAAGCCGGGTTGGATGTTTTAGAAGCTGCGATTTATGGGATAGAACCCACGGAGGAGGGGAATGATAACGTAGCTGAGTCAGAGAATGCTTTTAGCACGGAAGAGGTAATACATTCTTTTATCAATGATTCCGACGTTAGGAGCGACCGACCTGAGGAAATTAAATATGATTTCATGATTATTGCTATGACTAAAAGTAAATTACCTCGTATAACTTATGCTATATATTTCAATACTCCACCCCCTCCCAGTTGGATAAATAAGCTTATAAATTTTCACCATATTTGTCATCGAAAATTTGTTAGGTTGAGACGGTACTTTATAATGCTTTCATATGCTCTTTCTTTATTATGGTGCTACTTACAGTTTTGTGTAGCACATGCGCAGTTATTTGATCGGTTGCTGCGTGCTTTGAGCTGTTTTGATTGGGCTAAATTAGAATGGCTGTTGAAGAAAAGATGGTCGAGCTAGGACCTGTCGGAAACTAGTGCTACCCGGGAGGCAACCCGGAGTTTTAATTTTTACTTGTTTTTCAAACATTTCAGCTGTGTGTGTAATAATTCGTTTTTAAACCATAGACTGGAACAGTTAAGCTTGTTTTGTTAGTTTTGCGGGTTGTTTATTGCGTCTTTGCGTGAATCTATCGTGGATGGCTCGATCGAGTACTCTATATACTCGATCGAACTATTTTGCTGCTGATTTCACTCGATCGAACATATCTTCTTCTCGATCGAGTGCCTGCAAAAGAGGATCTTTCGATCGAGAGCCCTACTTCCTCGATCGAACTGTTTAGATGCCCAGGTCACTCGATCGATCATTCTGTCATTTCGATCGAGTGCTTTTGTTTGGATTCGCTTCCAAATGACGCTGCTACGGAGCTGTTGGCGACCTTCCATGTTGCTGGCTGGTTTAGGGAGGTCCCTACTTCACGTATTCTTGTGAGTTTTCCGCATCTCCACTCTCTCATTTTTAGTTTGCATTTCCTTTCCCTATTTTTGGGTACAATGAGGGCATTGTACGGTTTGGTTTGGGGAGGTTATGCATCCATATCTGTGTCTGCATGTTGTTTTTATTGCATTTCTGTTATCACGTTTAATTTCTGTATGCATTGTTGTCTATTTTTATAAAAATCAAAAAACTCATATGCATTGTTGTCTATTTTTATAAAAATAGAAAATCTCATAAAAATAGAAAAATTTGAAAAATTCAAAAAATTTATTTTTTTTATTTTTTGCATTTAGGTCGAGTCGGAACGGTAGATTTCGATGATGAAATTGCACTATGATTTGTCACTTTGATTAAGCCTTGCATTAAACTGTCATCTTTTAGCTTTGTCTTATTGCATATCTACGAGTTTTTGTTAAATTCAGTTGAACATATAGACTTAACCTGAAATTTTTGGCAAACTACTTATAATTTATAAGATTTAGAGCCTTATAAACTGGTGTCATTTATGACCAGTTTCATGTAGGATTGTAAGTAGTTACTCCTTGTATAACCTGTTCATTATTTTGCACGTTTATGAAATTCAATTGCTTTTTGCCTTCATACATTCAGGTTAGTGGTTGGTGTCGCATGCAGGGAGACGCTTACATTTTCCCTTTCTTTCATTTTTACCCATTAAACTCCACTATTAGCTAAATTTGCCTTTTTGACCCTTTACTACATCCAAATTTAGCCTGCCTTGTCAAGCTAGTTAGTGTATGTTTTGCGGTATATAGTTTATTGATCCAAGTTTGGTTTGTATTGTATTATCGGGAGTTGATAATTTATGAAGAAAAAGGTGGATGCAAAAAAAAAGAATTTGAAAAAAATGAAAAAAAAAACCGAGAAAAGATAAAAAAGAAAAAGAAAAAAAAAATGTTTGATTGTTGACGGTTTCACTCCTATGCTTTATTTATATCTATTGAGGAGTATGTTCAGTTGGGTTTGGTGAGTTTGAATGTCAAATATGGGCGTTGTGCTTAATTTTGATGGATTAGAAATGGATATGTTCCATTTGGTTCTGTTCAGGTACTAGCTTGGCCGCCTATACCTCCACATTCCCAAAAATGATTTGCCTTTTCTTACTCATTGCCTCACTTTACCATAATTCTTGTAAGCCCTCAGCTATGACGGACCTTGTTTGGTTGGAATGTATCTGTACGGTAGCTAGAATTGTCTATCATATTAGTTGCATGCATGTTTATGTGGGTCGTAGTCTAGGTGAGCGACTTCTTATTCTTTCTCTCTTACATTCATATGCTTACCCTTTGCTTCATCAGAGAAGAGTGACCCGTGAGAGTCCATCATTAAAGGTCTTGCAAGGTCGACGGTTCAGCTTTATTATAAACATCTTACAACTCGTTTGCATCTGACTGTTTCGCTATAAGTATTGGTTTGCTTGCATTAAACTGGTTTAAGTGGGCATTTGTAGCTAGCTCTGAGCTTTCTTTTCCGTTCTATTTATTTGCATTTAGTTTACTCGAGGACGAGTAAAGGTTCGGTTTGGGGAGATTTGATACATGCATTTTATATAGTCTTTTTAAGCCTCTTTATGCACGTATTTCTATGTGATTCTCATAGTTTTGTGCTACGAAATGCCCCAAATATTCTACTTTGGTTTATTTTGCTTTATTTGCAGGAATGGACCAGGAAGTAGTGGAATCGAGCCCTTTATTGTCCATTTTGCCTGCATTTTAGAGGATGAGTGGGTTTAGAGCGGAGATGCTACTGTCTTGGGACGCGTGAAGTCATTTCGGAAGCTAAATCAAACAAGTCAATGCTGAAACTAACGACATTATGAGCTGGCCAAGTTAAAGTCCCTCGATCGAAGGCTTTTACTGTTCGATCGAGTACTTTGGAGGATAAGAAGACTCGATCGAATGCTTTTTGTGTTCGATCGAAATGTGTTTTTAGGGGTTCCTCGATCGAGCCCTTTTGTTACTCGATCGAGTGGTTTTTGCTGGATTATGTTCGATCGAGCATTTCTAAATGGCTCGATGGAGTGATTAGCTGTTGGACGTGGGCTTTTGTCTTATTATTATGTTTTTGGTCGAATAAAATCCTTCTCCTATAATAGGAGAGAGGTGAGCACTGTCTTTCTCTCTCTTTTCCGGATCTTATTTAGTAATTCCCTCTTTACTCTCTTTAATTTGCAATGTTCTTTATTTCTTCATCTTTTGTTTTTGTTATGTTTATTCATAGTTAAATTCTATTATGTTAGGATTAGGGGAGCCATGGTAGTAGAATAACGATGTTACAAATAGTCTAGACGATTTATTTGTGAGAATCTGTCACCATAGCAATATAACTGTAATATGTTTAGTTGAATGCATGCTTCTGAATAACTTTTTTTTTTATGACGAGGGGTTGAATCCCCCCGAGTCCATGCATTCCCGCACCACCACATGGACCATGTAAGACACCCCCTTCGGGGGCTGCAGTGGCCAAGTGATCATCGCCCCAGCTGGTAGTCGAACCCGGGACCTCTCAACTCCTGCACTTCTGCAAGCTTCAAGGTTTAACCCGGCTACCACTGGACTAACACCACTTGGTTAAATAACTTTAATTTAGTTAACTTTATTCCTAGATCGAAAGATTGGAGTGAACAGACCTGCTATGAACAGTAGACTACCTAATGAGGGCAAAAGTTAAGTTAGTAGTAGTTTAGGGTGGATAGCGGACCGAAAGGACCTTTCCCTTGCCCTTCTCACAGTAGACTGTCTAGGCTATTTATGACTGAGTTAGTAAACTGCCATCGTGAACCAAAATCCTGACATATCTCTCTTTATCTGATCACATCTTAGTTTTTCTTGCTTTTATCGCTCTTGTCTTTATTCCTCTTACCTTATATCTTCATTAGTTTAGTAAAAAAATTTTAAAAACCCTAATTGTGACCGTAGACATACTAGAATTAACAAGTAGATAGTGACCGCCTCCCTGTGGAGATCGACCCTACTTACCGCTGACTTCTGTTAGTAGTACTTAGGTATTTATTTTTGTTACTGAAACGACGGTATCATAATTCCACCGCATTAGCAATATTACGATTTAAACCCCGCAAGACTCTAGCCATCTTTTGCTCCTCGGGCTCTTCCACTTCCCCCATTAGAGCTAACTTCTCAAACTCATCGATATATTCACTAATACTTAGCCTACCTTGCATTAAATCAGAAATTTTTCGATACAAAGTAAGTTTATATGTTGGTGGCACATACCGTTTCCTTAGCTTTCTCTTCAACGCATCCCAAGAAAAGATCTTCTCTTTACCAGCCCTAGCCCTCTGCACTTTCAAGCTCTCAAACCACAACGAAGCTCCTTTGCTCAACTTCAAGATTGCATACTTACAGCGTTTGTTATCGTCAAGGTCCTTGAAATCGAGCATCCTATCAATTTTGAGCTCCCAATCCAAGTAATATTCAGGATCAGTTCCTCCAACAAACTCCGGCAAATCTGTGATTTTAAATTCATCACTAGAGCGAACTGGCTCTCCACATCGTGGCTGACACCGCGGATTAGTCTCATGAATATTTTCTAATGCCCTACAGAGACTATTCATAAACTCAGGATCGTTAAAATCCATATCGGTAAAAAGATCAATAACCTGGATCTGATACCAAATGATACGAAAATTATTCGAACTTTCGTGGTAGCGGAAGAAAATCAACAACTCGTGACCAGAAACGATGAAGAACGGAGGCGATGAACAGTAACGTGAATAGTGATGGGTGAACAGTACGTGAATAGTAACACGGTGAACAATAAATTTTTTGGTGTTTTTGATTTTTCTGAACAACGAAAATAAAAGGGATATTTGCTCGATCTAGACCTATAGATCTAACAATGGTGATTTATAGTTAAGACCTATTAACTATAAATCGAGTTAATGTTTGAAAACGCGTCAAACAAGAACTAGTTTTGGATCGAAAATGTGTCGAACCGAGAGAAACAATTGCAAAGCAAAAGCTTGAGATTTTATTATAACTTGAATGAAGAAATAACAATATACATGACCCTTATTTATAGTTCTAAAACCGACCTAGAGGTCAGCTATTACTCTCCTAAAACAAGCTGAAAACAGAGCAACAATCTTTCCTAAAATCGACTTTCCTAAAGCTATTATAATTGTCTTGCCTTATTCTGAAATTACTATTAGGAAATAAACTACTTTGCAATATTTAGTTGCTTTTTCTTAAATAATAATAATAATACTAATAATAATAATAATAATAAGTAAGCCACCGAATTAAATTAAACTCCAAACTTCTGTACTCCGAGTTGGATCAATGCTCCATGAGCCTTGCTTGCATTTGAGCCCAAATAAACGACATTGCTTTGATTTGCGTGCACTACTGCATTTTCCACTTCCTTGACATCGAGCACAACTTCGTCATCTACATTTGGCAAGGACATTTTCGGATCAAGGTTCCAAAATCCTCGCTCTGATACCACTTTGTAACACCCCCACATAACAAGGTGCCTTACCAAGGACCACCCTAGCATGAGAAGTTGTTACCATCTCGGTTGCCCAAGGTTAGTATATCAAAAGTAACCATTCAGAAACATTTATTAAAGTATAAGTTTAACGATTACACTGTCTCAAAGAAATACCAAAACGAAAGTGTATAAAATCTTAATACAAACGAAATCCAAAACATCTAAACTCGTAACAGCGGAAGCTAGACTCGAAGTGATGACATCCCATCCTTATCCCCATAGCTAAAGACAACCATCACCTGTCACAATATGCTCACCATCCCCGAATGGATCACCACAGTTTCACAAAACAACGGGGTCAGTTCACTGCATAATCAAAATAAGCAAAATACAAGAATAACAATGACAACAACTCCACAATCCTTCTCCATTCCCAATCATGCCTCATAACTGACTACACACTTAAGTGTGTAGTCCTGCCAAATTACTGCCGCAACAATTAATCCACACCGCCAGTGAGGGGGACCGCAACCTTGCCCACCTAAGCCCCGCTCATCGCAACGAGCAACAACTCATGTCCATTAATGTGCACACCCCCCTTGTGTCGAGTTCCACAAGGGGCGAATCAGGGGCGTGAAGCCACTCCCACAAGTGACTCCACTCAGCTGAGGACGGACCTCATCAACATACCAATCCACCACAACTCCAACAATCAAGAAATACAAACCAACAACAATGCTAATCATGCCAATACAATCACAATCACCACATCTTAAATTAATTATGCAATCAACTGAGTAGGGAAGCCGTACCTTAGCACAGATCCGAATACGAGTCTACAGCGGAACTTCGAAACGCTCTTCTACAAATCCTTCACCTAACAACAATCACAACAATCCAATCACAACATGCAATCACCCTTTTTTCCCCAAATTCCAATACTAGGGTGAAACCCTAAAAGACAAAACTAACAAAAGATATAAGACTAGTGACTTACCGACGCAACTGACGTGCGAGAAAGAGATGAACAAGGACTCACGAATAATCAAAGGTCTTGGGAGTGATTATGGATGATTAGAGAACGTATAAATGATTTAGGTTTTGGTAAAAAGGGAAAAGTGAAACTGTTAAACGTAATTTATAACTCTAATCATCCTTAACCAAACCGCGGAAATAATTCCCGTCAGACCGGATACTCGTTCGAGTACTGAGAGTACTCGGCCAAGTATTACCATACTCGGCCGAGTGTTCCTGGACAGTAGCCTGACCGGAAAACACACGACACATTACTCGGCCGAGTAACAGGACTCAGAAAACCGTGGTATTACAACTATCTTCGAGGACGGTTCTGTATTAAAACATTATTTTTGAGAAAATTGGATAGTTAGTGTATCGTCAAGGAGGAGACTAGAAACTGAAATCAAGTTACAGTGAAGATTAGAGGCATATAAAACATCTTTTAAAACGAGACGAGGAGATAAAATAATGTCTCCGCATTGAGTGCCACTAGTGAGATCACCGTTAGGAAGGCCGACTGAAAGCAGAAAATTTTTACGAATATTAGAAAAATGAGATAGACATCCCGACATGTGGTGAGATGCCCATGCGTCAATTATCCAAGACGAAAAAGGTATGTTACCGTTTAGGCGATCCGAAGACGATGACTTGTGAGTCTGCAATAATTGAGAGAGTTCGACACGCTCGGTAGGAGTTAGGATGTTCAAGTCAATATCGGTGGGACCAGCAGTAGGCGTTGAGGATAAGGCTCCATGAGTGGTGGTCTAACTTACCATGTGAGCACGAGGAGCGTGGGTAGATTGACTTCTGTTTTGACAACGTTCGTCCGCAACAATAACGGCCTGACTCATGTCAGTAGCATCGGGACTGAGGTAGATACGATCATGGGGTCTATCCCCTCACCAATTGGGAAACTTTCCGGTGACACGAAAAAAAGTTCTAAACGTGTGACCAGATCGTTTACAAGCAATACAAAAGGGTTTAGTGGTGTTATTATTATCGGGTGTGTCAATGCGAGTGGATGGATTTCCCCTGTTTTCACGAGACACCCCCTGTATTTCTACCCTCATAAGTAATATTAGCAGTAAATATCATGGGCTCGAGACGGGGTTCAGTTTGCGAATTATTGAATGTATTGCGCATACCTTCCTCTTGTAAAAGACGACTATAAATGTGATTCATATTTGGATGGGGATCGGTTCTAAGGATATGAGAGCGAAGAACAACGAAGCGGGCATCAAGACCCATAAGGAAATAGCGTACTCGTTTCGTTTCGTGGCGATGATCCAGGAGAGTAACTAAATTACAAGAGCATGGGTTTCACGCACAGGCTGGAATAGGATCATTAGCAAGTAAATCGTCCCACGGCTTTTTAATTCTGCCATAGTAGGACATAATTATCTTCGTTGGTCCCTGATTGCAAGCAATTATGTCAGATTCTAATTGAAAAATTTGAGCATCGTTTACCAGAGTGAAGCGATGTTTGATGTCGGCCCAAAGTTGCGTGGCTTCATCTCGGAGGGAAATGGAATTCTTGAGATCTTTTTCAATAGAATTAAAGATCCAAGCCGTCACCAACGCATTTGCAGAACGCCAAGATTTTTAATCGGGATCGGTTGTGGCAGGTTTAGAAATCATGCCATCAATATAGTCTAACTTTCCTTTGGCAAAGAGAGCTAGTCGAAGATCGCGAGACCATTCGTCGTAATTGGCGCCATTAAAGACAACCTGGGTGATTTTACTTCCCGGATTTTCGAATGGAACGATGGAAAATGATGAATTTGTTTTGGTTTCAATAATGGATTGATCGAAATTCGGCATGAGGAAGGTTTTTACGAGACACAGAGGCGAAAGATTTAATGAAAAATCCTTAAGCCTGATACCATAATATGAAACGTAATACTATAGAAGCATAAAGCGTGTGACTGTATTTCTTATTCTGTTTGATACAATGTGTATATTCATCTATATATACATAACAAATATCGCTTATTTACGGAAGGAAATATCATCAACAGCTATGTAATATTTTTACAAGGAAATAATCACAAATTCCCTTATGTGATTTATAGGAGCCAACGACTCTTTGGGAGGAAGAGCAACGGCTCTTTGTAGCCATGTTATTAACTACTTTGACTTCTGTTGGTCCAACTCGCGAGTAACTATCATAACTACGATGAATTTGGTTTTTTAGTTTGATCCAAAAGTTTAGTAGTTTTGAGTTATGTTGGGAAAGTAACCCCAACATTATTGATGAGCTAATAACATATAGAGTCTTTATGTTAGAGTCATATGTTTTAAGTTACTACCATTTATGTTTTAGATGTTTTGTAATTAGTAGTATGTAAATGTTAGGAGTTAGATTTTATATGATATTAAAGACTCTTAATGTTAGTAGGTAAGTTAGGACTTACGACCTTATAAATAGAGGTCATTAGTCATAGTTGGAAAGTAAGAGTGTATGCTTAATATCCCGAGCTAAGCATAGTTGGAAATCTTGCTAGTAGCTAAGTGTTGGAAGACTGATTGTATTATTGTTATTGTTTGAATAATAATACAAGTTGGGTTGTGGGTTAATCCCATAACAAAATATTGTGTCTTTCCATTTTATATTATTTGTACTAAAAACCCCAACAAGTGGTATCAGAGCTACAGCTCGATGGAGAAAAGTTTTGGAACAAAGTTTGAGATGGAGTTGTTCAATGGCAAGAACAATTTTTATAGCAAAGCATGATAAAGGATGTTCTCATACAACAGGGGTTGTATGCGACTCTTGAAGATAAAAGGCCCGATGATGTTCAAGTTCTCAAATGGGAGGACATGAAATTACGCGCGGTTAGTACAATCCGTTTAGCGCTTGCACCCAAAATCAAGTATAGTGTGTTAGAGGAGACAAATCCTAAGGACTTGTGGACCAAGTTATGTAGCATTTATAATGCGAAGTACTTGGCTAACAAACTATTCTTGAAGAAAGATCTTATCAAGCTCGAGATGGTAGATGATGGCGATTTGAGGGACCATCTAAACAAGCAAGTTCAATGGCTTGATCACCCAATTGGCGAATTTGGATGAGACATTTAAAGAAGAAGATAAGGCAATAATGTTGTTGGCTTCTCTTCCCAAAAAGTATAACACGGTTATTACTAGTTTACTTGTGGGGAAGACAACATTGGCCCTAGATGAGACCGTTGTGGTTTTGCTTGAGTCCGAAAAGTTGATGAAGCAAGGACCAAGGAGGTGCTGACTCTTCAAGTGATGGAGGAGCTTTTGTGGGTGAATATCGCGGCAAGAAGAAAGGCAGTTGGAAAAAGCACAATCCCAACATCAAGTGCTTCTACTGCGGTGAGTTAGGTGATATACAAACTGTATGTCCTAAGGCAAAAGAAGATTTGAAAGAGTTGAAAAAGACTCGTACTAGTGGGGTTGCAGCTATGACAGAAGTCGTTGATGATGGTGAGCTCTTAATGGTTCATGGTGAAAAGGAACCTAGTGAGAGATGGGTGTTAGATTCGGGAACTTCCTATCACATATGTGGAAGAAAAGAGCGGTTCTCTTCTTATGAAGAATGTGAAGGAAAGATGGTTAGTTTGCTAAATGGTGATAAGGCAAAGATTGAGGGGATTAGTGAGGTGAAGGTAAGACTTCATGATGGCCAAGTTAGAAGGTTTGGTGGTATTAGATACATACCAAACATTAGTAGAAATTTAATCTCATTGGGTAGATTAAATGGTAAGGTGATTCTCAAAGGTAGAAGAGGGAAAACTAACTTATTCACATTTTATTGAAGATGTGGTGAAGATGGGTTAGTTGAAGGGGAAGTTCTCCCAGGTTAAGGTTGGATCGCTCCGCTCGATGATTGACAAGTCCAAAGTAATGTTGGGCTTAAGGGGAGGTTTGTTAGGAAAGTAACCCCAACATTATTGATGAGCTAGTAACATATAGTCTTTACGTTAAAGTCTTATCTTTTAAGTTACTATCATTTATGTTTTAGATGTTTTGTAATTAGTACTATGTAAATGTTAGGAGTTAGATTTTATATGATGTTAAAGACTCTTAATGTTACTCGGTAAGTTAGAACTTTGGAAAGTAAGAGTGTATGCTTAATATCCTGAGTTAAGCATAGTTGAAAATCTTAGCTAGTAGCCAAGAGTTTGAGGATTGATTGTGTTGGAGTTTTGGTTGCTCCAAAGCTTAAGTAAAACAACACTTATCCCACATTGGAAGAATAGTGGGGGAGTGTTGTATTTATATATGGAAGAGAGTTAACAAGAGTTAACTAGACTATAGTGGGTAGACTATAGTCTCCCCACGCGCGCGCCGCCGCCGCCGTCCGGCCGGCTCGTGACACGTGCGCGGTGTGGTGGGGCCCCTTTTTGCTACTGGTCCGAATTTTCTCCTCGGATTCTTTTTTATAGCTGTTGAGATTTTATTCCGCAATAAATACAAAATTCATTACACGATTTATGACAATTAAATCGCACAAAAATGGCATTCACTTTTCGACTGTTGGAGGAGCCTCTTGGATACTATATAAATCTTCTTCCTCCTCAGTTTTACATACACAGAAAAATACAAATCATCTCCTTCTCTATATCGTCCCTTTTATGCTATCAATATTGAGAACAGTTCCCGCTTCTGTCCTTGGTGTGCAACATTGTGCGGAAGGAGGCGTTAACCCTGGAATCGGTGACCACGGAACCCAAGGAGCACCTGTGTGGGGGTCTAACTAATTTAGGGCAGTGTCTTACACGACGTCTCGATTAAGGGTCGTTTCGGATCAGCTAAGTTCAATTTCTTTCAATCTAAATCAGTTAGCGAACTTCTCTGATCTTTGTTTTTGTCTACTGTTTTATTCTTTTTAAACAATGACAAACCCATCCGGAAATTCTGACGATTCTAATGTCAACCGAGAAATTGTTTCGGTTACCCCTAATGTCCCTGTTAACAATTTCACAATGCCACACAGAATTGTCCCTGACCTTAGTAAGATGGAACCGTTAGATGGAAAAAATTATAGGAGATGCTCTGAAAAAATTCTGTTTTATTTCTCGCAATATGAGATTGACTATGTGTTATTTCAAGAACCACAGTCTACTGAAGAGTCTAGTTCGTCTGAAGTTGTCAAACCTGATCCTAAATTTGCTAAAGACAATAAGACTGTTAAAGGTGTCATGTTACATTATATGGTTGATAATTTGTTTGACATCTACTGCAAAACTAAGACTGCTAAAGGGATTTGGGATGCTTTAGAAACTAAGTATGGTACTGATGATTTCGGTACTAAGAAGTATGCAGTAGCAAGATGGTTAAAATTTCAGATTACCGATAGCAAACCTATAATGGATCAAATACATGAGTACGAAAATATGGTTTCTGAAATTATTGGTGATGGGATGGTGTTGTGCGAGTATATGCAGGCTAATGTTCTGATTGAGAAATTGCCTTCTCCTGGTTGGGATGAGTATAAGAAACATCTGAGGCATAAGAAGAAAGACATGAAGTTGCAGGAGCTGATTGGTCATATCAAAATTGAGGATTCCACAAGGAGCCAGGATCGTGCCAGGACTAATGCTACTAACACCGTTAAGGCTAATGTTGTTGAATACAGGAACACAGGTACAAACAACAGGAGCTATGATCAATACAACAAATCACAGAATTCTGATAAACCAATAAAGACAATGACAGGAAATTGCTGGTGGTGTGATAAGCCCGGTCATCCCGCTTTCAAGTGCAAGGCCAAGAAAGCTTATGAAGAAAGGCAACAAAATCAAGGGAATCGCAACAATGCACATGGTGGAAAATTCCAAAAGAAAGACAACAAGCCACAAGCTAATGTTGTTGAAGGCTCAAGTGAGGGTGATGATATAATTGCTGCAATGGTATCCGAGATTAATCTGGTCGGAAGCTTGGTGGAATGGATTGTTGACACAGGAGCTACACGCCATATTTGCACCAACAAGGATCTTTACAAGGAGCTCAAAGATGTTGATGAGAAAGAGGTAGTGTATGTTGGCAACTCCAGCAAGGTTCCAGTCCTCGGCATTGGCAAGGTGCGCCTGAAACTCACTTCTGGCAAAGTTTTAGCTCTTGAAAATGTGCTCTATGTGCCTGATATGCGTAGAAATTTAATCTCTGGTGCTTTACTTAATAAGGCTGGTCTTAAACTTACTTTTGAGTCTGATAAGTTAGTCATGTCTAAGAATGGTCAATTTGTTGGCAAAGGTTTTTGTAATGGTGGTCTGTTTGTTCTTGATGTTGAAATGAATGCATCTACTTCTTCTGCTTATATCGTTGAGTCCATTGATATTTGGCATTCTAGACTTGGGCATGTTAACACTAAATCCATTAAACGCATGAAAACAATGAATCTGTTGCCTAATTTGATTTCTTATGACATGGATAAATGTTAAATATGCGTGGAAGCAAAGCACTCTAAGAAACCTTTTAAGGAAGTGACCAAAAGGCAAACCGAATTGTTAGAACTTATTCACACCGACTTGGCTGATTATAAAAATTGTGAAAGTAAGGGAGGTAAAAGATATTATATAACCTTTGTGGATGATTGTTCTAGATATACTAAGGTTTATTTGTTAAGGAATAAGAATGAGGCTGAGGATATGTTTATTATTTATAAGGCTGAGGTTGAAAATCAACTTGATAGGAAGATTAAACGTGTAAGGTCTGATCATGGTGGAGAATACAAATCTGAATTTTTGGTGGATTTTTGTCAGAAAAATGGTATTATACATGAGTTTTCAGCCCTGTATACCCCCGAACAAAATGGTGTAGCAGAGAGGAAAAATAGAACATTAAAGGATATGATGAATGCTATGCTACTATCTTCTGGGTTATCTGATTTTATGTGGGGGGGAAGCTATCCTATCTACCTGTCATGTTTTAAACCGTGTACCTCATAAGAAACTTGATGTGACACCTTATGAGATTTAGAAGGGTTATCCACCTAATTTGAGGTTTCTGAAAGTTTGGGGATGTCTAGCCAAAGTTGCCTTACCTGCTTTTAAAAGAGACAAAATAGGGCCTAAAACCATTGAAAACGCTAGGAGGGCTTGAACCCCCGACCTTGTGGTTAACAGCCACACGCTCTAACCAACTGAGCTATTCCAGCTATCATTGGTAGTGTCATGTATCTTATGTGTTCATCTCGTCCTGACATTGCATATTCTGTTGGGAGATTGAGTAGATATACTCATAATCCCGGTCATGATCATTGGAGTGCATTAGTTCGTTTGCTTAAATATCTTAAAGGTACAGATGAGTTTGGATTATCTTATTGTGGTTATCCTCCAGTTTTGGAGGGATATTGTGATGCTAACTGGATCTCGGAGAGTAAGGATATACACTCTACCAGTGGTTATGTTTTTACTTTAGCAGGAGCAGCTGTATCTTAGAGGTCATCCAAGCAAACATGTATTGCGAGATCTACAATGGAATCGGAATTTATAGCTCTCGAATTGGCTGGTCGAGAAGCAGAATGGTTGAGAAGTTTAGTAGCGGACATTCCTCTTTGGCCAAAGCCCGTGCCATCTGTGCCGCTACATTGTAACTCGCAATCTGCCATTCATGTAGCCAAGAATAAGGCTTATAATGGCAAGAGTAGGCATATACGCCTAAGGCATAATATTGTTTGTAACTTGATCAAGTTTGGTGTTATTTCTTTAGATTATGTGAGGTCGGAAAGTAATATTGCCGATCCACTGACAAAGGCCTTAAATAGGAAACTAGTTTCAGAAACTGCTAAAAAGATGGGATTGAGTCCACCTACGTAGTGCTTTTACGATGGATACCAAATCTGGATTACCAGATTCAATGAGGTCAAACGAAATCGTCGAGCATTGCTTGTATTCTCTTATTTTGATGAATAAAGGAGGTTATTCAGTTTATCCCTTTTAGCATGTTTGTTTACTGCAGGGTTAGGTTGGACAGGTGGTAGTCCTTAATGAGTTCCATATCTCACGGTTTGAGTGGTGTGTGCAGTACACACTTGATGGACTCACCTACGTGATTGTGGAGTGTTGGCCGCCTCCTATGAGAATAGATGTGGGCTATTCTCTAATGCAATCATGAGACAGGGTTTTTCATGGGGCCATAAGTTACTCGAGGGAACTGTTCTCATCTCCATCCTTTTTCAGGTTCAAGACTATGTTCACCTGATTATAGCTTTTCTTATATTTCTTTTGTTTTCTTAAGTTTGGACCAAGTGGGGGATTGTTGGAGTTTTGGTTGCTCCAAAGCTTAAGTAAAACAACACTTATCCCACATTGGAAGAATAGTGGGGGAGTGTTGTTTTTATATATGGAAGAGAGTTAACAAGAGTTAACTAGACTATAGTGGGTAGACTATAGTCTCCCCACGCGCGCGCCACCGCCGCCGTCCGGCTCGTGCGCGGTGTGGTGGGGTCCCTTTTTGCTACTGGTCCGAATTTTCTCCTCGGATTCTTTTTTATAGTTGTTGAGATTTTATTCCACAATCAATACAAAATTCATTACACGATTTATGACAATTAAATCGCAGAATCAATGGCATTCACTTTTCGACTGTTGGAGGAGCCTCTTGGCTACTATATAAATCTTCTTCCTCCTCAGTTTTACATACACAGAAAAATACAAATCATCTCCTTCTCTATATCGTCCCTTTAATGCTATCAATATTGAGAACAGTTCCCACTTCCGTCCTTGGTGTGCAACATTGTGCGGAAGGAGGCGTTAACCCTGGAATCGGTGACCACGGAACCCAAGGAGCACATGTGTGGGGGTCTAACTGATTTAGGGCAGTGTCTTACACAACGTCTCGATTAAGGGTCGTTTCGGATCAGCTAAGTTCAATTTCTTTCAGATTGTATTATTGTTATTGTTTGAATAATAATACAAGTTGGGTTGTGAGTTAATCACATAACAAAATATTGTGTCTTTGCATTTCATATTATTTGTACCAAAAACCCAACAAGTTGAGTTTTAAATTAGTTGGAGATTTCACTAACATGTATCAGCTTCTCAGTCCACACGTTTATATGCAAAAGACAAGTAATTTTGAGTCCTCTTTGTGTTTAACTAGTTGATCTCACATATTACAAGTATCAGATCCTCAATCCACAGGGGTGTAAACAGTGACAGATCTTGATATACGTACGAGAAAAAAAAAAAAAAATGGGGGGGGGGGCCGAGATCTACCTAAGGTCCTCTACTGGATTTAAAAACTACTTGATGAAAGGGAACAAACTTTGTTTGGCTTCAGGGGGGCTGCTTCTACAACTTCTTTACACACCACCCAAACGTAAGTCTCTATGTTGGGCCTGGCTGCTAAAGGTCGTCGACAAATTACTAAATATCGTCGACAATTTTAGTGAACTTCCAAAATTGCCCCTCCCTCACACTCCCCCTAATATTTTCCTTTTTATTCAAAAACTTCCTTTCACTTTCGAATTTTTGAAAAAAAATAACCCGACTCAAATAACAACAAAAAAACGTATCGATCGCATCATTTCCGTCACGAATTCAAACATTCAACAAGGTATGTGATTAGTATTCAAATTTTTTTGTAATATTTTGCTTAGTTTGTAAATGTGTGACGGAATTAGGATAGATGCCAAAGTTGTGACGGAATTAGGATAGATGCTTTGATTTCAATCGGATTTAGTCGTGTTACGCGAAAATCAAACGGAATAATCGAAACAATTAATTGAAAAAAAAAAAAAAAAAAAAAAAAAAAAAAGGGAAAACACGGTTTCTGGGCTGGGACGAGGAACCTCTTCGTCCAAGACCAGGCCCAGACGGAAGGTTTTCTCGTCTGATATGGGCTGTGGACGAAAGTTCCTTTCGTTTGGGCTTGGTGGTGGACGAAGAATCCCCACGTCTGGCCCATTTTCACGTGTTTTTTTTTTTTTTTTTTTTTGTTTTAGAAATTGTCGTTACTTTTTTTTTTTTTTTTTTTTTTAAAAAATAAATTTTGTTCCGTCTTGTTTTGTTATCGTTATAAAGTAATAAATTATTAATAATAATTGTCGTTCGTGGCGAAGTCGTTGTAAATATATATTTTTTCCGTCTCGTTTTGTCGATGTAAAATATAAATTAATTATCACTAATAAACTTCTTTTGGGGATATTTTGTTTTTTTATTTATTTTTTAATTTACATAAACTTATATTTATAAATTCTTTGTTTTATTAATTTAAGTAATCAAGTTGTTGTAAATATGTTTTTGTTGCGTCTCGTTTAGTTTACGTAAAATATTAATTAATTATTATTAATAAACCCCGTTCCGGGTTATTTTGTTTTTTTTTTTTAATTTTTAATTTACTTAAACTTATATTTATAAATTCTTTGTTTTATTTTTTGAATAGATGGCCGGTGGAGGAAATGACCGTCAAGTTCGAGCTCGAAAGGGGCTCCAGTTTGAGTCTGAGGTTGGAGATGGTAGTACCGATTCGTGGACTGATGAGCGGGTGGAGGAGGAGCTGGTTCGGTCTGGTGATGTGATAGGTGAGGAGGAGGCGGGTATTGAGCGAGTGCGTAGGGTGCCACGTAGACGGACTGAGGAGGGGCGTTTCGAGCGGAGGTCGGATGGTAGTTCTAGTAGTGTGGTGGCTCCGAAGAAGAAGTCGGGTAAGGATGTCTCTTGGTTGATCGATCATCGTGTTCTGGTGGTCCCGACTTTCCCCACGTGATTCCTAGCTTCGGGGGCCACATTGCCAACACCATATGGGCGACTCCTAATGAGGTTGGTCGACCGCGGTTTGACGGTTACCACCGGTTTGGTAAGACGAGGTTGTTGAGTTGTTGGCCACTCCTCCGGCCGTTAAGACTATTTATGACGGATCTTGGTCTTTCTCACCTATTAGATTCCATGGCCGAGAATTATAACATGCCCCTTATTTCTCGCTTTTGTTGAGAGATGGCAACCCGACACCAACGATTTTTCACATGCCTTTTGGGGAGATGTCCATACTCCTTCACGATGTTGCGCAGATCTTAGGCGTTCGGGTTCTTTGTGCTAACTCGTTGTAAGGTGGAGAGTAATGACGGGATGTTGGCGGATCCCCTTATGTATGTATGTGGCTTCTTTGGGATTTCATCAGAGAAGTTGAGGTTGCCGTTAAACTCTACTAAGAAGGTCCCTATTTACAAGAGTGGGGTATATTTGTAGATGCGGTTTGTGAAACTACGAGAGCTAATTGTGATGTTGTTTTTGCTCGGGGGTTTTTGGTCATGTGTGTTGGGGTCGACACTTTTTGTCGACAAATCGGGTGATAGGTTACGTCCTCGCTTGTTTCCTTTAGTGTATGATACTGATGGTGTACACGACTACGCTTGGGGAGCCGGTGTACTTGCCTTCATGTACCGACATTGGGGTGGCTTCACGTCTTTGGTGTGAAGACTATTGGTGGTTGCTTGACCTTGTTGCAATCGTGGATCTATGAGTATTTTCCTATGTTCGGACCCGGTCCACCTTCGGCAATTGACCCTACTCAGCCTCGGTCGTGTTCTTGGAGATCCGTTGGTCCTTTCGCTCAAAATGCGGAGAAATTGTTGGAGTATCGGAGGTTGTTAGATGGGCTTACTTGTGCTTCCATTAGGTGGGATCCGTACGGGCGCGTCGGAGGAGTATCATCCTCGTACTTTGTATACCGGTTGTATTCGTTTCATGGACATAGCGGAGCCGTACCGGCTGATCGGTGTTTACGACGGTTTGGGTATGTGCGATCATACCCAATCCCATTATGAGATTGACGCGCATCGTCCCCGCCGGGTTTAGGGTACGAGGTTAGTGTTGGGGTTGGGGAGACCGATCATCTTTGGGATTCTTTGGCGGGATCACGTGGTTCAACTTTCTCGTAAATCGAGACCAGTTAGCTTCCCGGGTGAGACGGAGCCAGAGTATGAGGCTTGGTTTAATGGGAATTCTCACCCGTTCATCATTGATCCCGACCACCATGATGAAGATGATTGGAAAATAGAAAAGGTTGAAGATGAGTGCAAAATTACAACATTATGTAGATGTTTATATAGGGAAAAATGTGACCGTTATAATTCAAAATAGCCGTTATAATTCAAATGTTACCGTTACAATTCAAATGTTACCGTTATAATTCAAATGTTACCGTTATAATTCAAAATAACCGTTACAATTCAAAAACAGCCGTTATAATTCAAATGTTACCGTTATAATTCAAATGTTACCGTTATAATTCAAAATAACCGTTACAATTCAAAAACAGCCGTTATAATTCAAATGTTACCGTTATAATTCAAAATAACCGTTACAATTCAAAAACAGCCGTTATAATTCAAATGTTACCGTTATAATTCAAAATAACCGTTACAATTCAAAAACAGCCGTTATAATTCAAATTTTACCGTTATAATTCAAATTTAACCGTTACAATTCAAAAACAAAATTTATAATTCAAATTTTACCGTTATAATTCAAATTTAACCGTTATAATTAATAGGTTATAAATAGGCCATTCTATGTCAATTTCAATCACAACATCCAAATCATCTTCACTCACTACAATACTAATTATTAACTCACAACATCCAATTCCAAAATGGTTCTCACAAATGCTCAAAAAACCAGAGTTTATCAAATAAGAATCGATTTAATTGTTCAAAATTTACCAATTCTAATTGAGCGTCTTGAATCAGTGGTTCCCAGTGACACTGTATGGCACATGCTTGAAGAACCTCCAATTGGGACCCTTTGTATAATTTTACAAGGAAACCCGGATCATGTTCTAACTCCAGCAGTTACAGATGAGGTTGTTTCTGATGAAGTACTAAACGAGAAGATGTGGGAGTTTCGTAGGTTGAAAAGTGATATCTTTACATATTTTGAGCGCATTCTCACCGTGATCGATTACCCAAGACTATCAGACTTATGTGCTGGTAGAGTGCCGGGGCAAGGAATTCTTTATCTCTACTTGAATGATCACGGTAATCGGGACTACGAATTTCCCTAAGTAAATCTGTTCTAGCCATCGTGAAATGAGATTGGTCACCCCGAACAGCATGTGAGATAACTCGAAAACCACAATGACCGTCTCCGTAAGGATTAAACCATGCTTCTACATACTCGTGAAAAAATGAAGGCAGGAAGTCACGATAAGGAAAATACCTCAAATCACCAATGGTGTAGTCGACCTCAAGAGGTGCGCAATACGTTGTGCCGAAACTCTCCGTAGTCGTGGTAGCAGTGGTAGACGGTGTACCGGGGCCCGTTTGAGTGGACCGGGGGGTTCTATATGGAGTAAAACGAACCGACGGAGTAGAACGGGGAGTAGACGACGGAGTAACAGGAACCGTCGGAGTAGAACGGGGGGTATTAGACGGAGTACGTTGGGAAGACGGAGTACGTACTCGAACCCGTGCACGCGCATGCTCAACGGCGGACGGATCTCTACGAGTTCCCCTACTCGGACGTCCTCTAGGGTTCTCGTTCACCCGAGGCTCGTTTACATCCTCCTCTTGCGGATGTATCTGAGAGTAAAGGGCATCGAACATGGATGATCTCATACTCGGATCTGCATTCCGAATTTCATCGAATAACTCCTCCAATCGATCATCGTCACAAGTCGGCATTGCCTCCGAACCATCGTACTCTAACTTCCTCCAAAATGCATGTAAAACATCAACAGGAACCCGAGATCCGTTTCTAGCAATGCGATGAAGTGAACAAGCACATAACAAACCAAGTGTAGTAGCCTTTACACAACCGCAATCGATCATCAAGGCATCTTCCGTCATCTTGGCACCCCTTTCGAATTCTTCACGCAATTCAATGATGGCATTCTTTGATATTTTATAGGAAAGCCTGGAAAATAATCTCTGAATCCCCGTCAACCGCTTCGTTCTAGATAACTCCAACAAGTGTCGGATCTCAACATGTTGCGTTTCCATCAAAGAATGAAACCGAATCCGATGCTATCAATCGCGCCCGATTTAAGGCTATTCACCATCTCTTCAAATTCGCATGAGCCGACTCAACCCGGGATGTAGAAGTATTCCCAAAATGACTTATCTTGTTCGTTCTATACTTGACCCATTTTTCCAAGTGCGGGAACCATTGCCTCTCAATATAAGCCGCCACTCCCGCCCATTCCCTTGCCAATTTGCCCCACGCAACATTAAACTTTTCTTCGGTTTCCGCCTCGACAACCGCAGTAAACAAAGTAAAGGTTACGTGCTTAGCCCAACCATCCTGACCCGTGATATCAAGTGCTTTCGTCTCCACGTTAGAATATATATGCCAAAGACATAGCAAGTGAGACGAATCCGGAAAAACAATGGGAATCGCGTTCAACAACCCTCCCTCGCAATCGCAGAACAATAACATTAGGTTGAACGGCATCATTTAGCAGGGCCTTCAGTTTCCGTAGGACCCACAAATATTTCTCCTCGGACTCATGCGTCACAAGAGCATATGCGATGACAAAGCTCTTCCCGACGGGTGTGACTCCAACCATCTCAACAAGCGGAAGACGGTATTCATTTGTCTTGTACGTGGAATCGATCTCACCACATAATAGTATGATCGAAACATCTTAACGGCTTCGGGATGAGACATGAACACGTGGGTTAGCTCGTCGGTCTCCGATCGCTGACCCAATAATGAACGTACTTATCTTTGAACCGCAAGTGCTAACATCTCATTGTCTTGGGTTTCTCCCTTCTCTTTCCTCGGCCCTTACTTTCTGAGAACGGTTGTAGATTTGTCGCCGATTAGGTCTTGACTTTTCCGTTCCGTGATGCAAACCCGCACTAATAATTGCCGGTCTAACGTGAGCTCTAACTTGGGCATCGATATAAGCCAACTCCTCGTCATCAAGCTTTGCAAAGTATCTGTCGCCGTCACAATACAACGTTAAACCATGATTATGAAACCCGGATCTCATCACAAGCTGCCACTTATTCTCTTCTAATTCAACAACTTTCATTGAAAATTTGCAATTGCACCACGCGGTAGCGGTGTTACCCCTCATTAAAGAATCGGCATCCTTATTTACGGGACCTTTTCCACCCATCCGACAAACAAAATAACGTTGTCTCAAATTCGTGTTACGACCAACTTTCTTGTTGCTTGCTTTTTTTATACCAAACCCGAGTCGGAGCCCGATCTCATATGCCCAATTAAACGCTTCAAGACTAGATGCAAAAATCAAGGTTGTCGTAAAATGATCTGAGTAATCAACACCGTCTCCATCGTTAATCACCTGCGCACGCATTTCAACAAGTTAGTTATTAATTCAATTATTTGCTACGGGACTAGTCGAAGTAAATATAAAATAATATAAAATTAATACAAACACGGTAATAAGTTATTTTTTGAATTGTACACAACGAGTCGGAAATAACGGAAATTAATTATAATTATTTGAATTGTCGGAAATTATAAAAAATAAAAAATTTTAATACAAAGACGGAAATTAATTATTTTATACAAAACGAGTCGGAAACAAAAAAAAAAAAAAAAAAAAAAAAAAAAAAAAAAGTAACGAGAAACTCTAAAAAAAAAAAAAAAAAAAAAAAAAAAAAAACATTTGGGCCGCACGCAGAAAGGAATCCTTCGTCCAACTCCAAGCCCAGACGAAGGAATCCTTCGTCCAAACCCATCAGGAGACGAGCCCCTGCTTCGTCTGGACTGGGCCTGGGACGTAGAATCCCCACGTCTCAGCCCAGTTCCGTGTTATTTTTTTTTATTTTTTTTTTTTTTCAATTGCTTTTTCATATAAATCCGTCACAAATTCTATCATAATTCCGTCTACATTCATGGCATCTATCCTAATTCGGGATTCAAACGATAATAAAACATAAATTTTTAACAAAACTAAATCGTAAACTAACCTCGTTACTATCTTCATTGTTGAAATCGTTGTTAAAATCGTTCCCGTTCATGTTGTTAATTACAAAACCCGACTTTTTTTTTTTTGGTTTTAAATATTTTAGTGAGACGGTGACTTGTGTTTTAGTGAGACGGTAATTTCATTTCTGTTTTGAGACGGAAATTGCATTTTGGTGAGACCGATATGGAGTCATGATATGGAGGGCAAACTTGGAATTTTACGTTAATTGTCGACGATATTTAGTAATTTGTCAGACGACGTATAGCAGGACCCATGTTGGGACCTAACATTTGTTGATTCAGTTTCTTCTCCTGATTTTGGGCTTCGTCGGAAGCAATAACAAGTCGCCTAAATGATATCCATCGACTTACAAGCTAATCTCAACTAGATTTTCAAACTCATTCGTGGGAAGCAATCAACTTTGATTTGATATGCACCACCCAAGTCTTCGGATCCGAGCCGTGTAGGACCACAAGGGTGGCACAAATTTCCTTGACATGGCTGAGCTTTAACATGGCTGTATTCTGAGGAAATCGAACTCAAAACCTCTAACTAAGCCATATAGATCAACCTCTAGCCAATGGAGTTATCAACCAATCATCTTTTTCAAGGTTTCAGATCAGATGCACAAGATATAGCAAGTTACGCAAACCCATAGCCGTCAATATTCTCAACTTTTAGCTATTCTTCTTAACATAATAGTAAGAAGTCTTATTTGAACTGGTATACATTATTAAATTGAAAGCTATGTTACAAGCGACAGTACAGCTTTTACACCCACAACCAGCAAACAGAAACTTACGGCTCATCAGTAAATTGAAGCTGCTGATAAAACCCTCAAACAAAAGCTTTTCACCATTTACGCCTGTCAGATACGGAGTATAACAGAAAATAACTCAGACACAACCACTATGAAAAAATAAAACAAGAAAAAAATATATGAATTTGAAATCGTCGTGTCCAGATCATAACACATAGCACCCACTTAATATAGGTTTTGAAGGTCACCATTTACGCCTGTCAATTAATGATGTATCAAGTTATTTCTTTAATAATCAGGTAATCAGTATCAAAATAAACCTTCAATCGATTCTGCATTTATGACGTATTGGTATTTAGTACTCACTGTTTTGCTCAAACTTTCCTAAGCAGCAAGTGCCTTGGCAGTCTCATATCTCGCACTAACTGCATCCCAGGAAACAAGACTCTCCATGAAAATTGAGATGTAATCAGGCCTTCGATTCTGCCAAAAGAAAAGCAACAGGGCAGAAAATAAATTACTAAGTTATTGACTATTGAGGTAAGCTTATAACTTGTGTTCTTCCTTTCTTTCATCCCTTTTGTTTCACGTAATATTTTTTGGAGGAATGTCGAGATTTCTCAAGAGAGAGTAATGATTTTCAGAAACCAGCCTTACCTGGTAGTCCAAGTAATATGCATGCTCCCAAACATCAATGATCAGAAGAGGCTGCATGATATACAAACCATTAACCATAGATCAAAGAGGAAAGTATATATAATGGATGAGAAAACCGAAAAGTCTGTATAAAACACGCCTTTAAATGATACATGATACTCACATTATAACCCCAAACAAGAGGGTTTACAGCATTGGGCGTCTTAACAATCACAAGCTTTTTGTCATCTTCAGATGGTTTAGGGTTTACCGCATTACCCACATCCAACTTATCCGTTTTGTCTGCAGTCAAGAATACAACAAACTTTGTAAAAAGTAAAAAATCACATTGTGAGAAAGGTAGGTACTCCCTCTGTTATTCCTCTTTTCTTTGCATTTTATATTTGCCGTTCTTATATTTTGAGACACCTCATAAACCTTCAATACATCCCATAAGATATGCTAATATCATGAAATTGAAATGTATAATGTTGAAACCAATTCGTAAAGATTCCAACTCGCAACGATTCTAACGACAGTTTTGCTTTAGAATTTTCCTCAAAATAATGTTTTGAAAAATGAAACTAAAACCAACGACTCAAAAAAATAAAAATGTCATGTCATATATTTAAGGAAAAAAACAGGCAGTGCCATGCAGATTTAATAAGTTAATTCACGGCCAGTAAGTTTTGGATATAAATAACTCACAAGCAAGCCATGCCCAACCAGAACCAAATTGTGTGGCAGCAGCAGACTTGAATTCTGTAACAAATGCTTCAAAAGAACCAAAATCTTTCTCAATTTGAGCAAAAAGTTCTCCAGATGGCTTCCCCCCGCCACCAGGTTTCATGGACTCCCAAAAGAACTCGTGGTTCCAGGCCTAAATAGAAAATGCAAACATATTAAAAGGGACAATTTTACAGTGAAAGCGTATCAATAAGAGAATATTGTTGTGTATACCTGTGCTGCATTATTGAAAGATGGAAGCATGTCACCTTTATTATATGTTACGCTCACTACATCTTCAAGCGACATCCCATCTAACTCTGTTCCAACAATTTGTTTGTTCAGGTTATCCACATATGCTCTATGATGCTTTCCCCAATGGAACTCAAAAGTCTGTTTACTCATGTGAGGCTCCAAGGCATCCTATAAAATAAAAAGAAAAATATTTCAATATGAAAGCACCTTTGTTGGTTAAGGTAAACAATCTGCGATAGCTTTGACCAAATATACCATTTGGCAAAACACAAGTCAACAACTGTACTTCAGTTGTGCTTCATTCATAATCTATGATATGAAGCTTGTTACGGGATAAGATATTTGTCTACGGGTTCATATTGACCGATAAGATTGCTTTCCATCAAACTTCATTCTATTAAATATGTGTATGAAGAGCCTGACCAAGAAAATCCAGCAAAACAGCTGGATTTCAACCAAAATATGAGAATACTATGACAAAAATGGACTACATGCTTAAGTAAACCCATATCGAAAATGCGATAAAAGCTAATCAAGAACTCCACTGCACCCCTACACCCACTTCTCCTTTCTTCAATGATACATATTCCTATCAATGAGATGTCATGCTTGCCTATAGAATAACTTGGTGTTCCTTTTCTTAACTATAAATTTGGGACACTTTTAACATAGGTCAAAAGACCAAAAAAAAAACGACATACCATATATGGTAACTTGAGCCATACAAATCCTATCCAAATGATCATAAAAGGGAAAAAAACGATTCCGTTTGTTTACAGGAATGCATCCTTTCAATGATCTAAACCACAGGAGTATAGAAGAAGTATATTACCAAAAACAAGCTGTAAGTAATGTAACTGGAATCTTACAAATGGATATGGCGGAGGCTTCAAGTCAAACTTGGCTACTACAGCAGCTCCAGCTCTTCTTACATGTGTCTGCAGTATTGCACAATAAGAGGAAGAAATAAATTTGATGTTACAGAATAAACAGGATTTTAAAAGTGAATATTTGTTTCAATTATGTTTCAAGGAGGGAGCAGTTGCGTAACCTGGATTCTGTTTCCACTATTATCTCCCATAACTTACAACAACAACAACATCTCCCATAACTTACCACTCACAATTTAGGAAACTGTTCAATTGACTCTTTGATGGCAAGAGTCTATATAAGGAAACATATTTATTCTGATTAAGGGGTTTGGAAGCCAAGTCATAAGAAATTGGGTTATTCATTAAGACAGATCAATTATTTCAAGCAATGGCTGGAGGTAAGTAATCCATCTCTTTTATCGCTTCCGCATTCATTTAATACAGGTTGATTATGAGACTAGAACATGTTATTTTAGACATTAAAACTTACAGGTTTATCTACTTAATACAGGTAAAAGTTGAAAATTACCAGCAACAACAAAAAAAAATAAAAAAAATAAAAAAATAAAAAACCACCTCCTTAAATCTCAAAGGTGTAACTGGGATAGATTTAGGTCCCCAAATAGAGCCTGAAAACAATGAAGATAATTGAAAAGTAAGAAACTTGAAGTAAATTTGTAAGTTGAAATGTAAATTTTTCATGGAAGAGATGAAAAGGGTAAAACCTGGATGAGAAACGAAGGTTGAAGACAAGGATATGGTACAAGTCGCAGCAACAGCAGACATTTTTCTGAGCTGTTCTAGAGAATAAGGATAGTTAGAGAGATAATTATGGGGTTTCAATGTTTGATTTAATTTATTTTGGTTGCAAATTTTTCGACAAAATCAATTCACAAAAAATGCTTGTGAAGAATCGAGAACCAGATATGGGTAGTAATGACGCCATGATGTCGATCGATGTTGCTGTTTTGTGAAAGTACAACAAAGCGTGCTCTTGCAGTACGTGTGTACTGCACACTCAATAGTTTGCCAACTTTGCTAACCTAATAATCGCTCAATATCAACCTCTTGTCAAAACACCAAACAAAAGCTCCGATTGGTAAAAGTAGTACTCGTAAAAAGGTAGATGCAAATTAAAAAACTAATTGAAACTTCAACAGGTAACTGATTATATAAAAAAAGTTTGGTAAAATAGTTGAAAATGTATCTAATTTTTGGTAAAATAACCTAAAAAGATATGATAATTATTTATTATTATAGATTGACATGGGTAAAATTTGGAAGATTAATTTCAGGTACCTGAAATCTCAAATACTACTCTAGCTAGCATTTTATTTCAGAAAACTTGTACTTATCAAACATTTGCAAAAAAAAATCAGGTAGCTGAAATTTTGGTCATATAAGCTACTTTGGTCAAATAATCTACCTGAAGTATCGTGCCAAACAGAGCCTAAGCCCCTGTTCTTTCTGTCTTTTTAGAGATAAACTGAACTTAATAGAACTGAACTGAACTGAAGTGAATAAAGTTGAACTGAACTAAGCTGATTTGAGCAGAATTGAACTGAAACAACAACAAAAACAACAACAATAATAATTATAAAAAGTTAATTATAATAATTGCAATATAATAACAGTAATAGTAATATTCCCTCATATTCACTATTTTCTTCCCTATTTTCTTAAACGGATTATTCAGGTTTTATTCTTCTTTCTTATTTTGGAAACATTACTCTTATTTTATTCATCTCTCTCTCCTATCATCAAACCCCACTCACCTATTTTACCCATATTTTATTATTTTCCTTAATGTTGTGGCCCCACAATTCCTTATTTAACTTCTAATTAATTATTCCTCTCTCTTATCATCAAACTCCACAAAAGCTCACCCAACTCTTTTACTATTATTTTATTCCTCGTCTTAATACCCGTGCCCACAAACAAAGGGAAGAAAATAGAGACTAGGAGGGAGTAATATTGATCTGATAATATTAATAATAATAATAATAATAATAATAATAATAATAATAATAATAATAATAATAATAATAATAATAATAATAATAATAATAATAATAATAATAATAATAATAATAATAGCAATAATAGTAGCAATAACAATAATAGTAATAACAATAATAATAATAACAATAATAATAATAATAATAATAATAATAATAATAATAATAATAATAAAAACGCTTTCTCTCTCTTGTTAGTTTTAGAGAAAAGATTCTCTCTAATTCCGCCATTTTCGCTCTGCAACAAGCTCTGCCATGGCTCGAGGGAGGGGAAGACCGCCAAAATCATCTAGATCTTTGGAAGCTCAGCATGAATGTGACATTATTGGTATGAATCTTGATGATTCTCTTTCAATTTCGCCCGCGGGTCGATATTCTCTTCGAAAGTCAGTAACTGTAAATGATGTAATTTTGCATAGTTTACCAAAAACTAAGCAATCTTCAGCTGGAAAACAACTTCATACTCCTATGAGGGAGTCTAATCCTCAGGAATTAAGGGGTTATGTTTCTGGGTCTACTCCGCCAATTGGGGGAAGAACAGGGGACGCCATTGTTGTACCTTGCTCTGATCCTCCTACTGTTTCTGTTCCTATTCCTGCGAGTTCTGCTACTCCTGCTAAATCTTGGGCAGATGTTACTCGTCGAAAGGAACAAGCAGGGATGAGTTTGTTCTTTCATGAGATAAGTGCCCAAGCTTCTGAAGTGGAAATTCACATGGAGGAAGTTCAGGATGAGATTGCTAAGTGGAAGTACACCCTTATGGGTAATGTTCTAGGAGCTAAACCAACATTGAAATAAGTTATGGATTTTGTTCAGAAACATTGGAATCATGGTGCTTTGCCTGTTGTACAATACTTTAGGAAAGGTTGGTTTAACTTCAAATTTGATTCTGAGGAAGCCATGAATGAAGTCTTAAAGAGGGGACCTTGGAACATAGGGTCTAACTCTTTAGTGCTTAAGCAATGGAGTCCTTACTTTTCTATAATAATGGAGTGTGTCACAACTGTTTTTGTATGGATTTTGTTCCCTGATCTTGATCCATATATGTGGACTGATTCCATACTCAGCAAGATGTCTGACAAGATTGGGAAGCCCTTGTTTGCTGATCTCAACACTACCTGCAAGGCAAAATTGTCCTTTGCCAGGGTGATGATTGAAGTGGATGTTTCTAAGGACTTGCCTGACATCATTACCATCAATGCTCCCTATATTGGACACTCACATCAAAGGATCATATATGAGTGGCTTCCTTATTATTGTCATACCTGTAAGAAATTAGGTCACACCACTTCTACCTGTAAAAGGAATAAGGCAACCTCTGAGGGTGCTCCAAAAAAGAAGGGTGTGTCCAAGACGGTGTATAAACTAGTTGTCAGGCCTGTTGCTACTGTACAGGACCAGCCTGTAGGTAATGTTGCCTCAGAATGCCACTTGTCAGGTGGTACCTCAGCTTCTAAGGAAGTTGCATCACTGGATCTGAATGTAGGAGGGAACTCAGAATGTAGTGTGCTAGGTTCCCCCTCACATGAAGATTTTCTTGATGCCTCATCCCTAGAACCCGTAATGCACTCAGGAAGCAGTGAGCTAGGGCATCCACCTGCACAGGTTGGTTCTGTAGAGCAATTAGTGGCCATTGAGGATCCTGGTGATACTATCTTATCCCCTAATAAGTTCAGTCCATTGGCTGCAACTGAGGAACCTGTAATATGTTCTATCCCTAGAACATCAGAGGTAGTCATTGTTCCCCCTGATAAACCTTTTCAATGATTATAGCTTCTTGGAACATTAGAGGTTTTAATAAAGTTGTCAAGCAATTAGAGTTTGTTAAATTTTTGAATGAAAATAAGGTGGAAATTCTGGGTTTGCTAAAAACCAAAGTAAAAAAGAATAAAGCCAATAAAATTCTTAGGAATAAGTTTAGGAATTTTGATTCCTACTTTAACTATAGTTCTCATGAGAATGGCATAATTTGGTTACTTTAGAATCCTTCAACTACTGCTGTGACAATTTTAGAGGAGCATGATCAAGTCCTCCATTGCTCTGCTAAGCACCTGGCCACTGGTAGAGAGTTCCTTTTATCCATTGTCTATGGCAATAATAATGCTACTGCCAGGCACAGACTTTGGCATTCTCTTAGACAGTTTGCTGGCAATGTCACTCCATGGGTAGCCATGGGAGACTTCAATGTCATCAGATACCTGCATGAGAACATTAGTCATAATTCTCATGTGCAGTCTGAACTTGTTGACTTTAATGAGTGCTTAATCCAATGTGGCCTGGATGACATGAATGGGTCAAGCTGTGAGTATACCTGGTACAATAAGCAGGATGCTCAAACTAGAGTCTACACTAAATTGGATAGGGTCCTTGTTAATGATAAATGGAAGGAGCTTTTTGCAAATACTTCTGCACAGTTTATGGATCCAGGGGTCTCTGATCGTAGTCCAGCTTTGTTGAGGTTTCATGGAGACATCAGACCCTCTAAAAGGTTTAAATTTCTCAATTGCTGGGTGGAGCATCCAGATTTCCATAAAATTGTAGCTGAAGCTTGGTCTTGTGATATTACCGGCAACTCTATGTTTAGGTTAATGGGGAAACTTAAAGCTGTCAAGAAGAAGTTAAAGATCTTACATAGTACTAGCTTCTCTAATATCACTGAGAGAGTTAAAACAAAGCAAGCAGAGCTTGCTCACTGCTATCAGGACCTGCAGTCTGATCCCCTTTCTCCTATTTTGATCCAAAAAGAACAGGCAGCTTCTGCTGATTTTTGGAAGCTCAAGAGGATTGAAATGAGCATTTCGTCTCAAAGAGCTAAAATCCATGATGTGAAGCACAATGATACTAGTTCTAGGTTTTTCTTTCAAAAGATTAAGGAAAGGTAGCACCAACAGCTTATAGGGGCAATTCAAGATGTCCGTGGGCATTATTATAAGGGGTTAACTTAGGTAGGGGGAGCTTTTGTTGATTTCTATCACGGGCTGCTGGGTTCTTCTAAACCAGTTGCACAAATTGATCCTGAGATTTTTTCTAAGGGTGCTTGTGTTGATCCCACTGATTGTGCCATGCTCACATCCCCAATTACTAGATCTGAGACTAAACAGGCTCTCTTTAGTATTGATGATGTCAATAAAAGTCCTGGCATCGATGGGTTTTCATCCGGTTTCTTTAGGGCTTCCTGGGACATTGTGAGTGCTTATTTCTGTAAAACAGTGGAGGATTTCTTCACTTCTGTGGACACGAGGGGCCCACGAAGGTGCTTGGGAAACAAGCGTTTATATTTGTGGAGTCGCCACCAATTTATTGTGGAAAATTGGAAACCGTACGAATACTTCGCGCCATGTTAAGACACAAAGTAGTGACATGAACACTAAGAACTCGTTACCCTTAGCATTCTATGTCTAGAATGACTCTCGTGGATGCCAATGAACACGGATGTTCACAGAGATCTGGAGTAAGGGGTGAGAGTACGTATTAGGAAGTCCTTTTACTGAACACCTAATCCCGCCCGCCTCGATAGCGGCCTCTACTAATGATTAGGGAAATCGTTCGTACTTGATATGTCGTCGATTATATGCATGCAATGCAACAAACAACGTTTTAAACCTAGAATGTGATAGTTAACTAAGTTGGTGAACATGTAATTTAGCACTCAATAATGTCGAAGTAGAGGTTTAGATTAATTACATGTGAAAAACAAATAAAATCATACAAAATAATAAAATACAGTAAATAAATAACGATAATTAAAATTACATTAACTACAACGGATTAATGATTTACGTCAAAAGTATATTTAAGACGGATAATTTGAGAAAAGAAAGAGGAAATAAACTAGGTTAGAAAACACGGACAGATTAGAGGCGATATTAGGATTAATAGCCGATTAATACATAACTAACGAATTAGGTCAAAGCAAGAACGGAAGTTCAGAGACAGAGCTCAACCCGGAATAGGCCCAGCAATGCTGCGTCCCTTGGAAGAGGCGCAGTGGTCACTGCGTCTGTTCCTGAGGTGAGTTCTGGCTGTAAAGTCAGAACTGCGATTGTTAATGTTCGTTGGTGGATTTAATGATTGATTATTGATATTTGACTCGGATGGAAGTAATTTAGCAGGTTATTTACATGTGAATTGGTCATAAAAGCGAATTAAAATGAATTTAAAATAATAAGATTAACAAGAGATTAATTACAAATTATTTAGGTCAAATTATTACAAGTTAATTAGGTTTGTTTAGGCCAAACTATTAAGAAGGTTGTGATAAACAGATGAAAACATATACAAAAGTCGAATTCCAGAGATTGGATATGAACAAATCGAATCTCCAAAAACCGGGTTTGATTTTAATGACGAAAACCCGCAAATATTGATTATTAGGGATTTAAGTCGAAATTTAAAGGTGATAAATCATTAAGAACAATGAATTATAATTATTACATGTGAATGAATGAGAAGAAAATAGGAAAAAATAAAATAAAGGACGAATTAACAGAGGATGGAGGAAGAAGAAGAAAAGCAGGAACTGCGGCAGCCTCAGGAAGAGGCGCAGCAGATGCTGCGACTCTTCGAAGAGGCGCAACAGTTGCTGCATTTCTTCTCGACGTCTGTCTGCTGTTAATCCGTAAAAATAGGTTTGATAAAAGGTTTTATAAATCGGTTTTAAGCATATTTTTGACGTAAACCTTACATTAGTTGATACAATAATAAAATACAATAATAAAATATGGGATTTACACCCTCAGACTTACATGTTTGACGAAACGAGATTAACTAAGTTTACAATTAGTGATTGCTCGACTCGAAGGTATGATGAAAGTGCCCTCGTAAGAGGATTTAGATTAAATTGATTGATCAATTCAGGTGGAGTTGGTCAAATTGGTCGGCCATGCAACGTGACTGGTATTCAGAAGGATCCGAGCTTACGTGGGCGATTGATCAAGCACGTAGACGTCAATAAGCTTAGAGCACGGTCTTAGAATGCAAAGGGACAAGAGAAGGGCGGACACTCGCGTGAGAAATATGAGGAACGAAAGTCCCTATTTATACTAATCACACGGAGGAATTATGGTATGAGTGAAACTTTGGAAACAAATCTCAAAAAGATTTGAAAATACGCAGAAAAGGGCTGGGGAAGAGGCGCATCAGCCACTGCAACTCTTGGAAGAGGCGCAGCACCTGCTGCGGCCTTTCCCCAGAGGTTTCCTTCTGCAGAAGAAAGATTTCCGCATTTCTTTTATGGAATTGCGGTAGATCTTGACTTCATTATTCTTTAAAATATGATTTTCGGGAAATATTATACCATAAGATTAAAAAGATTAAAATTATGGAATAAAAATTTCCGGAATAATCCAGAACATTCCGGCTCGGCATTTTAAAACAGTTTATTAGAAAATGAAGCGGTTTTTGACCCGGACTCCAAATGAACTCTAATTACTGTCAAAACAACCGTAATGGCGCGTAGATGACAACCAAAGGGTAGACACAAGTATTTGAGCTATCACTTGATGATAAACTTATGAACTGTCATAAATCATTCCGTATACCAAACATGCGGCCCAATCATCACGGGGTGGTTTGCGGGAGGTGCAGAAATGAGGTATCTACATAGCCTCCACTTTGACTGAGGCTTGGACAAGGCGAAAGTCAAAGTATAGCCATCAGGTCAATCGAAGATTACAACCTGACGACTATGGCGACGCGAGGCGGCTCAAGGGGTCTGAGCCAAGGACCTATCATCGGAAACATTTTAGAGTTTGTCGACTGTCGGGGAGGGTCGTTTAAAGTCCATTAGACTATGTAAGGAAGCTCGCCAGCCATAAGAAGAAACCATACCTGAGACTTCTTTCCTGAGATGAATAATATTGAAGACAGCAGGACGTCGGTAGAAACTGCTGGGGGGAATCTGCTTGCGTCGGTCTCAAGCGACCTCCATCTATCGAGAAGTACAATCGGCTGTCATGAAATCTTGCTGGGAAAATAATAAGGTATCGATAAAGTCGTGTCGAAACACCGTTGAAAATCCGCTCGTTGTTGCAAGCGAAGTCCTGATGAAATATCCTTGCTGGGCTTGATGAAGTACTGCGACGATTCACAGTCTGCTCGAAGATAAAGTATTGCGACAGTTCACAGTCTGCTCGAAACATGGGTCCGGACGAAGAATAAATATCAAATGGACCAAATGTATGATATATGGTGTTGAAGAAGAGGCACACCAAAGATGGGCCCACAAATAACGAACTTATAACAAACTTTTGAAAATTGAGCTGGAGGGAAACTGGGGAAGAGGCGCAGTAAGAGCTGTGACTCTTGGAAGAGGCGCAACACCTGTTGCGTCCTTTCCTGGGTTTGTCCCTATTTGGGTAAAAACTCGACAGAACCCGTGTTTTAGTCATTACAACAAAACACAAATTCTATCTAAACTCTCTCAAATTCCAACGATATTACGCCAAAATTTGATCAAAACCTTCCATTAATCGTGACTAATAGAGGTATGTGTCTCATTCTTGCTTTAATATCCGTATTTTGCTCGAATTGAATCGAAACAATTAGGGTTTTCAACCCAATTATTTCGAAAATTTGGGGCTTTTCCCCCAAATGGACTTGCCTTGTGAAATTGATATTAGAAATGGATAATTGGTAATATTAGGAACATAACCATGTATTCCTTTTGAAGTTTCGTTGAATATTGAGCATTTGAGTGAAATTGAGACGGTTTCTCAGCTGTTTCGAAAATCGCTTCGAAAATGGCCTTAGGATTGCCCATTTTTGATGAAATTTGATTTTTGGAATCCTTGTGTAATGGGTAAGCTTCCTACTATTTTGGATTTTTGATTTGTGACGACTTTTTCAGGACACTTTCTAGAGCATAATCGTTATTATAGCGAAATGCTGCCAAAATTTGGACTCAAACCCATAACTAGGCTCGAGTTCAGACTTGTATTGACCCAATTTACCACATGAGCGGCCGGGTTTTGAAAGAAACGGCCAAAGAAAGCAAGGAAAGGCCATTTTCGAGGCTGGAAAGTCCTTGAAATCACCCTTACCGAGGCTCGTCGTCATTTGATGCGGCCTAATCTACTCTAGTTTTGCAGGTGACATGGCTCCTACGTCGGGGAGGGCTCCCATGGACGTGGACACCGACTTCGACCCTTCTCTTACTCTTGAGGAGGTGTTCAAGGAGGTTTTAGAGGAGGAGGTCCCGAGGCGGGCCAACGTAGGACGTGGTGGTCGCCGGCTAGCGGGGGCACCAAAGTGGGCTGAGAAATGGGATGGTCGACATCTCATTTGGGCAGCGGAGAGCCACCTGTCTTACATGACGACGAGGAGCTTGGTAGACTAGACTTACCATTTCCTTACTAATTTCCTTCTTTATTCCATTTCTCATTCGCTTTATGCTAAAGATAGCATTTTCTTGAATCGATACAGAAGGCCGGGAACTTGAGGTCCTTCTCTGGTTACACGACGATGATGGAGGCCTACGAGAGGTTGATGGAGGAGGAGAAGACCATCATCGAGCTAGGAGCCTTTGGAGCCTTGGTGAGAGTGTGGAGGGGGATCAAGGAAAGGAAGCTTCAAGCTAACCTTTGCCTGATTCGAGCCTTCCTTGATCGGTACTAGGATATAACCTCGACTTTTTATAGGCCTTTTGGGGAGGTCGGGGTCACGTTGGAGGACTACGACATGATCTGTGGTCTACCGTGTGGAGAGGAGGCTGTGGTGTGGCCGTTGACGGCCATGAGGGTGGACTCGGCTGAGGCCAGGAGGCTGATTGGCTGGAACCTGGCAGAGGGTGTTGCCACGGTTCCCGGGTTAGTGCCGAGTACCTACGTCAGGTACTACTTTGCGGGTAGGACCCCGGCGTTGGTGACGATGGGTGGGAGGAAGGTGGCTCCTTTTGCCTGTACTGCGGAGCAGAGGGCTCGTCTGTGGCTTTGGTGGTTCTTGTCTTCGCTCTACCTCGGAGACAAGGGGGAGAGGTTTTCGATGAAGCTTCTCCCGTTCCTTTCTGACTTGAGTGACCTAGGCCGTTGGGACTGGGTTATTCCTGGCTTTGTGGTCCTCACTCGCTACGTGAGGGTCATGGTCCGTCTTGAGCTGCTGGAGAAGGGGACCTCTCCTGCTACTGTCGGTCCGGGACTGCTGTTGGAGGTATGAAACTTCATTTCGTATCATGAAAGATCATCACTTCTTCTTTGCTATTGAATTGTGAAAGATCATTATCAATTGTCTTGTTTTGCAGGCGTGGGTGTACTCCTACTTTCCGGGCTTCGCGCCCAAGAGGACGGAGCCTGAGTCGAGGCCTACCCAGTTGTGAGGAACTGAGTGATGTGTCGTAGGAAGAGCCAGCGCTCTTCTTACGATGTTTATCGACGGGGCGTGAATGCCCTGAAGTTGAGTTACGTAAGTATTCTCTAATCACTTTCCTCCTTATTTACTTTATTGATTTCAGAAATGATCATAAGAATGACCCCTTTGTTTATTTGTCTTTAGTGGGTGCCTAGGCCTTGGGTGGACTACCCTGGCGCTCCAGCCTTCGTAGCCGAGGTCCTTCGACCTAGGAGCTCTAGTCGGCTACTGCTGAGGACGTCCATGGGACCAGTGTGGTACCTGGGCGAGCGTTTGACTCGTCAGGGATCTCGAGATGCCTTCACGGTTCCCATCGACCCTCCTCGGATGATGTTTAGGGAACCTTCTAACGCTGAGAGGGAGGCTGACTTGGCGGGTGTTGGTGGTGACGCTCTTCTCTTTCCTGGGGAGGAGTACTCCTTGTTTGTTCGCCAGAGGCTGGCGTACTGGCCGATCGTGGTAAGTATTCCACTTTCCCTCTTTCGAATTGTCTTGATAAATTGACGAATGATCATCGAATAAAGAATTCATTTGAATTTTGAAGGAGATCGAGGTGGCGGGCGTCGATCCCCCAGCGTACCCCGAGACCCTTGAGTACACTGACGCGACGAGGATGACGACGATCTCCGAGCTCCGCGACTTCGGTGAAGAGGTGACAGATGCTGGCCTGGGGGAGTGGCAGCATTTGGTTAGGAGGGTAAGCCCACAGCTTCAGTTGTCTTTTGCTGTCTTTGTTGCATAAGAATGCATTTGTTCATTTCACTGAAAATCTTTTGCTTATTGAAATACAGGTGGCGCCGTCTCGGCATGTGGCGCTGTGGAGGGTGGCCAAACGGCTACGGGCTACAGCCATCGAGGCACTAGCAGGTGTGGACAGCGGGCCGCCCACGGGGGCGCTTGGTGAGAAACGGGGAACAAGCGTTTGCATTTTGTATGGAGTCGCCACCAATTTTTATGGGAAATTGGAACCGTTCGAATACCTCGTGTCATGTCAAGACACAAAGTAGTGACATGAACACTAAGCAATCGTTACCCTTAGCATTCTATGTCTAGAATGACTCTCGTGGATGCCAATGAACACGGGTGCTCACGGAGATCTGGAGTAAGGGGTGAGGGTACGTATTAGGAAGCTCTTTTGATCGAACACCTAATCCCGCCCGCCTCGATAGCGGCCTCTACTAATGATTAGGGAAGTTATTCGTACTTGATATATCGTCGGCTATATGCATGCAATGCAACATCCAAGTTTTAAACCTAGCATGTGAGGATTTAACTAAGTCGGTTGACACGTAATTAGCATACAATTGGGTCAAAGTTGGAATTTAATGCTCATTTACATGTGAAAGCATACAAATGATAAAAGAAATACAATAATGAAAATTACATTAATGGAAATTACAATAATTACATTGGATAGGCGATTTATGTCGAAAATACCTTTAAAACGGATAATTTGAGAAAAAGAATAAAAGAATAAAAAATAGCAAATTAACGAACAGGAATTAGTGTGATAATACGGATATTAGTTAGTTAATACGTAGTCTAATTAAACTAGGTCAAGGCGAAACGGAGTTCGGGGACGAACTCATCTCGAACAAAGCGCAGAGATCGCGCCCTCTGGAAGAGGCGCGGCGATTCTTTGCGTCTGTTCCAAGGGTGAGTTCTGGCGTGGCCGGAATCGCAAATCGTTAATGTTAATTGGTAATTTTAATGATTGATTAAATTATTCGATTCGGATGAAAGTGATTTAATGCATTAATTACATATGAATTAGTCATAAAAGCAATAAACATGGATGAGACGGAATTAACGAATTAATTTACAAGAAGGAGCGATGTTAATGAATGAGTCCTCTATTGAAATCAATTAACTAGGTTAGATATGACGATATATGACGAATATGCAATGAACATGTGAATAAACAGATGCAAACTATATCAAAGACGAATTCCAGAAACCCAATATGAACGAATTGAATCTCTAAAATCCGGAATTGAATTTAATGACGAAAACCCGTAAATATTGGATTATTTAGGATTTAAGGTCGGACTTATGATGATTAAAACATGTTAATGATGAAGGAATTATGTGATACAATATACATGTGAATATTAATGATGATGAACGAAGAATTTAAGAAAACAAGTGAAAAACAAATAAACAAAGACGAATTACAGAGGACGAGGAAGAAGAAAAAGAAGCAGAATCTGCGGCCCTCACGAAGAGGCGCAGCACGAATCTGCGCTCCTTCAAGAGGCGCGGCGATTCTTTGCGTCTTTTCTCGACGTCTGTCTACTGGAAATCCGCAAAAACAGGTTTTAAAGACGGTTTTAGAAATCGGTTTTAACGGTGTTTTCGACATAAATCTTACATGAGTGATACGATAAATAAAATACAATAAATAAAAGAGGATTATACACCCTCAGACTTACATGTTGACGAAACGAGATGAACTAAGAATCGACTAGTGAATGCTCGACGCGAATGCAAAGAGAGTGCCCTCGTAAGAGGAAAACGATTGATTAATTAAAGTTGATTATTGGTGTAGTTGGTCAAATTGGTCGGTCATGCAACGGAGAGGCTGGTACCCGGAAAGATCCGAGCTTACGTGGTCGGAAGTCCAAGCACGTAGGCGCCAATTAGTAAGAACGAAGTCTAGAATGCAAAGGGAGAAGAGAAGGGCGGACACTCGCGTGAGAAATATGAGGAACGAAAGCTCCTATTTATACTAATCACGTGAAGGAATAGGGTTTCGGAGACTCTTTGGAAGTGAATCTCGGAAAGATATAAAAAAGATACGTAAATCATGCAAAGAAGGGCCTGGGAAGAGGCGCAGCGAGCCCATGCGTCCCTTGGAAGAGGCGCAAAGACTGCTGCGTCTATTCCCGGAGGTTTCCTCTGCGAAGAAAGATTTCCGCGTTTGAGTTATGGTAGGACGGAAATAATTCGATTATCTTGTGAATATTACGGGATATTATTTGCCAAAAGATAAATTTTATGAAATATGGAATAGAAATATCCTAACATTCCGAACATTCGACTCGGGATTTAACATTATCGAAAAATGGAGACGGTTTTTGACCGGACTCAAATGTACTCTAATTACTGCCAAAACGACCGTATCGGGACGTAGATGACAACTAAGAGGTCGACATTACTATTTGAGCAATCACTTGACGATAATCTTACGAACTGTCACAAATCGTTCCGCGAACCAAACATGCGGCCCAATCATCACCGGGTGGTTTGCGGGAGGTGCAGAAACGAGGTGTCTACAGAGCCCCCACTTTGACTGAGGCTTGGACAAGGCGAAAGTCAAAGTATAGCCATCAGGTCAATCGAAGATTACAACTGACGACTATGGCGACGCGAGGCGCTCAAGGGGTCGAGCCAAGGACCTATCGTCGGGAACATTTTAGAGTCTGTCGACTATCGGGGAGGGTCGTTTAAAGTCCATTAGACTACGTAAGGAGGCTCGCCAGCCATAAGGAGAGACCATACCCGAGATTCAGTCGAACTTCGCGGGGAAACAAGAAACATTGAAAACAGCAGGACGTCGGTAGAAACTGCTGGGGAATCCGCTTGCGTCGGTCTCAAGCGAACTCTGGCGAAACTTGAGGTTGAATCTGCTTGCGTCGGTCTCAAACAAACTCTTGCTGGGGAATATTGTGACGACTAGGAACATCTGGATCGTCGTGGGAGAAATCTCGAGTGAGCGATCTGCAAAATACTATCATTTGGCCGGGGACAGACGACTAGGAACATCTTGATCGTCATGAAAGAAATCTTGAGTGAGCGATCGCAAAATACTCTCGCCGGATGAAATGATTTGAGCGATCTCACGCAAAATATTTGCTGCGCGGGATAAAATGATCTTGGACAATACTTGCAAAATCTTTTGTCGCGGGATAAAACGCGGGCCGGAACGAAAGAAAATCGTCGAAACGGACCAAAAGAATATAATAGCATTGAAGAAGAGGCGCACCAAAGATGGGCCCACTAATAACGAACTCATAACGAATTTTGAAAATTCGTATGGAGGGAACACAAGGAAGAGGCGCAGCAAGAGCTGCGTCTCTTGGAAGAGGCGCAGCGCCTGCTGCGTCTTTTCCCCAATTTGGCTATTTCCGCGTAAAAACGCGAAATCAGACGGGTTATAATTCATTATTTCGAAACACATTTCCTTCAATTTCTCTCTCAAATCTTCACCATTTCCGTCGAGGTTGGATTCAAAAGCTTGCATTACACATGACTAATCGAGGTATGTGTCTTAATCTTGCATTAATCATTTACATTTGTCGAATTTTGAGCCGCGAGAGTTAGGGTTTTCGACCCTTTTGATCGAAAATTTGGGGCTTTTCCCCCAAATGGATTTGCTTTGCCAAATTGATGCTATAAATGGATAGTAGGCAATGTTAGAAACATAACCATGTATTCGCTTTGAATTTTCATCGAGTTTTGAGCCCTTGAGCGAATTTTGAGACGGTTTTACAGCTGAACCGTAAATTGCTTCGAAAATAGCCTTAGGATTGCCCATTGGCGATGAAATTTGATATTTGGGATCCTTGGATGATGGGTAAACTTCCTGCCATCTCGAAATTTTGGTTTGTGACAACTTTTCGGGGCACCTTTCTAGGGCATAATCGCCGTTATAACGAAATGCTGCCGAATTTTCGGCTTGAACCCGGAACTAGGCTTTGACTTGGACTTGACTTGACCCAATTTATCACGCAAGTGATTGGGTTGGCGGGAATATGGCCAGAAAAGGGCGTCTTCAGGGCTTCGAAGGCTCGAAAATCCCTTAACAAAGGCTTGTCGTCATGTGACGCGGCCTAAATCTACTTTAACGTTGCAGGTGATGAGGCTTCTACTTCTGGGAGGACTCCCATGGAGATAGACGTCGTTACGGTTGAGGAGGCTTTAGAGCAGGCCTTCAGCGATGCGGCGATGGCTACTGGAGGCGAGGCTCACGAGGAGGAGGCCGTCGAGGAGGAGGAGGAGGCCCCGAGACGGGCCAATGTCAGGCGAGGAGGTCGTCAGCTGAGGGGAGCTCCTGTGTGGGCTGAGACCTGGGAGAGTAGGCACCTCGTGTGGGCTGCAGAGGGCCACCTGTCCTACAGGACGGTGAAGAGCTTGGTAAATAAGAATTCACTACTCATTACCTATTCTCTTTCATTCTTTTTGTCCAAACTTCTTGCAAATTTCATTCAAAATTAAAGATAGCTTTATTTCAAATCATAATAGGAGGCCGGGAACATCAGGTCGTTCTCGGGTTACACGACAGCGATGGAGCACTACGAGCGGCTGTCGGCGGAGGAGAGGGCCATGATCGAGCGTGGAGCGTTTGGTCCTCTGGTTCAGGTTTGGAGGGATATCGTGAAGAGGAAGTTGCGGGCTAACCTTAGCCTGGTCCGCGCTTTCTTGGATCGATTCTGGGATACGACTTCCACGTTTCACCTGCCTTTTGGTGAGGTGGGAGTTACTCGGAGGATTACGGCATGATTTACAGTGCAGTGTGGGACGAGGAGATGGTGTGGCGGAGATCTATGAGGGAGGATTCGGCCGAGGCGAGGAGATTGATCGGGTGGAACTTATCGCCGAAGGCTGTTGCGATCTTGGGTTTGGTACCCAGTACCTACGTTCGAGACTACTTTGCGGGAAGACCCCGAGTGGTGACGATCGATGGGAGGAGATCTGCTCCTCCTCCTGTCTGGTGACGAGAGAGCTCGTACGTGGCTTTGGTGGTTTCTGTCTTCGATTTACCTCGGAGACAAGGGCGAGAGGTCAAATCGGCAAGCTTCTTCCCTTTCTTTCGACTTTGAGTTCTCTAGGACCCAGGGGCCCGGTCATCTTTTGGTTTTGCGGTCCTCATCCGCTTCATGAGGGCCATGGTTCGTCCCGGAGTTGATGGAGAAAGGGACTTCTCCCCGGCGGCGTCGGACTGGACTACTTGTTGAGGTATGAACCTTCCTTTAGACCAAAGTAAATTCTTTTCTTTATTGAATCACGAAAGATCGTCATTGATTATTCTGTTTTATAGGCATGGGCGTACTCTTACTTCCCGAGTCTCGCGCCCAAGAGGACAGAGCCGCTGGAGAAGGCCTATCCCGTGGTGAGGGATTGGGTGATGTGCCGCACGAAGAGCAAGCGCTCTTCTCACAATGTCTACCGGCGGGATGTGAACGCCCTTCAACTGAGCAGCGTGAGTATCCCACTCGTATTTATATTTCTTGTACTTTTGCTTTTAATTGATCATAGGAATGATCTTTGCCTTATCTTGTCGCAGTGGGTGCCCAGACCTTGGGCGGAGTACGCTGGAGCGCCTCCTTTTGTCGCTGAGGTCCTTGGACCTAGGAGCCCGAGTCGGCTGCTGCTGTGGACGTCGATGGGTCCTGTGTGGTATCTGGGCGAGCGTTTGGCTCGTCAGTGCTCTCGGGGCGCGTTGACGGTTCCCATTGACCCTCCGAGGACGATGTTCAGGGAGCCTACTGAGGCTGAGAGGGAGGCGGACTTGGCTGGTGCCAGTGGCGACGACCTTCTTCTGCCTGGCGAGGACTACTCGGCGTTCCTTTACGGGAGGTTGGCGTACTGGCCAGTAGTGGTGAGTATCCTTTATTTTCTTGATTTGATTTCGGGAATTATGATGAAAGATCATCGATTAATGAGAGCTATTTGTCTTTGCAGGAGGTTGAGGCGGCGGGCATCGAGCCCCCAGTGTACCCCGAGACTCTTGAGTAAACTGACGCGACTGGGAGGACGACGATCTCCGAGTTGCGTGACTTTGACGTAGCTGTGACGGATGCTGGCCTAGACGACTGGCAGCATCTGATTCGGAGGGTGAGCCTCCAGCTTATATACCTTTCGTGTAAGAACACATTTTATTAAACTTGTTCAATTTTACTGAGAATTTCTTTTGAAATGCAGGTCGCGCCATCTCGGTTCGTGGCACTATGGAGGGTGGCCAACCGGCTACGAGCTACCGCCATCGAGGCACTCGTCGGTGGTCGAGGTCATCAGGTATGAACCTCATTTGATTTCTTTTGATTTTTGATTTTCAGTTTTGTTTGAGTTGATTGACATGAGCCAATTTCTTGTTGTCCACAGGCCGGTCGTGAGCTGGAGCGAGAGTTGACCCAGTCTCGGGAGGAGACGGCTCGCTTGTCGAGGGAGCTCGAGTTTCGGGACGCCGAGATTGCTGCTCTTACGGCGAGGGTTGCTGAGTTGGAGGGTGTCCAGCAGTAGTTCTGCGTAGCTTTGTAGGCTTGTACATCTGATTTTGAACATTTTTGGACTTGTTTGGGGCGCAAGCCGCCGGTTTGCCTGGACTTTGGACTTGATTCGAGGCGCAAGCCCCCAGTTTGCTTGTACATTTGTATATATGATGGCCTGAGTGCCTTTGCTGCTGGGTTGTGTTGCTTGTACCTGCAGGTTAGTTCTTGAACAGGTTTGGTAGACAACGGTTTACGCCGTCATGCTGCCGAAATTCACATAGAAATCACGCAAAACATACATTTTATACACATATGGTCTTAATTAGCGCAAAAAAAAAAAAGACTCAAAAGGACAAAAGTGCAAAAATGCAAAAATTTTGTTGGAAATGACCGGACGGTAGGGAGGATTACCCCCTAAAAAAAGAAAAAATAGAAATCTGTAAGTGTAGAAGTGAAAATGTTGAAATTTGTTAGAGAAATGAAAACAAAAGAAAATTATTTCCTAAAAAAAAAATGGAATTAAAATGAAATTTATGAAATTTAATTAAAACGAAATTTATTTCCTAAATGAATTAAAATAATAATAAAAAGGAGAAATAAGTGCGATGAAAAATGGCGAAGGTGTCGACGTTGCCTCGAAATGCGTGCCCGCGAATTTAGAAAACTTGAAACATGGTAAACTGCTCGTATTTACCAAAATAAAATCCCGTAGAAATAGGAAATTATTCGCTATAGAATTAGGAAAGATCCAAACGCGGAAATCGCAGAAAGTGAGTCTGGGGAAGAGGCGCAGCATGAGCTGCGTACCTTTGAATAGGCGCAGCAGGAGCTGCGCCTGTTCCCAAGCTTGTCCGTTCTGGCGGATTTTTGGAAACAGCAATTAGTATAAATAGAAGCGTCGACGAAGCTTTAAATCATATAATTCTTCCGTCTCTTCTCCGTTAATCCACATAAAAAACTCCCAAAATAAATTTTCAAGAGAAAATTGTAATCATGAATACTTTGGAGACCCGCTTGAAGGAATGGACTAATGAATTCTCGAATATTGAGAAGCACGACATGGGTGCTCATAACCTTGGGTCTTTGTTGAGTTTGAAACTCATTAAGGTTGTAAAACCGTTCTTGGATGCTTGCCTTGATTATTGGGACCCAAATTATCATGTTTTTGCGTTCCCAGGAGGTGATATTTGTCCTTTTCCTAAGAAATTGCTTTTTATTGGTGGGTGGGACCCCGAGCATTTACCCGCCATTCCTTCCACTTCACAAGGGTATAAGACCAAATTCAGAGACCTGCTCGGATTGACTAGACTCGAGGTGGATCGCTTAGTTACCCCGAAAGGCGTGAGAATGCTGGACTTTGTAGACCGATTCATCAACAGGGCTGACCCCACTGTCTCTTATGTTGCTAGGAGGAGAGCATTTGGCTTTTGTTTGCTTCATGTGTATGTCTTCCATGGACACGTTGATGAAGATTTGCGAGGTGATCCCCGTCTTTTGGGTCTTATCGAGCAAATGGAGCTGCGCAGGAGCCCAGCTTGCTTATGCTTAGGGGAGATTATCTTGGGTTTGGATAATAGGAAATCCAACCGCGATCTTCCATTTTTGGGGAGTCTTATCATCTTACAGGTAAAAGACACCTTTTTTTTTTTTTTTTTTTTTTTTTTTTTTTTTTTTTTTTTTTTTTTTTTTTTTTTTTGTTTTTTTTTTTTTCTTTTTTTTTTTTTTTTTTTTTTTTTTTTTTTTTTTTTTTTTTTTTTTTTTTTTTTTTTTTTTTGTCTAATACCCGCTTTTGGTAGGTTTGGCTTATGGAACGCTCCGATGCTCGAGCCCCAGGTTCATGCACTTTCCTATCATTCCCGTATGATTGCGATGAGGACGCGGTTGTACATGGTGGACTTCACTCGGTCTGCGACTATTGGAAGAACAAGTGAAGAATGATGATGGCCCGTTGATTAGGTGGGTTGTCCGTGGTGGCACCTCAAGTCTCCTCACCGGAGTGTCTTCTTTGGATCCCACTAGGTCCGTGCGCATTCCGGGGTTGGAGTTCATGGTATGCATCTTTCCGGAAATATTGATGAGGCAAGTTGGGTTGAAGCGGACTATCCCGAGGCTTGACACCGTCCCAGATCGCTTTGTAGCGCTTACCACCGAGAGCCGAAGAGAGTGGGCCATCAAATGGGCCCAAAGGAACATGTGGTTCTTGAGCTTCTCCGCCAATGCTTTGTGGGTGTCGGATTCCTATCTGAGGTGAAGAAAGGCTGCAAGTTCGGAAGAACGCGAGAGACTGAGGAAACGCGAGCTTGTTGACTACAAGGTGCGCGAGGGAGAGAAAGAGAAGGAGAAGCATCTGACAGAAGGAGAAGAAGAAGGCGGATTTCGTCATTCGTCCTTCGAAGAAATCAAAGACTACTCCTGTTGCAGAGATGGTGGTTGGCAAGAGTGGAAGGGTCAGGCCTCGAGAAAGACCGTTGGTGATTAGGTCTGAAGTGGTGCAAGAGCGCCCGGCTCGAGGTCGTGACAAGAAACATGACAAGAATGATAAGGGCAAAGGGAAGATGGAGGAATAGCCCAAGTCCTTATTTATTATTTGATTATTATTATTATTGTTGTAATAAAAAGGAGGGATTTTTAGAATCCTAGCCTATTCTATTTTTATTATGTATCGTATTATTATTATTAGAAAGCGAATGGAATAAAAAAAGGTTGAATGGTTAAGAAACCGCTGTGATTTTCTTTTATTATTCTTGTCGAATTTCAAATGCAATGCAAATGTCCTTCTATTTACATTTTAGGTATAATGGGTTGAATCCCGTGAAGGATTGCCTACGTATTCACTTAAAAAAGCGAAATCAAACCCTTGCGCGTAGTTCGAGTAAATGTAAAAGAATAATTGTTCGAAGCAAGAGCTTGTAATGAACATAGAAAATAAGCATGAGCTTTTGCTTGTTCTCAAGGTGCGAATTTAGTTTATTTGATGATATGAGGATGACAATTTTGTCGGAATGCAAGAGCATAGTGACACTTAGCTTATTTCAGCTTGGCCAGGGGCCGTTTATTTAGTGCCACAAGAGCGACACATGGGTTTACGCGAGGCGCGTATTTGTCCTAACCTAGGCATAGTATCGTTTCAGTTGGTCAAGGTTTGTGGGGTTTGAAAACTCATTCCCATCTAGGTCTGTGATTCTAACCGCACCCCCTGGGAGTATGGATTTGACTAGATATGGTCTGGCCCAATTAGGTTTGAATTTTCCCCTTGGGTCGACAGGTAAAAGAGCTCTAACCGATTTGAGTACTAAGTCTCCTTCTTTGATGTTTCTTGGCCTAACTCTTTTGTTGAAAGCTTGTTTGATACGTGCTTGATATGTTTGGACATTATGTAAGGCGCGTAGCCTACGTTCATCCAGGAGGATGAGTTCTTCATATCTATCCCTCTTCCAATCGGCTTCAGGGATTTGACTTTAGAGTAGAATACGCAAGGATGGTATTTCTAGCTCGACTGGTTGTACGGCTTCCATGCCGTAGGTTAAATAGAAAGGAGTAGCCCCAGTGGGCGTCCTAACTGATGTACGATACCCCCACAAAGCAAAGGGTATCTTGCTTGGCCAATATCTATAGTTGTCAGTCATTTTCTTGAGAATCGTGACAACGTTCTTGTTTGCCGCTTCTACCGCGCCGTTAGTCTGTGGTCTAAAGGGCGAAGAGTGGTGATGCTTAATCTTGTATTTGGCCAGCAATTGCTCGGTTTCGGCTTGGAAGTGTGACCCATTATCGCTGATGATCTCATGTGGGCAACCATATCGACAGATGATGTTGTTTTGTATGAATTTTGCCACATTTTTAGCCGTAAGAGCAGTGTAGGAAGCCGCTTCTACCCACTTGGTGAAATAGTCGATTGCTACTAGAATGAAACAGTGACCTCCTGTTCCGGCTGGGGTTATCTTCCCGATTATGTCAATTCCCCATGCGGAAAATGGCCAAGGAGATGTCATCGTGTATAGCAACGAAGGAGGGACATGTTGTACATTCCCGAAGATTTGGCAATTGTGGCAATGTCTCACGTATTTGATGCAATCAGATTCCATTGTGGTCCAATAATACCCTAAACGTGTGATTTTCTTTGCCATCATGGGCCCACTCATGTGAGGAACGCATTCTCCGTCGTGGACTTCTTCCATCACCTTTCGTGCCTGTGAATGATCAAGGCAACGTAGGACTACACCAAGAGGTGTTCTTTTGTATAATTCTCCTTGCATCAGAACATATTGGGAAGCTAATAGGCGTATAGCACGTTGTCCCCTCTTGTCCATATCTGGTGGATAGGTACAATTAAGCTTGAAATTCAGGATCGCTTGGAACCAGGGTTCCTGTGCGATTTCTTCTTCATCGGTGATTTGATGGACATAAGCCGGTTCTGATCGTCGTTCGATACACAAAGGCATTTCCATCATGTGATCTGGCATATTTATCAAAGATGCGAGTTTCGCAAGAGCGTCTGCAAATTGATTTTCCTCTCGAGGCAGGTGTAAGTAGGTTACGTGATCAAAGAATTGAGCCACTTGGTCTATCCTAGCCTGATAGGGTGCGAGGCTTTCGCTTCGGATTTTCCAAGATCCTGTAACTTGGTTGATGATTAGTGATGAATCCCCATGTACTCGGAGGTTTTTGATGCCTAAGCTTACTGCCGCTTGTAGTCCGATGAGACAAGCTTCATACTCTGCAGCGTTGTTTGTCACCTCGAAGTCGAGTTTGACAGCAATTGGTGTATGCTCACCTTCAGGAGAAATGAGCAACACTCCTATTCCGAATCCTCTTAAATTTGATGCTCCATCAAAGTACAGATCCCAGGGGTCTACATCTGTTTGAAGTATATCCTCGTCGGGAAATGACCAAGTGTCTATGGTCTGTGCGTCGTTGATAGGATTTTCTGCGAAGAATTCGGCGACGGCGCGACCTTTTATGACTTTTAGTGGCACATATTTGAGGTCGAATTCTGAGAGCATCAGAGTCCACCTTGCAAGACGTCCGTTGAGGACGGGTTTCTCGAAGAGGTATTTGACTGGATCCATTTTGGAATATATCTTGACGGAGTAGCTAAGCATGTAGTGACGTAGCTTCTTCGTTGCCCACACAAGAGCGAGGCATGTCTTTTCGAGTTGCGAGTATTTGCACTCATATTCCAAGAATTTCTTACTTAGATAGTAAATAGCTCTTTCTTCACTTCCTACGGTTTGAGCCAGCATAGCACCCATGGCAGTTTCAGTTACTGTGAGATATAAACCAAGAGGTTGATCTTGTTGTGGCGGCATGAGCACTGGTGGTTTAGCCAATATCTCCTTGATTCGGTCAAACGCCTTTTGACAATCATCATCCCACATGGTGTGGTCTGTTTTCTTGAGTTTCTTGAAGATAGGCTCGCAAATCATGGTAAGTTTCGATATGAATCGACTTATATATTGCACTTTTCCCAGAATCCTCTGACTTCTTTTTCTGTTTGAGGTTGTGGCATTTCGATCGAGCTTTGATTTTGAGGGATCTATTTCTATACCGCGTTGGCTAACGACATATCCCAGGAGTTTTCCGGATGTTACCCCGAATGTGCATTTCTGAGGATTGAGTCTCATGTTGTACTTTCGTAGCCTTGCGAAGAACTTGCGAAGGTTTGCGATATGTCCTTCTCTTTCCTTGGATTTGACGATCATGTCATCTACATATACCTCAACTTCTTTGTGCATCATGTCATGTAGGAGTGTAGTTGCGGTGCGTTGGTATGTAGCTCCGGCGTTAATCAATCCGAATGGCATTACTATATAGCAATATGTTCCCCATTGGGTGACGAAAGCGGTTTTGTGCATATCTTCCATGGCCATCTTGATTTGGTTATAACCCGCATATCTATCCATGAAGGATAGTAATGCGTGGTCTGCAGTATTGTCCACCAATATGTCAATGTGAGGTAGAGGGAAGTCATCTTTTGGACTTGCTTTGTTTAAGTCCCTAAAGTCAACACAAACGCGGATTCTCCCGTCCTTTTTGGGCACAGGTACTATGTTAGCTACCCAGTCAGAATACTCGGAAACTTTGATGAACCCGGCTTTGAATTGTTTATCCACTTCTTCTTTAATCTTTAGAGCCCATTCTGTTCTCATTCGTCGAAGCTTCTGTTTCACAGGTTTGAAACCCGGCTTAATCGGAATCCTATGTTCGGCGATATCCCTGTCGATCCCTGGCATGTCTTTGTAGGACCAAGCGAAAACGTCTTTGAATTCATTTAGGAGGTCTATGAAATCGGCCCTTTCGTTAGAGCTCAAGGTAGTCCCTATCCTAAGTTCTTTGGGTTCTAATTCGGTTCCTACGTTGATGGGTTCGGTATCTTCTATTACTTGGTCCCCTTCCCCTTCTTGTAATATTTCTTTGGCTACGTAGGGAGGTATTTCGGTCAAGTCTGGGTCTTGGTCATCCTCGGTATCATCATAAACAGAATTGCACTCGAAAGAACACGAGAGAGTAAGCGAGAACTCGATTTATTCATATTAAGATTTGAGTAAAGTTGAAACAAATAAACCAACCGATCCATGGTCGGTGGCGGCAAAGGAACGATGGTGGGGCATTCCCAACTACCGTGACTACTCGAGGCTAAGCTAGGAGAAACGAAGGGAGTGGGGATGACAACGGGAGTAGACTCTCTAATGACTCCTCTAGACTCGACTCGACTCCGACTCCGACTCCGACTCGAACTCGTCGTCTTCCGGTTCTCCTTTGAACATCTCTCCTTCTCCGAGAGTGAGCTTGAAGAGCCTTCCTTGGTTGTTGGTCCATTTGATAGATTTTCTCCATCCTTTCTGCTTTGCTTTGTGTCGATTTACGTGATCAAAGCGGTGGGGTTGAAGCGATCGTCTGAAGTATCATAGTAATGATCTCATCTGCGCGCCCTAATGAATCGGTCTTCTCAAACAATAGGCTAACGACACTGTTCGTCGAAGCAAGGTGCTTGACGGGTTTTGACGGTAGGAACCGTTTCGGGAGGAATGAAGTAGCAATCATGAAAGATCTCGATTCCGGCTAACTTCCTCTCAAGATAATGCCAAGGTTCGGGAAATCCATGGAAGAGTTCTGAACTTCCTTCTTGAACGAAGTATCCATTTAAAGTGGGGAGATACGGTCTCATTTGGACTCCCACGTGCTTGCGATTTTGGACTTGAGCGAGCATTTCGAGAACTTCTTCAGTTGTGGGTTTGTATCCTAGTCCAAGTGGTATCCTTGTCGAGTTGCCTTTCTTGTAGGGTGCGAAGGTGTTCTTCCGAATTGGGTTCAAAGGCATTCCAGGGAAGTATCCCTGAGACTTGAGTATGTGGTTGACCACCAAGTTAGAGTAGGGATTATAGTATAAGGGTGCCAACTCACTTTCTATGACGTTCACACTTTGGAAGCCCCCAAGTTCGTATATAGGATCCGCAAGGACTTGATTGTTTGATTGCTTCTCGATTATTGCCTTGATGGGTGACGAAGTGATCGTCACAACTTTGCCATTTAGTGGAATCTTGATCTTTTGATGAAGGGTGGATGTTACCGCTTTAGAAGCGTGAATCCAAGGCCTTCCCAGAAGTATGTTGAATGAAGCTTCGATGTCCACTATTTGGAAGTTAACTTTTCGTTCGATTGGTCCCGTGGCTATGGTTAGGTTAGCAAGTCCAACCACTTTTCGTCGTGTACCGTCATATGCACGTACACCTTGATTTGTAGGAGTCCAATCCGACTCTTTCATGCCTAGTTTGTATGCCGTTTTGAGGGGTATGACGTTGACCGCGGAGCCATCATCTACCAAAGTCATTGGCACGTTCTTCTTTAGACAAATGACAGTGATGTATAGAGCAAGGTTGTGACTAGCGCCAAAAGGTGGCAAGTCTTCATCTGAGAAAGTAATAGGATTACTTAGCCTCGGTGATTCTTGGAAGACCAAGTTGACTACATCTTCTGGAGTGGAGTTATGTGCTACATTCAATTTGGCCAAAGCTTGCAGTAAATGTAACACCCCTAATTTCCGTAATATAATTCTATAATTTATTTTCCTATATTTTATATTTTATTTTCCGGGAAAATATCCGTCTTTTATCTTTTGGGCTCGTTGGGCTCGAAAAACAATGAAGACCCGTTTCTCCTTTGGGTCTCACGTGAATCTTGGTGTTGATGGGTGAGTTTTGGGCCTAAACCTAGAATAAACCCATGAGCTTCTCTATAAATATAAGGGGAAACCAAACCCTTGCTCTTCTTTTCTCATAATCTCACAAAACCCTAAAACCTAATTTCTCTCCTCCCCTCTTCCTCCTCGTGCCGCGCGCCACCCTCACCTAGGGTTTCGTGCCGTTTCTCTTCCTCCTTCGTTCTTCATCGTCCTTCGTGCTTAGATTGATCCTACTTCTTGGATTTATCTATCTTCTTCGTAAGTTTTATGTTTTCGCGTAGTTTTACAGTTTTTATAGTTTTATATATATAGTTAGTATATTTATTAGATTCGTTATCTTTGGCACGTGATGATTCATGAAGGCGTGGAAGTGGCTCCTGGAGAAGACGTTTATATAGTTGAAGACGATCTTTAGGATTATTTGCTTAATAAGGTAACTAGGTGTTTTCTTTTAATTGTGTTTATGGCAATTGATGTAATTAATATGATTTAATGATTGTCTCGTATGATTGGTACATGTTTGATTATTTATTATCATGTTAATTATATGTTTCGCATGTTTGTATATGTTTTTATGCATTAATTATATATCATATGTTGGTTATGTGTTTATTACGGGTGTCATGAGCGTAATTAGGGTTTACGAATAAACCCTAGTGGCGGCATGATAGGCGGCCAAGGGTTCTCTCCAAAGTTATAGCTAAAGCTAGTATAACATTGATGATGATTCAAGTGTTATAGCTAAAGTTAATACAACTTTGGGTAGTTACTCTAGTTATGGCTGAGGCAACTATAACATTGAAGTACGAGATAAGGTTATGACTGGAACTAATATACCCTGAGATTTATGGCTCAAGGTTATGGTTAGAACTAGTATAACTTTGTGTTTCGTGTCAAGGTTGTAGTTGAGGTAAGTGTAACTTCAAGTTATATGTGTTGAAGTTATAGTAGAGGTTACTATAACCTCGCATCCAGAGTTTATGTTACGGTTAGGGTTACTATAACATTGAATGATTAATATTAAGGTTATAGCTGAAGTTACTATAACACTGGTTGCTTATGCCTGTTTCATATGTTGTAACGTGTTCAACATGTTATGTCCTTGTGTTGTATATATCTTTGGTTAATCTTGTTCATATGATAAGTAGGATGGTCAGTTATACTATCCTATGAGTTGAGTCGTGATGTTGTTCACGCATGTTAGTACAATCGATTATCTTTGTGCATCTGTTTGTTGGCTAGTGGTATAGATGACGTGCGGTATCAGTTATATACCAAACGGAATGAACTAACGCCACCCATCATGGGATTTATTTTGGTCTATGTTCGGGGGTGGCCAGATTCGTCAGTTATACGTTCTGGGTCCCGAGTGTCGTTCGATGTACAGTTATTGCATCGAGAGGTCTGGCCAGGTCTTAGGCATATAGCGGTGGTGATACGCTATACATAGTACCGTGGAGTATCAGTTATATACTTCACACCGACGGGGAGTCAGTTATACGATCCGTCAGTCAGAGTATCAGTTATATGCTTTGACGGGTTAGAGTGTCAGTTATACGCTCGAGCCGGTGTTCGTTTTATACCCTATGCGTACTGTGTGGAAGTATTGGTTACATACTCTAATTGGTATGACGTGTGGTGTTCACCCTATTCGCTATGCTTTGTTGCTAGCTTTATGCCTTATGTTGCTATTGTTGATGGGTAACATTTGTGTCTCGTAATATGGGTTTTCATTGGAGATATTATCTTGAAAGGATTGTCTAAATATGTTTTCGTTTAATGATAAGTTTACTGTGGGTTTTCATGAGTATAGATGGTCTCGCATGTTTACTGGTTTTACATTTCATTTGTTAATGATTGTTGATTATATTCAATTGTTGTAAACATGACTGGGAGAGCATCTAGTTACTCCCGACTGATTGTCGACCCCCCCTTCTCAAAGTTGTTCGATTGTTCTTTGCTTTGGATGATATCTTGCGGGGAAGTTCTGTGCGGCGAGACGAATAATAAATTAGGACTTTGCTTTATGTTTTAAGAACCTTGAAATAATGTATTAGTTTGTTTTGGAGTTAGTAGCGAACCGGATTTGGGCTTGGTGTTTCCGCCACCTTGACCCTTTTATCAGTACCGTACTCTGATATTTACTTTATATAAGTTCTTCCTTTGTTTTATAATCCGGGTTGTTACAGTTGGTATCAGAGCGAACACGCTCCCAACTCTCGCTTAGTTGATGACTAAAATAAATGACCTAGTTAATGAGTGAGAGTAAATGGGGTAGAAACCAATAGGATTGGTTGGTTTTCTTATGTTTGTGAAGTGTATGAGTAGTTGTTTGGAGTGGTACTTAGGTTCTACCACTTATAACGAGATTTCATTCTTGCAGATGGTACGCAACGGAAATGGTGAGTCTGATGCAGATCGCATCAGGAGACTTGAGGCCGCTTTGGCATCTATGGCCGAAGGTTTCACTAATCACCTCAACAACAACAACAACCATCTGCAACCGACTGTGTTCGATCGCTTTGCTCGTCACCGTCCTCCGACGTATGATGGTGCAAATGATCCTACTGCTTTGGAGACTTGGATTCGAGAGATCGAGATGTTCCTCGCTATTGGATGTCCTGAGGATCAGAAGGTGGATATCGCCACCTATTATCTGAAGGACGAGGCCGACAACTGGTGGGCTCTTGCTAGAGCTGGTTTGGAAGTTCAACCAGGATATGGTTGGGCTCTTTTCTCTGAGGCTCTGAAGAAAAGGTTTTATCCTGAGGAGATGCGTTGGCAGAAGGAACAAGAGTTCCTTCGTCTACAGCAAGGTTACATGACCGTTGAGGAGTACACCAACAAGTTCGTGAAGCTGTCACGTTTCGTTACTTCTGTAGCTATGGATGAGGTTTCGAGGACTCGTCGCTATGAGAAGAATCTAGCTCCTAAGGTCCGGACTGCTATGTCTGGCATTCCATCAACTTCTTTCCAGCAGGCTTATGATCGTGCTCTTAGCATCTATGATTCTGTCCTTGCTACCGAGGCTGAGGAGAGTGCGAAGAATAAGTTCATGAAGAGGCCTTATGTTGCTCCCAGTTCTTCCCAGAAGAAACAGAAGTATGAAGCTCGTCCGTATGCTCCGCGTGATCAAGGTCAAGCTAAGAAGGATATGGTTTGCTTCAAGTGTGGAAAGGCTTACCATCCAGGTAAGTATTGTGACACGGGTAATCCGGTCACATGTTTCACCTGCAAAGCTCCGGGACACAAGGCTATCGACTGCCCCCAGAAGCCAAAGCTTGATGTTCCAAAGGCTGATGCTCCGAAGACTGGTCGAGTGTTCGTTATGAGTCGTCTTTGAGGCGAGATGCTAATCCGGATGTGGTTACGGGTACCTTTCTCGTTCACTCTTTATCTGCTTTTGTTCTTTTTGATACGGGTGCATCGATGTCTTTCGTATCCGAATCCTTTTCCGTCCGTGCTGGACTCTCTTCTTCTTCATCCGTTCACACCTCTATATCCCTTCCTACGGGTGAGATTGTTTCTTGCTCCGTTCTTTTCAAGGACGTACTGTCGATATCGCGGGGGCGATCCTTCCCGCCGATCTCGTTCAATTCAAACTCGGAGAGTTTGATGTGATTTTGGGTATGGATTGGTTATCTCGCTATGACGCTAGGTTCCTTTGTCGTGATCAGAAGATCGTGCTTAAGAGTCCTACAGGCTCGAGAGTTTCTTACCAAGGTGTTAGGGTTACACCTACGGTCAAGTGGGTTTCTGCTATGAAGATGGCTAACATGGGTAGAAAGGGTCATCAGATCTATCTGTGCAGTGTTCATGGTGTTTCAGTTGAGCCAATGTTAGAGGAGATCCCTGTGGTTAGGGAGTTTCCCGATGTCTTTCCTGAGGATCTACCCGGTATTCCTCCTGAGCGAGATGTAGAGTTCCCGATTGAGTTGCTACCTGGAACTGGTCCCATTTCGAAAGCTCCTTATCGTATGGCGCCAGATGAGTTACAGGAACTTAAGAAGCAACTTGAGGAGATGATCGATAAGGGTTTTATCCGACCGAGTGCTTCGCCGTGGGGTGCTCCTGTTTTGTTCGTCAAAAAGAAAGATGGTAGTATGCGTTTGTGCATTGACTACCGTGAGCTGAACAAGGTTACTATCAAGAATAGGTATCCTTTGCCGAGGATCGAGGATCTGTTTGATCAGCTCCGTGGTGCGAGTGTGTTCTCGAAGATCGACCTGAGGTCAGGTTACCATCAGATTCCAGTTAGGAATGAGGATATTCCTAAGACTGCCTTTCGTTCGAGGTATGGCCACTATGAGTTCGTAGTAATGCCGTTTGGGTTGACGAATGCACCTGCTGTTTTCATGGATCAGATGAACCGCACTTTTAGCGAGTATTTGGATAAGTGTGTCGTGGTGTTCATAGACGACATACTGATTTACTCAAGAGATGAGGCCGAACACGAGAATCACCTTCGTGTTATCTTGGAGACTCTGCGTAAGCAGAAGTGGTATGCTAAGTTCTCGAAGTGCGAGTTTTGGTTAAAGGAAGTTACCTTCCTGGGTCATGTGATATCTGGCGATGGAGTTATGGTTGATCCGTCGAAGATTCGAGCCGTGGTCGATTGGGAAAGTCCAAAGAATGTGAACGAGGTTCGGAGTTTCCTTGGTTTAGCTGGATATTATCGTCGGTTTGTTCATGATTTCTCTAAGATCGCAAGACCGATGACCCACTTAATGAAGAAGGAATCCAAGTTTATTTGGACTGAGGCTTGTGAAGCTGCCTTTCAGGAGTTGAAGACGAGGTTGACTACCGCTCCTGTGTTGACTCTACCAGAAGAGGGTGTTGAGTTCGATGTTTTCTGCGATGCGTCAAAGTTTGGGTTGGGTTGTGTCTTGATGCAGAAGGGTAAAGTTGTGGCTTATGCTTCCCGACAGTTGAAAGTTCACGAGACGAATTATCCGACTCACGATCTTGAGTTAGCAGCAGTGGTGTTTGCACTTAAGCTGTGGCGGCACTACTTGTATGGAGTCTCTTGCAACTTTTATACGGATCATAAGAGCTTGAAGTATATCTTCACTCAGAAAGATCTTAACATGAGGCAGAGACGTTGGTTGGAGTTGCTTAACGACTACAAGATTGAGCTGCAGTATCATGAGGGTAAGGCGAACGTGGTTGCCGATGCTTTGAGTCGCAAGGTGTGCCATGGTATGAGATCCGTGTTGGTGTTACCCGATGACTTGAGTCGAGAGTTCCAGAAGATGAGCCTTGAGGTAGTTCTTCCTGGTACTTTAGATTTGAGTGCGATGGTTGCTGAACCCGAGATCCTCCATGAGATCCGAGTTAAGCAGAGAGAGGATGAATACTTAGAAGGAGTTCGAGTCGCTATAAGCGAAGGGCGCGCCAAAGACTTCGACGTTGGACCTGATGATGGTCTACGATTCCATGGTCGTTGGTGTGTGCCTAGCTGTGAGGTCTTAAAATGTAAGATTCTCAAAGAGGCTCATAGTACTCCCTATTCGGTTCATCCTGGTGGTGATAAGATGTATAAGGATCTGAAGTTAAAGTTTTGGTGGCCGGGTATGAAGAAAGAGATCGCCGAGTTTGTGAGCCGTTGCTTGGTTTGTCGAAGGTTAAGTTCGAACATCGAGACCGGTGGTCTCGCAACCTTTGGAGATTCCCACATGGAAATGGGATTCGATTTCGATGGACTTCGTTATGGGTTTGCCGAGGTCGCCGAGAGGAATGAATGCGATTTGGGTCGTGGTTGATCGTTTGACTAAGGTCGCGCATTTCATTCCGATGAAGGAGACTTGGAGTCTCGAGGAACTAGCGAATGCTTATCAACGAGAGATCATTCGTCTTCATGGAGTTCCTAAAGATATCATCTCTGACCGTGATCCGAGGTTTTGTTCTCAGTTTTGGAAGAAGCTGCAGTTGGCTTTGGGTAGTGAGCTTAAGATAAGTACGGCTTTTCATGCTGCAACTGATGGTCAGACTGAGCGTACGATTCAGACGCTTGAAGATATGTTGCGAGCTTGTGCTTTGGAGTTTCAAGTTAGTTGGGAGAAGAGTTTACCGCTTGTGGAGTTCTCCTACAACAACAGTTATCAAGCTAGTATTCAGATGGCTCCGTTTGAGGCACTCTATGGAAGAAAGTGTCGTAGTCCTTTGTGTTGGGACGATTCTAGTGAGGCTGTCGTTCTTGGCCCAGAGTTGGTTCAGGAATCGATTGAGCAAGTGAGGTTGATCCGCGAGAAGCTTAAGGCAGCCCAGGATCGACAGAAGACGTATGCAGACTTGCGGCGTAGGCCGATTGAGTTTGAGGTTGGCGATAAGGTTTTTCTTAAGGTTTCGCCAATGAAAGGTGTTAAGAGATTTGGACTTAAGGGCAAGCTTAGTCCTAAGTACATTGGACCATATGAGGTGCTCGAGAGAGTTGGCGAGGTAGCCTATAGGTTGGCTTTACCTCCGAATCTGTCGAAGGTTCACGATGTGTTTCATGTGTCGCAGTTGCGTCGTTATCGCAGTGATCCTTCTCACGTTCTTCAGGCTGATGTTATCGAGGTTGAACCTAACCTGACTTATGAGGAACGTCCTGTTCGTATTTTGGAACGACAGGAGAAGAGGTTAAGGAATAAGGTTGTACCTTTGGTTCGGGTTCTGTGGAGGAGTCAGAAGTTTGAGCAAGAGACTTGGGAAACCGAAGCGTCTATGCGAGAGAAGCATCCACATCTTTTCGAGTGAGGTAGTTCTCTTATCAAGTTTCGAGGACGAAACTTCTTTTTAGGGGGTTGGATTGTAACACCCCTAATTTCCGTAATATAATTCTATAATTTATTTTCCCATATTTTATATTTTATTTTCCGGGAAAATATCCGTCTTTTATCTTTTGGGCTCGTTGGGCTCGAAAAACAATGAAGACCCGTTTCTCCTTTGGGTCTCACGTGAATCTTGGTGTTGATGGGTGAGTTTTGGGCCTAAACCTAGAATAAACCCATGAGCTTCTCTATAAATATAAGGGGAAACCAAACCCTTGCTCTTCTTTTCTCATAATCTCACAAAACCCTAAAACCTAATTTCTCTCCTCCTCTCTTCCTCCTCGTGCCGCGCGCCACCCTCACCTAGGGTTTCGTGCCGTTTCTCTTCCTCCTTCGTTCTTCATCGTCCTTCGTGCTTAGATTGATCCTACTTCTTGGATTTATCTATCTTCTTCGTAAGTTTTATGTTTTCGCGTAGTTTTACAGTTTTTATAGTTTTATATATATAGTTAGTATATTTATTAGATTCGTTATCTTTGGCACGTGATGATTCATGAAGGCGTGGAAGTGGCTCCTGGAGAAGACGTTTATATCGTTGAAGACGATCTTTAGGATTATTTGCTTAATAAGTTAACTAGGTGTTTTCTTTTAATTGTGTTTATGCCAATTGATGTAATTAATATGATTTAATGATTGTCTCGTATGATTGGTACATGTTTGATTATTTATTATCATGTTAATTATATGTTTCGCATGTTTGTATATGTTTTTATGCATTAATTATATATCATATGTTGGTTATGTGTTTATTACGGGTGTCATGAGCGTAATTAGGGTTTACGAATAAACCCTAGTGGCGGCATGATAGGCGGCCAAGGGTTCTCTCCAAAGTTATAGCTAAAGCTAGTATAACATTGATGATGATTCAAGTGTTATAGATAAAGTTAATACAACTTTGGGTAGTTACTCTAGTTATGGCTGAGACAACTATAACATTGAAGTACGAGATAAGGTTATGGCTGGAACTAATATACCCTGAGATTTATGGCTCAAGGTTATGGTTAGAACTAGTATAACTTTGTGTTTCGTGTCAAGGTTGTAGTTGAGGTAAGTGTAACTTCAAGTTATATGTGTTGAAGTTATAGTAGAGGTTACTATAACCTCGCATCCAGAGTTTATGTTACGGTTAGGGTTACTATAACATTGAATGATTAATATTAAGGTTATAGTGAAGTTACTATAACACTTTTTGCTTATGCCTGTTTCATATGTTGTAACGTGTTCAACATGTTATGTCCTTGTGTTGTATATATCTTTGGTTAATCTTGTTCATATGATAAGTAGGATGGTCAGTTATACTATCCTATGAGTTGAGTCGTGATGTTGTTCACGCATGTTAGTACAGTCAGTTATACTGTGCATCTGTTTGTTGGCTAGTGGTATAGATGACGTGCGGTATCAGTTATATACCAAACGGAATGAACTAACGCCACCCATCATGGGATTTATTTTGGTCTATGTTCGGGGGTGGCCAGATTAAATCGATTATACGTTACGGGTCCCGAGTGTCGTTCGATGTACGATTATTGCATCGAGAGGTCTGCCGTGTCTTAGGCATATAGGCGGTGGTGATACGCTATACATAGTACCGTGGAGTATCGATTATATACTTCACACCGACGGGAGTCGATTATACGATCCGTCAGTCAGAGTATCAGTTATATGCTTTGACGGGTTAGAGTGTCAGTTATACGCTCGAGCCGGTGTTCGTTTTATACCCTATGCGTACTGTGTGGAAGTATTGGTTACATACTCTAATTGGTATGACGTGTGGTGTTCACCCTATTCGCTATGCTTTGTTGCTAGCTTTATGCCTTATGTTGCTATTGTTGATGGGTAACGTTTGTGTCTCGTAATATGGGTTTTCATTGGAGATATTATCTTGAAAGGATTGTCTAAATATGTTTTCGTTTAATGATAAGTTTACAGTGGGTTTTCATGAGTATAGATGGTCTCGCATGTTTACTGGTTTTACATTTCATTTGTTAATGATTGTTGATTATATTCAATTGTTGTAAACATGACTGGGAGAGCATCTAGTTACTCCCGACTGATTGTCGACCCCCCCCCCCTTCTCAGGTTGTTCAGATTGTTGCTGCTTTGGATGATATCTTGCGGGGAAGTTCTGTGCGGCGAGACGAATAATAAATTAGGACTTTGCTTTATGTTTTAAGAACCTTGAAATAATGTATTAGTTTGTTTTGGAGTTAGTAGCGAACCGGATTTGGGCTTGGTGTTTCCGCCACCTTGACCCTTTTATCAGTACCGTACTCTGATATTTACTTTATATAAGTTCTTCCTTTGTTTTATAATCCGGGTTGTTACAGTAAAGCTTGGCGATGCGGGAATGAGCTTGCCACTAGTTGCCAGACCGAAAGATCAGCCTTGGTTTTTTGTAATTGCTTGAGCAAATGATCAGTGGGGTCATCTTCGTTGTCATTTGGTGCGATGACGTTGGTTGGACCGTTTTGAGTAGTGCTTTGATATGGGCGACCCGAACGAGTTAGGTGATCCACATCTTGGTCTTCTCCATTTTGGACTATTTCCTTGACTAAGGAGTTTTCAATGAGGTATTCGTCTTCATCATCATCGGCCCAAACCCCATTGATTGCAGCTAGTTCCTTCATTCTCATGATATCAATATCTAGTTGTATGATTTGATCGACTAGTTTATCAACCACGGCGACTACTTCTTGCATAGTGGCGTTTTGAGAGAAGATCAATGGTACACGTTCTTTAGGCATTGCATTGGGATGGCTCAAGGCCGTTACCATGTTTTCTAGTTCCCACACTTGTCTATCTACACTCCTTGCCCATGCGATGAAGTCGTAAATGGTAGGGGAGATGGTAGAGTAGAGCCTTTCTTTCTCAATTGCATGAATTTCATTTTCGGTGGGAGAAATGAGGTGTGAGCAATCTAAGGTAGATTCGTCACTTGTAATCACTAGAACTCCAAGAGGATTCTGAGTGTTGTTGGGCTTACCTCCTGGTGGAATTGGAAGTCGACCATCTTCGATCATATCTTGAAGCACGTGTTTTAACTTGTAGCATTTTTCTGTGTCGTGCCCTTTGCCCCTATGGTATTCACAGTAGGAGTTTTCATCCCAGAACTTGGACTTCTTTTCGGGTTCGGGAGTAGGTCCAATGGGTTGGAGTTTACCTTGCTTCATTAGCCTTTTTAGAGCGTTGGAGTACGTGTCCCCAAGGTTTGTGAACTTCCTTGGTGGGCTAGTTTTCTTGGATGGCTCGAGAAGGTTAACTTCGTCGGTCTTGCTAGTAGAGCCGTATGAACGACTTGTGGACCCTTGATATCCTCTACCTACCGTTTTGGACAAGAGTCCTTTACGGATGTCATCTTCAATTCGTGTCCCTAGTACGGTTAAGTCCTTGAAAGTCTTGATGTTTTGATATCTCAAGTGGTTGGCATATATGGGTTTGAGATTATCCACGAACTTTTCCACGAGAGTAGCCTCATCCGGGCGTTCAACTAGTTGAGTACTAGTCTTCCTCCACCTACTTAGGAAGTCGGTGAATCCTTCTTTGTCATTTTGGGTAAGAACCTCTAGAGTACGCATGTTGACTTGGATCTCGGCATTATCCGCATATTGTTTCGAGAATTCGATCGCGGCGTCCTCCCAAGTAGCGACCTTTTTGTGATCCAAAGTGTAGAACCATTGCTTCGGAATGGTGTCAAGAGATGAAGGAAATATCCTTAAGAACATCTCGGGTTTGATGCCTTTGATAGACATGTAGTCCTTGAAGGCGCGGATGTGGTTCAAAGGGTTCTCATGTCCTTTAAACTTAGGGATATCCGTCATGCTAAAGTTAGTTGGTAATTTGGAATTGACGGGTTCATACTTGCGATTGTTGTCCCTATAAATGTCATCCCCCTTAAGGTACATCAATTGCTCCTCTAGGTATTGGAGTCTCTTCTCAGCTGTGGTTGTCCCTAGGACAGGATTCTCATCTTTAGACTCGTCATCGGAAAATTGCAGTACTTCACCTTTAAGGGGGGGCAACCTTCCCTCTACATCAAAGATACGGCCTTCGATAAGTTCGAGGCGGTCATAGGTTTGTTCTTGAGTGATTTGCATTTGGGTTATCGCGGCTAGGATTCGATCATTACTTTCTTGAATTTGCTGGAGGTTCGTTTCATCACTTGACCCAGGCATCTTGGAAACTGGATAAGAGATCGGCGACGAATCAAAACACGATCGACCATTCTACTTGCTAAAAGAGGAAAAGCTTTGACTCGTGAAGTGGGTGTGTGCCACTTGTGTTGAGTGAGTTTTGAAGAAAGACAAGGTCTTTGAAAATGTGTGTCCTATTCAACTGTAGTGTAGTTGTAGGAGTGGACTCGAAGTGAGGTTTTGAAATGGGCTTGTGGCCCGAATTTTGACTTGACAAACGGACAGAGTTTTGACCGGATTTTGCGCTAATTAAAGACCTACTTTTTCGAAATTCTTGTTTGAAAATGAGGATTTTGATTTTTTTTGAAAATTCGTCATGGTTTTGTTTTAGAAGTGGTGATCACGTAAGGTTTATACATTTATACAAGCATTATAACGGGATGCTGAGTGCATTTAGAAGGGTTTTGGTTTAAAGGGTGGGTTGCCATACCGAACCATCAAACCCGAAGTCTGTGGAGAGGCTCGTGCCAAACAAGAGTAAGGCCGATTCCTAGTCCATTTCCTCAAGTAGTGAAGGCCCTTGATACAAACAAGAGTAAGCATCATGGTATGGATGACGTCAATCGCTATCCATCCTTAGGCCCAAATAAGAATTAGGACCGTTTAGACGGGACGATTGGTCGAATGGGTTGGATTGGGCCTAGGAAGGCCGAATAAACGGTCTAGGAAGACCGAGTTATGAAAACCGACAATTGTCTTGTACAAACTTATTCCCTAACCTTGTTCAAGTTTCACCCTTGCTACACGTAAGAGTATTATCCCCAATGAGTCGCCAAATGTGGACGGCGGGCCGCCCACGGGGCGCTTGGTGAGAAACGAAACAAGCGTTTGCATTTTGTATGGAGTCGCCACCAATTTTTATGGGGAAATTGGAACCGTTCGAATACCTCGTGTCATGTCAAGACACAAAGTAGTGACATGAACACTAAGCAATCGTTACCCTTAGCATTCTATGTCTAGAATGACTCTCGTGGATGCCAATGAACATGGGTGCTCACGGAGATCTGGAGTAAGGGGTGAGGGTACGTATTAGGAAGCTCTTTTGATCGAACACCTAATCCCGCCCGCCTCGATAGCGGCCTCTACTAATGATTAGGGAAGTTATTCGTACTTGATATATCGTCGGCTATATGCATGCAATGCAACATCCAAGTTTTAAACCTAGCATGTGAGGATTTAACTAAGTCGGTTGACACGTAATTAGCATACAATTGGGTCGAAGTTGGAATTTAATGCTCATTTACATGTGAAAGCATACAAATGATAAAAGAAATACAATAATGAAAATTACATTAATGGAAATTACAATAATTACATTGGATAGGTGATTTATGTCGAAAATACCTTTAAAACGGATAATTTGAGAAAAAGAATAAAAGAATAAAAAATAACAAATTAACGAACAGGAATTAGTGTGATAATACGGATATTAGTTAGTTAATACGTACTCTAATTAAACTAGGTCAAGGCAGAAACGGAGTTCAGGGACAGAACTCATCCTGAAAAAGCGCAGAGATCGCTAGCCCTGGGAAGAGGCGCATCGATTCTTTGCGTCTGTTCCAAGGGTGAGTTCTGGCTGTGAAGCCGGAACTGCAAATCGTTAATGTTAATTGGTAATTTTAATGATTGATTAAATTATTCGATTCGGATGAAAGTGATTTAATGCATTAATTACATATGAATTAGTCATAAAAGCAATAAACATGGATGAGACGGAATTAACGAATTAATTTACAAGAAGGAGCGATGTTAATGAATGAGTCCTCTATTGAAATCAATTAACTAGGTTAGATATGACGATATATGACGAATATGCAATGAACATGTGAATAAACAGATGCAAACTATATCAAAGACGAATTCCAGAAACCCAATATGAACGAATTGAATCTCTAAAATCCGGAATTGAATTTAATGACGAAAACCCATAAATATTGGATTATTTAGGATTTAAGGTCGGACTTATGATGATTAAAACATGTTAATGATGAAGGAATTATGTGATACAATATACATGTGAATATTAATGATGATGAACGAAGAATTTAAGAAAACAAGTGAAAAACAAATAAACAAAGACGCAATTACGAGAGGACGAGGAAGAAGAAAAGAAGCGAGAATGCGGCCCTCACGAAGAGGCGCAGCAGAACTGCGCTCCTTCGAAGAGGCGCGGCGATTCTTTGCGTCTTTTCTCGGCGATCTCTCTCTGAAATCCGCAAAAACAGGTTTTAAAGACGGTTTTAGAAATCGGTTTTAACGGTGTTTTCGACATAAATCTTACATGAGTGATACGATAAATAAAATACAATAAATAAAAGAGGATTATACACCCTCAGACTTACATGTTGACGAAACGAGATGAACTAAGAATCGACTAGTGAATGCTCGACGCGAATGCAAAGAGAGTGCCCTCGTAAGAGGAAAACGATTGATTAATTAAAGTTGATTATTGGTGTAGTTGGTCAAATTGGTCGGTCATGCAACGGAGAGGCTGGTACCCGGAAAGATCCGAGCTTACGTGGTCGGAAGTCCAAGCACGTAGGCGCCAATTAGTAAGAACGAAGTCTAGAATGCAAAGGGAGAAGAGAAGGGCGGACACTCGCGTGAGAAATATGAGGAACGAAAGCTCCTATTTATACTAATCACGTGAAGGAATAGGGTTTCGGAGACTCTTTGGAAGTGAATCTCGGAAAGATATAAAAAAGATACGTAAATCATGCAAAGAAGGGCTGGGAAGAGGCGCGGCGACCGCTGCGTCCCTTGGAAGAGGCGCGGCACTGCTTTGCGTCTATTCCCGAGAGGTTTCCTCTGTTTGAAGAAAAAGATTTCCGCGTTTGAGTTATGGTAGGACGGAAATAATTCGATTATCTTGTGAATATTACGGGATATTATTTGCCAAAAGATAAAGTTTATGAAATATGGAATAGAAATATCCGGAACATTCCGAACATTCGACTCGGGATTTAACGATTATCGAGAAAATGGAGACGGTTTTTGACCCGGACTCCGAATGTACTCTAATTACTGCCAAAACGACCGTATCAGGACGTAGATGACAACTAAGAGGTCGACATTAATATTTGAGCAAACACTTGACGATAATCTTACGAACTGTCACAAATCGTTCCGCGAACCAAACATGCGGCCCAATCATCACCGGGTGGTTTGCGGGAGGTGCAGAAACGAGGTGTCTACAGCAGGTGGCTGAGGACGACAGGTATGAACCTCTCATTTTCTTTATTTTGAATTTTGTTGTAATTTCTTGCGTTTTGTTTGAAATGATTGAAATGAGGCATTTCTTTATCATTTGCAGAGGGAGCGTGACCTGGAGCGTGAGCTGGCGCAGTCCCAGGAGGAGACAGCTCGCCTGTTGAGGGAGTTGGAGGTCCGGGACGCCGAGATTGCTGCGCTTGAGGCGAGGGTCGCCGAGCGAGGTGGCGAGCAGGAGTAGCTGTCTTTGCTTTTGTCTCTTTTGTTTGTTGACTGTATTGTATATACTTGTACATTTGGACCTCATTTTTGGTTTTTTAGGTTTGTTTTGGGCGAGAGCCCCCAGTTTGATGTACATATAGCCTTTTGGTTATATATATGATGGCCTGAGTGCCTTTGCTTCTAGGTTGTATGTTTGTTCCTGCAGGTTAGCTTAGAAACAGGTTTGGTAGATGACGGTTTGCGCCGTCATGCTGCCGAAAATTACACAGAATTGCACGTAAAACATATGCTATACATGGCTTAATTTAGCGAAATGAGAAATAGACCTACAAAAAATGCGAAAAATTGCCCAGAAATGACCGAGTGCGAAAAAATTGCCCAAAAAATGACGGACGGTAGGGAGGGCTACCGCCTAAAAAAAAACTTAAAAAGAAACGTGTAAGTTTGAAATGTAATGTGAAACGGGGAGTGAAATGATTCCCCCAAAAAACAAAATAAAATAAAATGGGTAAGTGTGCTTGTGTGGCGAAAAATGTTGATCTCATCTCAAGAAGCGAACCCGACAAGGATTTGGAAACATAAAAGTTGGTAATTTGACGGAATTACCTAAATAATAACCTATAGGAATAGGGAATTATAGCCAAAATAAATTAGGAAAGATCCAAAGCGTAAAACCATAGAAATCCCTCTGGGGAAGAGGCGTAGCAAGAGCTGCGACCCTTCGAAGAGGCGTAGCAGGTGCTGCGCCATTTCCCCAGTTGGTCAGTTCTGACGGAAATTAGGAAATAACTTTTAATATAAATAGAGACGTCGGGGAAGCTTTTATTCGCATAATTCCTCCATCTCTCTTCCGTCTATTTCACAAAAGCTCTCCTATTTTCATAGAAAAATTCAAGAATTATGGATGCCTTTGAAAACCGTCTCAAAGAGTGGACAAATGAGTTCACAAACGTAGAGAAGCATGACATGGGCGCTTTTAATTTGGGATCAATCTTGAGTCTCAAATTAGTGAAGGTTGTGAAACCTTTCTTGGATGCTTGTCTTGAATATTGGGACCCTAATTTCCATGTTTTTGCCTTTCCTGGAGGCGATATCTGTCCTTTCCCTAAGGAAATTGCTGCAATTGGAGGATGGGATCCAGAAAATGCGCCTGGCATACCCTATAGCTCTCAAGGGTACAAAAGCAAGTTTAGAGATTTGCTTGGACTGACTAAAGCTGAGGTTGATCGCCTTGTGACCTCAAAAGAAGTCCGTATGCTTGACTTCATTGACCGATTCATAAACAGGGAAGACCCTTCTATCTCTTATGTGGCGAGGCGTATGGCGTTCGGGTTCTGTCTATTGCATGGTTATGTCCTCCAAGGGCATGTTGATAAGGAAATGAGAGGGGATCCTCGTTACTTGAGCTTGGTTGAACAAATGGAGCTGAGCAGGAGCCCAGCGTGTCTGTGCTTAGGAGAGATCAATTTGGGGCTGGATAATAGAAAAGCCAACCGCGAGCTTTCTTATTTGGGAAGTCCTATCATTTTGCAGGTAAGAACCTCTTTTCTCTCTTTTTTACAATGCCAACCGTTTTCTTTTTTTTTCTTTTATTATTTTTTTCTTTTATTATTTATTTATTTCTTTTTTTTCGTTTTTTTGGCATTAATCCCGTCTTCCCTGTAGGTTTGGCTCATGGAGCGTCTGCGGTTGATCGAGCCCCCAGTTAATGTGCCAGGATATCATGCTCGGTCAATTGCGATGAGAACCAGGCTCTATATGGTGGACTTCACTCGAGTTTGCAACTATTGGGAGAACAAGTTGAAGAATGAAGGTGGTCCTTTGATCCGATGGATTGTGCCATGGTGGCATCTCAGGTCAGTCACTGGAGTTTCATCTTTAGATCCTACTCAGTCAGTTCGCATTCCTGGCTTGGAATTTATGATATGCATCTTTCCGGAGAGATTGATGAGGCAAGTGGGCCTTAAGCAGAATATTCCTAAGCTTGACACCGTTCCTCAGACTGCATTGGCACATACTACAGAGAGTCGTAGGGAGTGGGCTCTTAAGTGGGCTCAGAGGAACATGTGGTTCATACTGTCTCCTGTTGGTTCCTTATGGGTATCAGATTCATACTTGCAATGGAGGAAGGCTACTGCTCCCGAGGAACGCGAGAAATTGAGGAAGCGCGAGCCTGTTGACTACAAGATTAGTGAGGTAGCGAGGAGAACCAGAAGTATTTGACTGAGGGGGAGGAAGAGGCCGGTTTTCGAGTCGTTCATCCGTCGAAGAAACCAAAGACCGCTCCTTCCGTAGAGATGGTGGTGGATCGAAATGGTAAGGCTAGACCGCGAGAGAGACCTTTGGTGATTAGGTCAGAGATAGCGTAGGAGCGCCCGACTCGTGGTCGAGACAAGAAGTATGATAAAAATGACAAAGGCAAAGGGAAGATGGAGGAGTAGCCTAAGTCATAGTATTATTTTTTATTATTATTATTATTATTATTATTATTATTATTATTATTATTATTATTATTATTATTATTATTATTATTATTATTATTATTATTATTATTATTATTATTATTATTATTATTATTATTATTATTATTATTATTATTATTATTATTATTATTATTATTTTGTAATAAATGGCGGGGTTTTTTGAATCCTAGCCTAGTATTTATTTTTAGCATTTTATATTATGTGGTGTATTATTATTACTTATGAGGCAAATGAATAAAAGATTAATTAGTTATGAAACTATTGTATTTTCTTTTCATTATTCTTGTCGAATTCCAAATGCAAATGCAAATGTCCTTCTATTTACATTTTAAAATAATAGGTTGTATCTTGTGAAGGATTGCCTACGTATTCAATAAAAAAATGAAATCAAACCCTTGTGCGTAGTTCGAGTAAATGTAAAAGAATAAATGTCCTAAGTAAGAGCTTGTAAGGAACTAGAGAATAAGCATGAGCTTTACTTACTCTTCAAATACAACTCAATTTATTTGATGATATGAGGATGATGAATTGTCAAAATGTAAGAGCAAGGTGACACAAGCTTTATTTCAGCGGGCCAAGGGCCATTTTTATTTCGTGTCGCATGAGCGGCACGTGGGTGTTACGCGAGGTTCGTGTCTTGTCCTACCATAAACATAATATCGTTTCAGTTGGTCGAGGTTAGTTGGATTAGCAAATTCATTCCCATCTAGGTCTGTGATCCTAACCGCGCCCCCCGAGAGTATGGACTTGACTAAGAATGGCCCGGCCCAGTTTGGTTTGAACTTTCCTCGTGGATTGATAGGTAGAAGAGCTCTAACTGATTTGAGGACTAAGTCTCTTTATTTGATGTTTCGGGGCTAAACCCTTTTGTTGAAGGCTCGTTTGATACGTGCCTGATATGTTTACACATTATGCAATGCGCGCAATCATCGTTCATCCAAGAGGATGAGTTCTTCATATCTGTCTCTCTTCCAATCAGCTTCTAGAATTTTGCTTTCGAGCAGAATGCGTAAGGCCGGGATTTCTAGCTCAACTGGTTGTACGACTTCCATGCCGTAAGTTAAATAGAAAGGAGTAGCCCCAGTGGGCGTCCTAACTGATGTGCGATAACCCCATAATGCGAACGGTATCTTACTGGCCAATCGCGATAATTGTCGATCATTTTCTTGAGGATCGTGACGACATTCTTGTTAGCTGACTCTATCGCGCCATTAGTTTGTGGTCTGTATGGCGAGGAATGGTGGTGTTTGATTTTGTACTTGGCTAGCAATTGTTCAGTCTCAGCCTGAAAATGTGACCCATTGTCACTGACGATCTCGTGTGGGCAACCATATCGACAGATGATATTGGTTTGTATGAACTTTGCCACGTTTTTGGCTGTGAGACTAGTGTAGGATGCCGCTTTGACCCATTTAGTAAAATAGTCGATGGCTACCAAGATGAAACAATGGCCTCCTATTCCGGCTGGAGTAATCTTTCTGATGATGTCGATTCGCCAAGCAGAAAATGGCCAAGGAGATGTCATGGTGTAGAGTAGTGAAGGAGGGACATGTTGCACACTCCCGAAGATTTGGCAGTTATGGCAATGTCTGACATACTTGATGTAATCGGATTTTATCGTGGTCCAATAATATCCCAGATGCGTGATTTTCTTTGCCATCATTGGCCCACTCATGCGAGGGCCACACTCTCCATCATGAACTTCTTCCATCACTTTTCGTGCCTGTGAATGATCAAGGCAGCGTAAGACTACACCAAGAGGTGTTCTTTTGTATAATTCTCCTTGCATGAGGAGATATTGAGAGGCTAGTATGCGTATGGCACGTTGTCCTCGCTTATCCATATCTGGCGGATATGTACCATTGAGCTTGAAATTTAGAATGGCTTGAAACCAAGGTTTTCCTGGGTTTTCCTCCTCATCTGTAATTTGGTGTACATAGGCTGGTTCTGATTGTCGTTCGATGCATAAAGGCATTTCTACCATGTCGTCTGACATATTAATCAAAGATGCAAGTTTTGCAAGAGCGTCTGCAAACTGATTTTCTTCACGAGGTTGGTGTAGATAAGTGACCTGATCGAAGAATTGAGCAACTTGATCTATCCTAGCCTGATAAGGTGCTAGACTTTCACTTTGAATTTTACAAGATCCAGTAATTTGGTTGATGATCAAGGATAAGTCTCGTGAACTCGAAGATTTTTGATGCCTAAACTTACTGCTGCTTGTAGCCCTATGAGGCAAGCTTCATATTCTGCTGCGTTATTTGTCACCTCGAAGTCGAGTTTGACAGAGAGTGGCGTATGCTCACCTTCAGGAGAAATGAGCAATACTCCTATTCCAAATCCTCTTAGATTCGATGCTCCATCAAAATAAAGGTCCCAAGAATCTACGTTGGTTTGTAGTATATCCTCGTCTGGAAATGAGCACGTGTCTATTACTTGAGTGTCATTGATGGGATTATCTGCGAAGAACTCGGCAACGGCACGCCCCTTTATAACCTTCAGAGGTACGTATTTGAGATCGAACTCTAAGAGCATTAAGGTGTTGGAGCAGGTGTCCTCCACAAATTAGTGTGATAACATTTGTAAATCTCTTACAGGTTCACAAGGGTATACTTCGTATATTTAATTAGTTGATTAACGTTTACCTAATAACGGTTGGCTTGCTAGAAAGTTTGACGTTATTATCATACGACAATGGTGATCAATGGTCCCTAAAGGTCACACCTATATGACGTATTTGAGAAATGTGGTTATAGAAATATAATTACATTGATGCCCAAAATGACTAAAAAGTTAGTCAATGTGTTGATGAGATAATTATTTAATGAAAATTAAATAATATTAAGTTGAGACAATTAATCATCAATTCGTACATTAAATATAATAAGTTATATTTAATTAAATATATATAAGGTTAGTTTGAAAGAATTAATCTGTTAATTCGTAATTAAATATAATCAGTTGTATTTAATATCAACAAGTTGAATGTGTCATAGTGGTAATAGTGAAGGTACACAAGCCAAGAGGTCATGGGTTCAATCCTCACTAGATGACAATTTAACACACTTTATATATTTTTGGAAAGACCAAAAATAAGGAAATTTAATTCCTTATTTTCGGTTCGAGTGGCGAAATTAGGAGGTTTCCACTTTCCTAATTGATTTCGGATTTCGGTCTATATAAAAGAAAGGTGGAGAATTATTTCTAACCTAATTCTTTTTCTGACCGAGCCTCCTCTTTCTCATCACAAAACACAAAGACAATAAAATTTTACAGAAAATTTTAGATTGATTTCTAGCATAATCAAAGGGTATATCTTAGATCGTCTTGGGTGCAACTAATAGGCGAATATCAATTTTGATATTGTTCTTAGGCCAATTTTGCAAGGACCCGAGGTTAATTCTAAATCTTTTTACTTATGCTTATGTATTTTATTTTATGACCATAGATCATCTTTATTATATCGTTATAATCCTTCATGTTAAAGGGAAGTATACAGATTATTTCCCACAAGTGGTATCAGAGCACAAGGCTACGTTTTTATTTTTGATGATTTTCATAAAATTTGTATGTAAACGATAAGATTTTCGAGAAGAAAAAATTAGGGTTTCGATTTTTTTTTTGGATCGAAATTTTTTATGCCGTTTTTGTTGTGCCGTTTTTTTCCTGTTTGATGATAGTTTTTCTTTTCTATTTTTCATATTATAGTTTATAATCAGTTAAAATTATCATATGAAGAATTGGTAGTTTTTGATTAAATGCAGATTAAGTTAAAATCAAATGGAATCGTCATGTTTATGATTAAAAGATTGTTTTTGCTATATAGTTTTTGGCATATAAATTAATCATGTTTATTATTTCATATGCTAATCATGTTCTAATAGCAAAGGTAAACAATTGATCATCAAATCTTGTTTTAGGGCATAATTGCCGCAAAAAGAAAAGAAAAAAAAGGAGGCCGTTTTTTTAGGGTTTACCGAAAAAAAAAAAATTTGTTAATTTTATTTTTGGTAAACCGAGAAGAAGAAGATAAAAAATTATTAGGAAAGTTTTTTTGCCTTTTGCCGAAAAAAGTTAGAGAAAATTTTTTTTTGGAAAGTTTTTTTTTTCCCTTGTTTTTCCTATTTACCGAATTAGAATAGGAAAGGAGTTTTTTTTTATTTATTTCAGCCGTGACAAATAAAAAAAAAAAAAAAACCTTTTCGTTTTTTTGGCCGAGACAAATTTAGAGAATTGGATTTTATTTTTCTTTATTTTGGCCAATTAGTTATTGTGAATCGGTTCACAATTTAATGATACCGAGTTATTTTAAAGCAGTTTAAAATTTTTGACGGATAGAATTCATATTACAAGTATAATATGGATTAAGTATGAAATTAATGTGATTAAATTGCGAAATTGTCACTTAATTTAATTTAAAAAGGTGGTTTGGATAAATTAATCAACATAATTTATTTATCGTATTATGTATGTTTAATTTATTTTTTAGTTGATGCTTTTAATTATGTTGAATGAATCGAATGAATTTTATTTTATTTACGTATTTAATTTTGCAATCGGTTGTAATTTGTAATACTTAGTGTGGCCTTAGTCAATTATGTTTTCGTAATGAAGGAAACATGATTTTTATGTAATTATGAGATCTCGAATCTCCTTTATTTTAGTTTTGGGTTTTGAAATTAGAATGTAATTAATAGGTCAATTATGTAATTTTAATTATTGTAATTTCAAAGAAGACTAAAGATGAAGATTCAAAGCTCACTCCCGCTACATGGATCAAGATGGAACATCAAGACAAGCTTCTCGGGTCCAAGGATGGATTCCAAACTTGTATTTATTGTTCATTTTGATAGGATAGGCCACACTAGGACTTTTACTGTTTTTTTTACGTTTTTCATTTTATTGCTTTTCATTCACATGCTAGTAATTGCATCGTATTCCGCCTAAAACCAAACCACCTACTACTAAAATGCATGAAAATTGACTCATATAGGTTGTATGTTAGTTTTCATGGACATGCAGATGTCACAGTCTTTAAGCCATCACCTTAGTTTAAATCATTCTCGCATGCTAGATTATAGTTCACTTAAAATGAATTAAAAAGTTGATGGGATCTTTCTCTAAAACGGAAATTAAGATTAGTCTTTATAAGGGCAAACATCTATGAATCCCTTCTTCGTCGGTAGGCCTAATATGACCCCTTCTACGTTGGGTAAGTAGTTGTGTTGACTTAGTTTACCTCAACACCATAGTCCGAAGAGTTTCTCGTGATTATGATGGACTATAGATAGAATTTACAGAAATTTATCGACCAAGAATTCTAACGGTAGAATTAGCTAAAAGGTTAGATTATCAATTTACAGAGAATTGAGTCTTGGGGTCATTTATATAATTCTTGAAGGAGGTCAATTGTATAAATGTTTTTGAGTCTTCGCGTTATGACATTAGTTCATTAGACTTAAAATAAAACGATGCATGCTTATTATTTTATTCTTATTTCACAGTATAGAACACACTAATTATCAATAATACTGTTACAACAAATGGCTGGAAATAACGCAATCCCAATGCCTAGTGCCACACTAGATCGTTCGTCCTGGCTTAAAATGTTCATGGACCAAATGAATCAGTCCACTCGACTGAAGAATGATGGGTCCAATTTTGCGGATCGGGAGGCGGCACTACGGAATGCGCCATCTGCGACGGTAAGCTCGGTATTTAATCGAGCCAATACCGGTCAACCCAGGCCCAAATGCAGGAGCCAACGAGTCACTCGCTTATAGTGATTTCGTTATGGAAGCGGGTGCGATAAAGAACGTACTCATCTTTGCAATGGAAACCAATTTGCAAAGACGCTTCATTGCCCAAGGTGCAAACAAGATTTTCACCACGCTCACTAATGAGTTCTCAAAAGCACCGAGAATCATCACATATGAGCATACCTGTCGCTTCTTTGATGCGAAACTCCAGAATGGCCAACCGGTTAACCCACACATTCTTCACATGATTGAGAATGTCGAGAAGCTGGAGGCACTGAATTGTAAAATCAGTGAGAGCATTGTCATTGACCGAATGCTTCATTCTCTTCACGATGGTTTTGCCCTTTTCAGGGCGAACTACTACATGAATGACTTGAAAAAGAGTCCTCATGAGCTACACTCCCTTCTCGTACAGACCGAGAAGGATATGAAATTGAGTGAGAGCATGAAGCAGGATGTTCTCACAATTTACAACAAAGGTAAAGATAAGGGCAAGGCTCATGGCGACCTAGCTGTAGGTAAGTCAAAGTTTAAGAAGCCAGGAAACGGTAAGAGTGCGCCCGGTGAGACTAGTGGCTCACAGGGCAAGACAAAGAGCAAGGGCGGTGACATAGAATGCCACCATTGTCACAAGACTGGACATTGGAGGAGGAACTGTCCCATCTACCGTGAGGACATCAAAGCAGGCCGTGTCGCTCCTGTTGGTATGTCATCTTATATTCATATGATTGAGATTAACCATGCAAGTTTCGGAACTTGGGTACTAGATACTGGTTGTGGTTCTCATCTGTGTAATCATTTGCAGGGCCTAAAGAACATCATACCTCTCGAAAAAGGTGATGTAGACCTGCGAGTCGGGAATGGAGCACGAGTAGTCGCTTTGCCTCGAAGGGAACATATGTAATCCAACTCCCTAGTGGTTTTGAGTTATCATTAAATAATCTGTTACTATGTATCCATTTATCTAAGAACATTATTTCTTTTTCCGTACTTGCTAAAGACGGTTTTACATTTTCAATAAAGGATAATAGTTGTATTTTCTCTTTTAATGAAATGATTTATGGCAAAGCAGTTTCCATGAATGGAATTTATATCTTAGATCAAACCACGGAAGTATTACACATGAATAATAAGAAATTAAAGGTTGGTGACAAAGATCAAACCTATCTATGGCATTGTCGAATGGGACACATAAATGAGAAACGCGTAAAGAAACTCGTCGATAATGGGACTATTCCCTCATTCGGATTTTCTGCATATGACACGTGTGAATCATGTCTCATTGGCAAGATGACTCGAATTTCCTTCAAAGGTGTTGGAATGCGCGCTAGTGACCTATTAGGACTCATACATACGGACGTATGTGGACCTATGTCAATTACCGCTAGAGATGGCTATAGATATTTTATCACTTTCACGGACGATTTGAGTAGATACGGATATGTCTACTTAATGAAGCATAAAAGTGAGTCCTTTGAGAAATTCAAGGAATACCAGAATAGGGTACATAACCAACTGGGTAGAAAGATTAAAGCACTCCGTTCAGATCGGGGTGGCGAGTATCTTTCAAATGAGTTTGATCAACACCTGAAAGACTGTGGAATCATTTTGCAGTTAACTCCACCTGGAACACCTCAATTGAATGGTGTGTCCAAACGGAGAAATCGAACCTTACTTGATATGGTTCGATCCATGATGAGTCACACCGTAGTGCCTGATTTATTATGGGGTTATGCTCTTTTGTCAGCTGCTCTTATACTTAACAAAGTCCGTCTAAAGTCATCGACAAGACTTCATATGAAATGTGGAAGGGAACGGTACCTAACTTGTCCTTTATTCGGGTTTGGGGCTGCGAGGCTTATGTCAAGTGGAGACACGAGGATAAGCTCGGCCCGCGATCGGTCAAGACATACTTTATAGGTTATCCAAAAGGAACATTTGGTCATTACTTTTATTCGCCAACCGAACATCGAGTATTTGTTGCGGCTAGTGCGACGTTCTTAGAGAAAGAATTTTTCGAGAACAAGTCGAGTAATAGAACCTTCGAGCTGTCGGAGATTCCAGAACCAACAACCGAGGAACAGATGGAGGAAGCTGTACCTCCAACTGATGATACGGTTAATATTCCTGAGGAACCTAGGAGGTCGGGTAGAGACTCTCATCCTCCGGACAGATACATTGGTATGGTCGAGGAGAATGACGTTTTACTTCTAGAAAGTAATGAACCCGCAACCTATAAAGGTGCTATGGCCTGTTCCGACTCAAAGCTATGGCTCGAAGCCATGCAATCCGAGATGGACTCCATGTATGAGAATAACGTATGGGATCTAGTTGATTTACCTAATAAGGTAAAACCTCTACAGTGCAAATGGCTTTACAAAATAAAGCGTTATGTAGACGCGCAACCAGATATCTATAAGGCACGACTTGTGGCAAAAGGTTTCACTCAAGTGCAAGGATTGCATTATGATGAGATTTTTGCACCTGTAGTCATGCTACATTGCATTCGGATAATCTTAGCGATTGCCGCATTTCATGATTATGAAATTTGGCAAATGGATGTGAAAACCGCCTTCTTAAACGGTTATTTGGAGGAAGAGTTGTACATGGTGCAACCCGAAGGTTTCATAGATCCTAAACATCCTAAGAAAGTATGCAAGCTTAAGCGTTCCATTTATGGACTTAAGCAAGCTTCTCGGAGTTGGAATCATCGTTTCGACCAAGTGATAAAGGAGTATGGTTTCACTCGATCGGTCGAGGAACCATGCTTATATATCAAGTCGAGTGGGAGCAAGATTGTATTCTTGATATTGTATGTCGATGACATACTCTTGATTGGGAATGACATTCCTCTCCTATCTTCGGTTAAAGAATGGTTGAAGAACCATTTCCAGATGAAAGATCTGGGTGAGGCACAGCGTATTTTGAGAATCCGTATCTACCGAGATAGATCACGACGGACGTTATCACTTAGTCAGGAGTCTTATTTGAATAAGGTTCTTGAGAGGTTTAGCATGACCAACTCCAAGAAGGGGAACCTTCCTATGACGACCGGATGCGGTTGAGCAAGTCTCGATCACCCACGACGCTGAAGGGTTGAGCACATGAGTCGTATTCCTTATGCATCTGCAATAGGATCGATCATGTATGCCATGATGTGCACACATCCAGACGTGGCACATGCATTGAGTATGACGAGTCGGTACCAAAAGAATCCAGGTACCTACGGAGGACTAAGGATTGGGCATTGACTTATGGAGGAGATACTAAGCTATGCGCAACCGGTTACGCAGATGGTAGCTTCCAAACGGATCTCAGTTCGGTTCGTCTTCACTCTTAGTGTGTTGTAGCAGATTCTACTACTGAGCCATTGAAATATGATAAGCATTGAGGGCACGTTATTTCCATGAGAATTAAACGTGTACCTGAGTTATAGTAGTTGATTATGAATTCGATACATTATCTTTTCCATATACTATTTATAACTACATCGGTTTTATAATATTTTGTTTTTCATGTGGATTGTACTGACAACATTGAACGCCACAAAGTGAACTGAATTACATTATATTTGTTTTTGTCCGTAATCGCCAATGTGAGCTGATAACTCCGGCTATTATATTGTGCAGTCGATTGATGGTGGGTTCAACGAGCCATAAGTTAAACGGTTGACTAATCGATCACAGATACGAGATTATGACGATACCTCGTAGGACAATTTTTATTTGTGACAACGTAATGGAGTCCTAAATGTTTTATAACATTCGGTGCCAGGTCGTGGATAGGACATCTATTGTGTACCTAGAGTCGATTCTTTTGACTATCAACTGTCTCTTGAGATTAAGGCAATCTTTGGGTGACTTTGGTTTCTTTCTCACAGTCTACCGTAACTGGGGCTAAGTAGATTTTTTCTGGGTCATTTCATACTGTGCTTACATCTGCAGGATTTGAGTTGAGGAAAATATCCATCCCTTATCAAGTATAGTTATTTCTCAGGGCCACTCGAGGAGTTGTAACTGAAATGCATGGCCATGCTCGAATGTTGATTCGTTTATCAGTTAAGTTACTCTCTAGTCGGGAAAACCACTCTTGATACTGATCGCTTGTAAAATACGACCTTTGTGAATTCGGATTTGCAAATTGTTTTACATTGAGTGGGAGAAATTTTAAAGGATATGAGAATTGGTTATCGCACATACACTTGTGAGGACAAGTGGGAGTTTGTTGGAGTTGGTGTCCTCCACAAATTAGTGTGATAACATTTGTAAATCTCTTACAGGTTCACAAGGGTATACTTCGTATATTTAATCAGTTGATTAACGTTTACCTAATAACGGTTGACTTGCTAGAAAGTTTGACGTTATTATCATACAGATGGCGGTGATCAATTGGTCCCTAAAGGTCACACCTATAGGACGTATTTGAGAAATGTGGTTATAGAAATATAATTACATTGATGCCCAAAATGACTAAAAAGTTAGTCAATGTGTTGATGAGATAATTATTTAATGAAAATTAAATAATATTAAGTTGAGACAATTAATCATCAATTCGTAAATTAAATATAATAAGTTATATTTAATTAAATATATATAAGGTTAGTTTGAAAGAATTAATCTGTTAATTCGTAATTAAATATAATCAGTTGTATTTAATATCAACAAGTTGAATGTGTCATAGTGGTAATAGTGAGGGTACACAAGCCAAGAGGTCATGGGTTCGATCCTCACTAGATGACAATTTAACACACTTTATATATTTTTGGAAAGACCAAAAATAAGGAAATTTAATTCCTTATTTTCGGTTCAGTGGCCGAAATTAGGAGGTTTCCGGTTTCCTAATTGATTTGGATTTCGGTCTATATAAAAAGAAAGGTGGAGAATTATTTCTAACCTAATCCTTTTTCTGACCGAGCCTCCTCTTTCTCATCACAAAACACAAAGACAATAAAATTTTACAGAAAATTTTAGATTGATTTCTAGCATAATCAAAGGGTATATCTTAGATCGTCTTGGGTGCAACTAATAGGCGAATATCAATTTTGATATTGTTCTTAGGCCAATTTTGCAAGGACCCGAGGTTAATTCTAAATCTTTTTACTTATGCTTATGTATTTTATTTTATGACCATAGATCATCTTTATTATATCGTTATAATCCTTCATGTTAAAGGGAAGTATACAGATTATTTCCCACATAAGGTCCATCTTGCCAAGCGTCCATTGAGGACGGGTTTTTCGAAGAGGTATTTGACAGGATCCATTTTGGAATACACCTTGACAGAGTAACTAAGCATATAGTGGCGTAGTTTCTTCGTTGCCCACACAAGAGCGAGGCATGTCTTTTCGAGAGGTGTGTACTTGCATTCATACTCCAAGAACTTCTTACTAAGGTAGTAGATAGCTCTTTCTTCTTTTCCTACAGTTTGTGCTAGCATAGCTCCCATGGCTGTTTCAGTTACTGTGAGATATAAACCAAGAGGTTGATCTACCATTGAGGGGGCATGAGCACTGGTGGCTTGGCTAGTATCTCCTTAATTTTGTCAAACGCCTTTTGACAGTCATCGTCCCATATGGTGTTATCTGTTTTCTTGAGCTTTTTGAAAATGGGTTCGCAGATCGTAGTGAGTTTCGATATGAATCGACTTATATATTGCACCTTGCCTAGGAATCCTTCAATCTCCTTCTTTGTTTGAGGTTGTGGCATTTCAACAAGAGCCTTGATTTTGGATGGATCAATTTCTATTCCTCTTTGACTGACGACATATCCCAGGAGTTTGCCTAATGTTACCCCGAATGCGCACTTCTGAGGATGGAGCCTCATGTTGTATTTTCGCAATCTCAGGAAGAACTTACAAAGGTTGTCAATGTGCCCCTTCCTATCTTTGGACTTGACAATCATATCGTCGACGTACACTTCTACCTATTTGTGCATCATGTCATGTAGCAATGTGGTCACAGTTCGTTGATAGGTAGCTCCAGCATTGATTAGCTCAAATGGCATAACAGTATAGCAATAGGTACCCCACTGAGTGACAAAGGCAGTCTTATGCATGTCTTCTATGGCCATCTTGATCTGATTATATCGTGCATATCCGTCCATGAAGGACAACAACGCGTGGTCTGCTGTATTGTCTACCAATATATTGATGTGTGGTAGAGGGAAGTCGTCTTTGGGACTTGCTCTGTTTAAGTCTCGGAAATCAACAAACTCGGATTTGCCCATCCTTTTTGGGCACGGGTACTATGTTAGCCACCCAGTCTGAATACTCAGAAACTTTGATGAACCCGGCTTTAAATTGTTTGTCGACTTCTTCTTTGATTTTGAGTGCCCATTCTGTCCTCATTCGACGGAGTTTCTACTTTACAGGTTTGAAACCTAGTTTGATTGGAATTCTGTGTTCGGCAATATCCATGTCGATCCCTGACATATCTTTGTAGGACCAAGAAAAAACATCTTTGAACTTATGTAGGAGGTCTATGAAACTGGCCCTTTCGGTTGGGCTTAAGGTCGTCCCTATCCTAAGTTCTTGGGGTTCTAGTTCGGTTCCTACGTTGATGGGTTCAGTGTTCTCTATAACTGGTGCCCCTTCCCCCTCTTGTAATATTTCTTTAGCTATGTAGGGAGGTAATTCGATTGAGTCTGGATCGGGATCATCCTCATTATCATCGTAAATAGAATTGCATTCAGAATAATACAAAGAGTAAGCAGAATCTGATTTATTCATATTAAATTTTGAAAAGAGTTGAAACAAAGAAGCCATCTGTTCTGTAGTCAGTGGCGGTAAAGGGGAGCTGCTGGGACATTTCCCAAGCTACTGTTACTACTCGATGCTATGCTATGAGAAACAAGAGGATTCGGAGTGACAACAGGAGGAGACTCTCTAGGGACTTCTCTCGACTCAGGCTCTGATTCCGACTCTGAATCGAATTTTTGTCTTTTGGTTCCCCTTTGAACATCTTTCCTTCTCCAGTGGTGACCTTGAAGAGTTTTCCTTGGTTGTTTGTCCACTGATCGACTTTCTCCATCATTTTTTGCTGATTTGAACTGGTTTTAGTGATTAACGCTGTAGGATTGAAGTGGTCATCCTGAAGTATCATGGTAATGATCTCGTCCTGTGCAGCTCTAACAAATCGGTCCTCTCCAAACAGAAGACCGATAGCTTGTTCGTCTAAGAAAGGTGCTTGACGAGTCTTGACAGTAGGAACCGTTTATGAAGGAATGAAGTAGCAATCGTAAAAGATCTCGATTCCAGCTAGTTGCGTTCCTTTATAGTGCCAAGGTTCGGGAAACCCATGAAAGTATTCTTGACTCCCTTCTCTGACGAAGTATCCGTTTAGGGTGGGGAGATAGGGTCGCATTTGGATTCCCACGTTCTTACGGTTTTGAAACTGAGTGAGCATTTCAAGAGCTTCTTCTGGCATACAAAATAATAAAATATAATAAATAAATAACGATAATTAAAATTACATTAATTACAACGGATTAATGATTTACGTCAAAATTATATTTAAGACAGATAATTTTAGAAAAGAAAGAGGAAATAAACTAGGTTAGAAAACACGGACAGATTAGAGGCGATATTAGGATTATTAGCCGATTAATACATAATTAACGAATTAGGTCAAAGCAAGAACGGAAGTTCAGAGACAGAGCTCAACCCGGAACAGGCTCAACAATGCTGCGTCCCTTGGAAGAGGCGCAGTGGTCATTGCGTCTGTTCCTGAGGTGATTTCTGGCTGTGAAATCAGAACTGCGATTGTTAATCTTCGTTGGTGGTTTTAATGATTGATATTTGATATTTGACTCGGATGGAAGAGATTGAGCAGGTTATTTACATGTGAATTGGTCATAAAAGCGAATTAGAACGAATTAAAACGAATTTAAACTAATAAGATTAACAAGAGATTAATTACAAATTATTTAGGTCAAATTATTACAAGTTAATTAGGTTTGTTTAGGCCAAACTATTAAGAAGGTTGTGATAAACAGATGAAAATATATACAAAAGTCGAATTTCAGAGATTGGATATGAACAAATCGAATCTTCAAAAACCGGGTTTGATTTTAATGACGAAAACCCGCAAATATTGATTATTAGGGATTTAAGTCGAAATTTAAAGGTGATAAATCATTAAGAACAATGAATTAGAATTATTACATGTGAATGAATAAGAAGAAAATAGGAAAAAAGAAAACAAAGTACGAATTAACAGTGGACGGAGGAAGAAGAAGAAAAGCAGGAACTGCGGCAGCCTCAGGAAGAGGCGCAGCAGATGCTGCGACTCTTCGAAGAGGCGCAACTGTTGTTGCGTTTCTTCTCGACGTCTGTCTGCTGTTAATCCGTAAAAATAGGATTGATAAAAAGTTTTATAAATAGGTTTTAAGCATATTTTTGACGTAAACCTTACATTAATTGATACAATAATAAAATACAATAATAAATTATGGGATTTACACCCTCAGACTTACATGTTTGACGAAACGAGATTAACTAAGTTTACGATTAGTGATTGCTCGACTCGAATGTATAATGAAAGTGCCCTCGTAAGAGGATTTAGATTAAATTGATTGATTAATTGAGGTGGAGTTGGTCAAATTGGTCGGTCATGCAACGTGACTGGTACTCAGAAGGATCCGAGTTTACGTGGTCGATTGATCAAGCACGTAGACGTCAATAATCTTAGAGCACGGTCTTAGAATGCAAAGGGAGAAGAGAAGAGCAGACACTCGCGTGAGAAATATGAGGAACGAAGGTCCCTATTTATACTAATCGCACGGAGGAATTATGGTATGAGTGAAACTTTGGAAACAAATCTTGAAAAGATTTAAAAATATGCAGAAACGGGCTGGGGAAGAGGCGCAGCAGTCACTGCGACTTTTGGAAGAGGCGCAACACCTGCTGCGTCCTTTCCCCAGAGGTTTCCTCCTGCGGAAGAAAGATTTCCGCGTTTCGTTTATGGAATTGCGGTGGATCTTAACTTCCTTATTCTTTAAAATATGATTTTCGGGAAATATTATACCAAAAGATTAAAAAAATTAAAATTATGGAATAGAAATTTCCGGAATAATCCAGAACATTCCGACTCGGCATTTTAAAACAGTTTATTAGAAAATGAAGCAGTTTTTGACCCGGACTCCAAATGAACTCTAATTACTGTCAAAACGACTGTAATGGCACGTAGATGACAACCAAGGGGTAGACACAAGTATTTGAGCTATCACTTGACGATAAACTTATGAACTGTCATAAATTGTTCCATATACCAAACATGCGGCCCAATCATCACCGGGTGGTTTGCGGGAGGTGCAGAAATGAGGTATCTACAACTTTTGGCCATATGCCTGAGCAGGTAAATGTCACTTTGATATCTCTCATACCAAAGAAGCCAACTCCTCAATCTGTAAAGGACTTCAAACCAATTTCTTGTTGTTCTATCATCTATAAAACAATGACCAAGATCATCACTCTGAGAATGCAGGATCTCATGTCTGGCCTAGTGGGGGAGGAGCAAGCAGCATTTATCAAGGATCGAAATCTCTTTGAAAATGTCATGCTTACTCAAAGTCTTGTCAAGGGGTATCAAAGGAAAGGGGTCACTCCTAGATGTATGCTAAAGGTGGACATTAGCAAGGCTTTTGATTCACTCCAGTGGCCCTTCCTTCATCAAATGTTAACAGGGTTAGGGTTCCCTCCCATGTTTGTCAAATAGATTATAAGCTGTATCATAGGGTCCTGGTTTACTATTAAAGTGAATGGGTCCAATCATGGGTTCTTCAAAGGGCAAAGTGGGGTTAGGCAAGGAGATCCCCTTTCTCCCTATCTTTTTGTCCTTAGCATGGAACTATTGTCAAGGAAGCTTAGGCACTTATGCAGCACTCCCAATGTCTCTTTTCATCCCAAATGTGTTAAGCTTGGCCTTACTCATCTTGTCTTTGCAGATGCTCTCATGATCTTTCTCAGAGGAGACATGCCTTCTGTTTCTAGGGCCATTGAAGAGCTTTCCCACTTTTCAACCTGGTCTGGCCTAACTGCTAACCTGGATAAGACTGAGATTTATTTTGGAGGGGTAAGTGAGGAGGTCAAACAACTCATCTTGCATTCTACCAGTCTGCAGGAAGATGTTTTCCCATTTAGATACTTGGGGATTCCCATCCATGCTTCTAGATTTAATGCTGACATGTATGGGGCCCTTATTCTTAAGCTGCAGCAGTTGCTCATTAGTTGCCCTCCACAGTATCTCTCTTATGCTGGGAGAGTCCAAGTCCTTAACTCAGTTTTATTTGGATTAGGCAACTTCATATGCTCTTGCATCCTACTGCCACAACATCTCAGGGATCACATCTCTAAGATAAGCAGGCGGTTCTTCTGGGGGTATTCAGCTGTTTGTAGGAAAATGGTGTATAAGAGTTGGGATAGCATTTGTGCCCCTTGGACTGAGGGTGGATTTAATATTAAAAATCATACAACCTGGAATCAGGCAGCTATGCTAAACTGGCTCTGGAAGTTAGATTAAAATAAAGGATCCATCTGGTGCACTGGATGTCACAGTATTATTTGCAGGACCATTCAATCTGGTTGATGGAGATTAGGGAGCACCATCCTGAATGCCTTCTCAGACAAGAGATCATTGCATAGCTCAGTTAGGTAGTATCCTCTAGATTAAAAGTTTGCTGCAACAATGTATTGTGGCAGGCAAGTTTTCCATTCAGCATGCTTACAATGCTTTGAGAACTAAGTATGTTGTCACTGATTGCAGTCAGGCCATTCAGAGGGGATTCTATCTCCCCAGGCACCGAGTTCTTCTACAATTAGCTTCCCAAAACAGGCTTGTAACTGTGGACCACTTGGCCAGTAGGGGTCTCCATATGGTTAATAGATGTTCCCTCTGTCAGAGAAACAATGAATCTGCTGCACACTTGTTTTTTGAATGCAGTTATTCTGCCGAGGTTTTGCAGGCTATCAAACAGTGGGTTGGGATCAATACATCTGACAATTCACTGCAACAATTACTAAGGTGGACTAACAAGAGAAAAATTAGAAGGCATTGGCACATTCAGTGGGTCCAGAATAGCATTGCAGCTACTGTGTATAGCATTTGGAGTGAAAGGAACCTGCGGATTTTTGAGAATAAGTGCAAATCAAGCCAAGTACTCATACGGGACATTCAGTATACTGTCAGCACCATCTTATTTGTCAAAATCCAGGAAGTCTTCCATGAAGAGATTTTAGATAGTTTCCTTGTTTCTAGGAGATAGTCTTATGAAGCATCCGTGCTTTGTACCTTAGAGGTTTTCCTTTGTAAGAAATCTCTTGTAGTCTATTTTTTGGAATATAATGAGAAAATACCATTCTTGCAAATAATAATAATAATAATAATAATAATAAAATAAGAAGATGAAGAAGAAGATTACTAATAATATTATTAATAATAATAATCATACTAATTTGGCTTATTAGCAAGGTAGCCACCACGAACCATAAATTACCATCAACCCTAATTAGGTGCAAGAATGGATTACCGATTTGCTATATTATTATTCAAAGCCTAGCTCGTGTTTCGTGTATCATCCTAACTTGAGCGATTAGGTAGCCACCACGAACCACCATCAATCCTAATTTAACTAATCAAATAAATAAAAATCAACAAACCCTAATTTCATCTTTAACAAACAAATAAAATTTGATTGCTAATTAAACTCAATAAATAAATTAATAATTTATACACAATTAAATTACTTTATAGGTATGCACCTTTTAAGTCATTTAATTTGAGCAATTAGATTAAGTTTTAGGAAAAATGTAGATTTAAAAGTTCATTTGGTCTGATTTTGGGCGAAAAGAGTACAAAATGGAACGTTTATGAAAAAGTGTATGCGAAAGAGTAAAGTTCGTATATGAAAAGCAGTTAAGTATTAATAATAAAATAATAATATTAGCAATAGTAATATTATTAAGAATAATAATAATATTAAAATTAATAGAAACAATGTTATTAATAATATTATTATTAATTAATATTAATATTAATATTCATATAAATAATTATATTAGTAATATTAGTTGTTGGACCATATAGTTATATGATATGTTTTGATAATGACAAGTGTGGTTTACAATATATATATATGTATGTTGCTCGTAATCGTTTGTTTAGTCTTGATTAGATTGAATGAGGTTTACAATATAAACAAGCAATGTTATAGTAGTCTTGGCTATAACCTTGAAGATTTGTGAAGAAACATTGAAGTAAAGTTATAAGTGCTTGAGTTATAACTTTGAAGATGCATTTAGTAATTTTGATGATCACTTCAAGTCAAGACAAGTACAAGCTTTAGGAAGCTCAAGATGAAGAGCTTATGATCAAGACAAAGAGATGATCCATATACTGAAGATCTTACGAAGATTAGCTAGTATAGGACTTCATCCAATAACCGTATTTTTAGAAGTAATGGTGGCAACTGGCAAAGTAATATTTTCGAATCTTAAATCTTAAATATCTTTTCTTGGAAGTGTGTATTTATACTAGAATGAGGTTTGGGTGCAATTAGATTTAATAAAATTGAGAGTATCCTATTGATTAGTAAAACAACTTATGAGTTGTCATGCTATCTAGGGTTTTCTAGTTATTCATATCTAAACCCTAATTTAGTCCATCTATCTAATATCTTACTAGGGTTTTACGTGAAGACGGATTGGGCCTATGAGCCGTTTTCTCCCTTGATTGGTAATCCTTTGTGCAAGATAAGAATTAGGGTAAATCTCTTGATAATATTTGTTAGAGATATTCTATTTCCTTATATCATTTGATTTATTCCTTACTATCTTCTAAGATATTATTGAATTAAATTATAAGAGGATTAGATTTATTTCTTGTGAAATAATCTACACAAGATTCACGGCACCTTCTAGGGTTTCGAATGAAACATAGGCCTCCTTCTTTACTATAAATATACAAGTGCTTTACTCTTTTCAAAAGTAACTTTTCATGCTATTATTTTCCTTTGAAAACAAAACGGAATAAAGTTTTTATAAATTTGATTAAGTGTTATTTTGTTTTGCTTTCGAAAATCTTTTTAGAAAAGTCGTGCTTCATATTACTATTTATTTCTAAGAATTACGTTACAGGATAATAGTGATAAGATTAGTTCATATACGTTCAATTGTGTGAGCATCTAAAGATCAACCATAACACTTTATTATTTTTTTTGGTAGAATGTGAAAATTCTCATTAAGCTCATCAAAACAAGTACATGGATACAAGCATAATAGGACCAAATAAATTAAGGCCCTAACACATACACCACTAGCTCATTACACATCTAAAATTAACAAGCAAATAGTCCTCTATCACTTAACCAACCTCGGCTTCTCATAGTAACCTTAGGTTCCACAGCTTGCAGTCGGAATTTAATCATGCTCTGAACTTGATGTAGGATCCTCACAACAGACTTTTAAAAGTTGATTGTAATATTCTTATGGAAAAGATGGTGACTAGAATCAGGGGTTGGAATAAGCGCAAAATTTCTTATTCTGGAAGATTAACCCTAGTGAAATCAGTACTCTCTACCATTCACAATTATTGGGCTCAGATCTTCATTTTACCTGCTGGTGTGATGGACAAAATCCAAGCACTTTGCAGGAATTTCTTATGGGAAGGCACTGATGAATACTCTAAAGCTCCCTTGGTGTCCTGGAAAACTATTTTCAGAAGCAAGGAAGCAGGAGGCTTGGGTGTGATTGATAGCAAAGTCTGGAATATAGCTGCAGTGGGCAAACTGGTTTAGTGGTTAGTCAGTAAAAAAGATCACCTCTGGATCTTATGGATAGATAAGATCTATATGAAAGGGAAACATTGGAGGGATTACAGGCCTAGTACCTCTAGCTCATGGGCCTGGAGAAAGGTTTGTGAAGTTAAAACGAGATTTAGAGATGCATATGTTGCAGATAAATGGCTGGGTAAAAATGGCGACTACACTATTAAGGAAGGTTATAACTGGTTAATTCAAGAGTAGTATAACAAGGTTACCTGGTTTCATGTGGTCTGGAACAGATTCAACACTACAAGTCACTGCTTCAATTCGTGGCTTATCCAGCAGAAACGACTGCTCACTCTGGACAGACTAATTAAGATGGGGATTGCAACTCAAGGACTGTGTTTCCTGTGTGCTGTGCAGCAGGAGGACCATGCTCATTTGTTTACTAATTGTACCTACAGCAGGCGCTGCTATAATCAAGTGACTGAATGGTTAGAAGTTAACGTGTCTGGGATACCTAGTCCTATGGGAATGCTGAAACTTAGGACATACTCTGGATTCATCAGGAAGATTTTAAGTGCTGTGCTAGTAGCTACCCAATATCAGATTTGGTATGCAAGGAATATCAGTAGGCTAAATCATTATGTGATTCACCCCGTGGAGCTTGTTAGAATGGTGAGACAGGCTTGTAGGATGAAATTTATGCATTGTCTAAAAGAAGGGATTAAACAGGAGGATCTCAATTGGTGTAGGCAACGAGGACTGATTTGAGTAGAGTAGAAATCATGCCTTATTTTAATTATGTAATTCTATATGGCTAGGTTGTATTGGTGATACCCATTTGGGTGGTGCTTAATAATACTTACATTTTCACCAAAAAAACAAAAAAAAAAAAAGATGTAGGATCCTTGCAGGTCGGGGAATCATACTGTCATGTTTAGCAATGTTCCTGCTCATCCAAATCAAGTACACCAAGCAGGCAAAACTGGCCATCAATACTTGTTTCTGCAGTAAGCTCTGAAAACGTTTGCGAAGAATGCATTCCAGGGAATGAAATCACCATGTCACAACCAGCCATTGCCTAACCAAAATCAAGCAATGAGCACTGAATTGACAATCAAAGAAAAGATGCTGTTGGGACTCCTGAGCAGCTGCACAGAGGCAGCAGACTCCATCTGAAACTACCCCAAACTTCAGTAGTCTAATCTTAGTGAGCAGTCTGTTCTGAGCATATAACCAAGTAATGAAATTAACCTTAGGGAGACACACTCTGTTCCAAACAAAGGGTACCCAGCTAATCTTTTCTCTGGTACCCATTAAGTACTCATAGGTTTTCTGAATGGAGTAAGGTGATAGGAGCCAAACCTGGTAGTCCAAACAAGTCTTCAGCTTGTCTTTCACTTTGCAAATTTGGCGCCAAATCCAACTAGAATTGATATTAGGAGAGTAAGTCCACCAATCCTGTTGCTTAATGTATAAGTGGTGAATCCATTTCACCCAAAGACTGTCCTTCTTATTAGCAACCCACTAAGAGTATTTACCAATGCTTGCTATGTTCCAAACATGACTATTATTTATCCCCAGGCCTCCATTTAATTTTGGCTGACAACATCTATCCCAGGAAACTGCAGGGACTCTGTGGTACCCATCTTTACCAGACCACAGGTAGTTCCTGCAAATGCTGTCAACTTTATGAATGACACCTTTAGGAAGAAGATAAATTCTAGCCCAGTAATAGTGAAGTTGAGTCAAAACAGTCTTCACTAAGGTTAACCTACCAGCATAACTCAGCTGTTTTGCACCCCAACTGTGAATCCTTATCACCATTTTATCCACCAGTTTATTGCACTGATAGTTAGTAAGCCTCTTGTATGATATGTCCACACCCAAATATCTAAATGGGAAGCTACCTTTTTTGAAACTAGAGATGCCTAATATATGAGCTTCAATATCAGGAGTCAAGCCATTCATATAGATATCAGATTTCAACTTGTTGATGGTAAGCCCAGAAGCAATTGAGAAAGTGTGTAGAGCTCGCATTAGAACCATGACTGAATTAGTGTCACCTATGCTGAAGAGCAATAAGTCATCAGCAAATGCTAAGTGATAAAGCCCAAGTCCTCTACACATAGGGTGGAATCTAAAGTCATGTCTAAGAGTCACCACATTAAGTATCCTCGTAAGATACTCAAGACAAATAGTGAAGAGAAGTGGGGAAAGAGGGTCCCCTTGCCTGAGCCCCCTGCCTCCTTTAAAATACCCAAAATGGGAGCCATTAAGAGCCAAAGTATAAGACGGAGTGGTCACACACTGCATGATCCAAGTGACCATCTGATCAGGGACCTTCAAAGCAACAAGCATATCCTCCACAAAACTCCATTCAATGGAGTCATATGCCTTCTTAAGGTCAATCTTCAGCATAATCCTTGGAGAAAAAATCCTTCTATTGTAAAGTCTCATCAAATCCTGACAAATGAGAACATTATCCACAATTTCCCTCCCATGAATGAAGGCACTTTGATTAGGGCTTATGATGTCAGGGAGAACCAGAGCAAGTCTAGCACAAATAACTTTAGAAATGCATTTGAACAAGACATTGCAGCAAGCAATATGTCGATAGTCCATGACAGTCTCAAGGACTTCCTTCTTAGGGATAAGAGTCACCACAGTAGCATTCATTTGTTTCAGCAATTTACCAGAATCAAAAAATTCCTACACAGCCAGAATCACATCAGGTCCAACAATGTCATAAGCATCCTTGAAGAAACCTGAGGTGTACCCATCAGGACCAGGAGCTTTGTCAATAGGGATAGACAAAAGAGCAGCCCTTATTTCACCCCCAGTAACCTTCTGAGTTAAATTTGCAGCTTGAGCATCATTAATGCAGGCACCTCTCCTCACAACCCCAAGATTAACCCTAACAACAGCCTTAGAGCTACCTAGCAGATCAGTGTAATAATCTAGGAAGGCATTCTCAATGGCTTGATTATCAGAGCATATAACACCATCATGATCCTTGATGGTCAACACCTTATTTTGTGCTCTCCTAGCTTTGACGGAACTGTGAAAGTAATGTGAGTTCTCATCATTGCACTTCATCCAAAGAATTTTGGCCTTCTGGTTAAGAAACATATTTCTGGCTTTATCCAATTCTTTGAAAGAAATAGATGCAGCTCTTTCCTCAGCTTCAAGGCTAACATTCCAAGGATCCTGGTGAAGTCTCTTTTGAAGATCTTTAAGCACTAACTGAGCAACCTTAGTGGTGTTAAGGATATCCCCAAAACCCTCTTTATTCAGCTTCCTGAGAGGGTGTTTGAGCAATTTGAGTTTCTTAGCCACTTGAAACATCTTACACCCCTTAATCTGTTGATTCCAAATTGTAAGAACAGTATCTTTGAACCTACCATCTTGCCCCCACATATTGAAGTATTTGAAGCAATAGTTAGACCTGGAAGTATCCTCCCAGAGATTGATAATGCAAGGGCTGTGATCAAAGAGCCCCTCAGGGAGGAAGAATGCAATCCCTGAAGGCCCATTAGTCAACCATTGATCATTAGCAAGGACCCTGTCAATTCTACTAAAAACCCTATGATTCTCCTCCTGCTTGTTGTTCCAGGTGAAATATGCACCTTGAGTGACCAGATCATATAACCCACAGGAATCAACACAATTTTGAAATTCTCGAGTCTCAGCAAGAGTAACATCAGACCCAATTCGTTCCCCAGCATAAAGCACATTATTGAAATCACCCATAATGAGCCAAGGACCAGTAACACTAGCTTTGCAACAGTACAGAGATTGCCATAGCCCTGCTCTCTCACTGTCCTTATTAAACCCATAGACAAAAGAACAAGTCCATGAGAAACCAGTCAGTAAATGAACAACAGCCACATGAATCCCTTGCATATCCTTCATCAGAAGATTAACATAGAAGAGAATAGGGTCCCAAAGGATCCAGATCCTACCCCCCTCATGAAGATCATTATTATTTAGGAAATGCCATCTATCCCCTAAACTATCTTGTACTTTTTTAATATTGATAGTCTTCACTTTAGTTTCCACTAAACCAAATAAACCTACTTTATTGATGTGCAAGAGTTGTCTAACATCTCCTTGCTTATTCCTTTTATTGAGGCCACGAACATTCCAAAACCCAATGCTAACCATTGTTATGTGCTGAGGAGAGTCCCTTGCCCATGCTATTCAATAAATTCTTCCTGATGGAATAGCTAAGGACATCAACAAACGTGGGACCTGCAAGGCTCCCTTCACCTCTCTTAGAGAACTTGTTAAGAATTCTGGTAGGGGTCAGAGAATTAAGTACAGAGCCCTGATATGGCATTGGTGTAACAACCATATTAGGCTGCAACACTGGTAGAGGTGCAACATCTCTGTTACTTGTTTCATTCTGACCTCCTGCAACAGGACCAGTGGGTTTAGCAGGTTTAGCAGGAACAACAACTTTGGGTTTCCACACCTGCTGAACCTTTTTGGGCTGCTGCACTACTGGTTTCTTCTTACACAAGCCAGTTTCATGCCCTATGCCATGACAAACAGTACAAATAACCGGTTTCCATTCATAATGAACTGCCTGCTTTTTGCAAACATCATTCTCATCAATGAATTCAACAAAATCAGGTAGGGGATCACCAATTTTTACTTCAACCAAATATCTAGTAAACCCTAGATACTCCCTATCCTTAGTGGCCTGATCACTGTGGAGAGGCTTCCCAACCAAACCAGCAATCTTAGGTAAGGCTAAACCCCAGTACTTAATGTCTAAATCATGAAGGCGGATCCAAACAGGTACTGAGGCAGGTTTATCCTTAGAAATTTTCATGCCTGGGGTCCAATCCTTGACAATAAAGGGTTTATTATCAAAGAAGAGGGGTTCAGATTGAAGAGCACGTTGTTTATCCTCCTTGTTCTTAAAGCGAATTAGACAAACACCATTAGGTTGGAAGGCGACAGTTGAAATCGATAAATCCTTCCAAATACGCCTAACAAACCCTCCTAACACTTTATTATTAACGTAAGATAGTTGAGTATTTAACGATACTCAAAGTGAGTTACATCTAGAGTTAGTTGTACGAGTAGGAATGATAATTTTGTAATCCGTAGAAAGGTATTAAAGTTATTAATCGAGAATAAAGGACGTAGGTTTCGACGTGTGAAGCTGAACCGCTTCAAATATCGTGTGTCTCTTACATCTTTCTTTATTTCGTCATTTACGCTTTAAATTGTTAATTAGTTAGTCGAGTTTAATTCATAAGTTTCGAGTAATTAATTAACATAGCTTGCTCATATGGACAAATCGAAAAAGTGGGCATATTTACATATACTTAATTCACCCCCTCTTAGTATACGGTATCGATAGACTCTTCAATTGGTATCAGAGCCTCGTGCTCTTGATTGCCTAATCGCAAAGAGGCTGATCCGTCTATTTTTTTTTTTCCGCTGCTTTATACTTGTGAAATGGATTCCAAATATCTCAAATGACCTATCTTTGATGGGAAAAATTATAATCTTTGGAAAAACATGATGACACACTATATAAAGGGACAAAATTGGGAGTGCTGGAAAATTATTCAGAAGGGACCAAATAAAATTTTGGTTGCGTTGACTAAAGGCACATCCCATGAAAAGAAAGAGGATGACTATATTGAGGCTGATTAAAAGAAAGCCGTGAAGAATTCGAAAGCCATGAGCTTGTTACAAAATGGCATGACTTCGATTGAATTTGATCACTTCTCTTCTTGTAATTCGGCCGAGGAAATATGGGATGGTTTAGAGCTAGCTTACGAAGGTACTTCGCTTGTTAAGAAACATAGGATTGACCTGTTGAATCAAAATTATGAACTCTTTACAATGGAGCAAAATGAATCACTCGACAGTATGTCTGCACGCACTAGTAGAAAACCCCCCTACGGTGGCGGTTATAAATGACCATTTATGGCGGTTTTTAGAGACTTAGGGTGCGTCGTTTATCACGGCGGTTGTAGGCGATTCTTGAACCGCCATTATAGATCTCCTATAGTGGCGGTTGTTATACAAAACCGCCATTATAAACTTATATAATGCGACGGCAGTTAGACAAAAACCGCCATGTAATTCATCTATTGTGACCATTATTTTCTGAAAACCGCCACTATAGGTATTTCAATAACAACTTTGTACCACAACCCGCCACGCCAGGTATCCTATAACGTTGGTTGTTGTTAAAGAACCACCACTAAAGGTAGCTATGACGTCAGTTGTTAGTAAAAAACCGCCATTAAAGGCGAACTAATAGTGGCGTTTCAAATTAAGAACCGCCACCATAGATAAATTTTCTTTCAAAAAGGAAAATATTTGCTACGAAAATTTTGATAGCAATGTCCTATATATTTGAGAAGCCAAATAACGAAATAAATAAAAAATACATATAAAAGAATTGCAGCCAACATACTTGCATATCGAACTTGCATATCATCCGACAGAACAATAATGTGGATATGTTCAAAATTATACATCCAAGTGCATAAATAATCATAATACAAGTCCAGCAAACTTACATCAGAACTACCAAAGATACATACAAGTATTTATAACTTCGAAATACAAGCTTTAGTTGATAAACTATTCTACAAGTTCTCTAAACATTTGGTAGCCCACTCTTCTTTGATCTCATAAATATCGCCATTTGCCATGGTTGATTCCGCCATAAGCTATAAGTAACAAATAGGACAATTAGTAAGAATATAAATCTAAAACTAGATAAATAAATCATTCCAAGAACGAAACTAAGAAATACCTTCTCAAAATGAGTCAACGACAACATTAAAACAACAACATTAAAGCCTTAGTCCCAACATAAAATCACTTTAATGAGTCATTTGATTTTATTACATCATAATCGAACTAAAGAGTAATGACTCTTTACCTCCATTGGAAATGAAAACAATCATTTTAGTACAAGGAATAAAAAATATTAGGCCCATTTTTGTGTTGGATTAGACTCAAATACCAGCTAAATGCTCAAACTCAACATGAATTGTCATTCAAAACAAGAGTCTCATCCACAATCACTGTTAGATAAAGCATGTGTATGCAATAAAATAGGTAAGGCAAAGACTTATATTGAATCAAGTTTTCCTAGCCGAATAAGAATCAAATAACTGGACCTCCACATATTGAAACTGCTTCAGCTCCAGCTATAACAATCATGTCAGCCCTTGACACTCTAAAATGAAACAAAATATAGATTGTCAAAGCTACATATGACTTGAAAGATATGCATCCTTAAGAATCAACAACAACAACAACATTACATCTATGACTCAAGGGCTCCCGCAAATCGTGTGAGGGTTGGAGTGGATTCGGGGACAACCTATGACAGGCTAAATCTCACACATATAAAAAATAATCAACTGTCCGAAACTAATGTAGTAGAGGAAGTCGGGACGTATCCACAGGGAGACAATTGTGTTCTATTTGCTAATTATAAGTCCGTGTGAGTCACAAATTTCGGGGGTTGATTGGTTTTGTCTATGAACTAAAATAGCAAGCAAAGAGGAAATAAATGTAGAAAAAGGATTTCAAATAATAGGAAGAAAAGGCTAGGATTTCGAGTCACCACGGTCAACAACGATCAAGAAAAGGTCAACGATCGGCATAAATACAGTCTAAGGGGTAATGAAAAGGTCCTTCTGGTCCGTTATTCGCCCTAGAGTACTAATCTAGCTTTCGCTCTAATTAGGATGGTCTATTGTTTGTAGCAGGTCTAACTTCTTCCAATCTTTCGATCTAGGTCAAAGTTTCCCAGGTCAGATAATTAATTACATTGACTTAACCAATTAAATGCTATTAGATGCTGCAATTAACAACACAAGTATATATTAATGCTAGACCTATTCACTAATTAAGACCGTTTTATAACCATGGCTTCCCTAATCCTAGCGAGGAAAATTTAGCTATGTATAATCAAATTAACAAACTTAGAAATAATAATGAAAATCAAATTAAGCATGATGGAAGAAACTAAATAACAATTAAACATAAAACTTGCAATAATAGAAAGCAGAGGAAATAAATTAAACAAGAGTAATTAAGAAGAAGAATTAAAGGGAGAACAAAAGGAAATTGATTACCAAATAATAGGGAAGAACTACAAAGTTTCCGATCCAAAAGTAAGAACAAAAGCAATGTTGGAAAGTTTAACAGTATGAAAAAATGATCTCTAATATGTTTAGTAAAAGTACCTTATATATTAAGTCCGAAACCAAGTACAATTAAGAGATAAATGGGTTTCTAATAATCGTAAAAGAATCCGGCCGATAACTAGCTTTAGTCGATGGACCAAGTGACCCAGTCGATCGACTAACCAAAGCTGGCGAGATGGCTTTAGTTGATCAACCTAAAACAGCAGTCGATCGACGTTTTGTCGGCGCGCATTTCCTACAACGCGCACTGAACTTCAAACAGCCGCCATTTCTTCGTTACTTGATAAAATCGAGCGTTTTTGATGGCGTTGGAAAGCTAAGAGGATAAGCTTCACCTCCAATTGGAATCACTTGATTATCAGTTGTATAACTAAAGTTATGTCTCTCCAAAGTAGGCACTAGCGGCGTGAAGCTTTTCTTTTGCTTGATAAGCTTCCTTACTTCACTACGGACACCAAAGGATGGTTTCCGAGCTTGTTTCTCACCAACGTCAAGATTACAACTCCAAAGACGGGGTTTTTCTTGTTTACGCATACTTTGATCAATAACCTGCATGAAATACAATACATGCCCAAACTAGCCAATACAAGGGAGATAGTAGCTTACGCTACTCAATAATGCATAAAAATTTGTGCAAAGAGATGAAATAAGTGTACATAAAAGACACGCATCAAGCCTCCTAAAACCAAACCCTTGTTTGTCCCCAAGCAAGCATTAGACATAAGACATACAAGGGGACTAATGGAATGGTATACAAACTCAGAGCTAACTATGCTTTTGGTACGCCCAAACCAATTTGGTGCAAACAAGCCAACGGCAAAGTACAAAGACAAATGCAAACGAGTTAAATCTATGATAAAGCTACTGAACCGTCGACCTTGCAAGACTTGTATATATCGGACTCTCACGGGTCGCTCATCACTCATTTAAAGCACAAGGTAAGTATATTGTAAGATAGAAAGAAAATAAGCCACTCACCTAACTGCGACCTATAAGAACATGCATGAAATCTAACATGAAACTGATCTCTACCAACCGTACATATGCATTCCAACTAAACAGGATCAAGACACATGTCGAGGACTTACATATAGTGTGAGGTGAGGTAATTGGTTTAAAAGAGGCAAAGCGATTTGGAAATGTGGAGGTAAAGCCAAGCTAGTACAACCTTAACCAAATAATAAGCTTATTCCGCTTTGTATACCCAACTTAGAAAAGAACAACAACCATGCCAATGCAGCATAAATTCACGCACACCATCAAAACACGACTCCCCATATTATATAAAGACCAACATGGGACTAAGACTGACACAATTTTTTCTTCTTTTCTTTTCAGCCGTTTTTTTTCTTTTTTTCTTTTTCTATTTGATTTCTTTTTTTTGTTTTCATTTCTTTTTCATGTTGATTATTTTTTCCAACTTCTTTTTTTTTTCTTCCTTCTCATTTCAACCCTCTTCTCAATATCAAATGCAAATACCAAACTGACGAACAACACATACACACAATTAACAAATAAACTAGCTTGACTAGGATAGGCTAATTTTAGGATTGTAGTTAATAAATGGGTCAAAATAGGTCAATTTGGCTAGTGAAGTTCAAGGGTAAAAAGACGATAAAAGAGGATTTGCCTCTCCACATGTGTCACCACCACAAACCGAATGCATACAAGTACTAAAGGATAAATTTCATGCTTATGCAAATTGATGTTACATGTCTTATAAGGAGTAGTACTCTCATCCTAGAATGAAACTGATCATGAATGTCATCAGTTTATTAAGCTCTATACCTTAGAAAATTTGAGTAGGTTGCCGATATTAAGTCAAGTCTATTCTTCAGTAGAAATTAACCAAAAACTCGTAGATTATGCAATGATTGTACAAGAAAGGCACTAACTATGCAAGGCTTGGGTTAAAATAAAAGCACAGACGCAGTTTCATCATTGTTATTCAACCGTTCTGACTCGACCTAATATGCAAAACAAAGCATGTTTTTGTATTTTTTTTAAAAAAAAAATTTCAATTTTTGTTTGATTTTTTCTAAGTGAAAAAGAAAGAACAATGCACACGGAAATGCAAGAAATATGCAAACAGAAATGCAATAAAAATGCAAACGGATGCAAACAGACAGATGCATACCCTCCCCAAACCAAATCACACAATGCCCTCATTGTGTTCAGCAAACAACCATCAGCAGTGCAAAATATAAGGGAAAGGAATATGCGAACGAGATGAATACAAATAAAGTAAAACATAAGAAATGAAAATTACAATGTATACAAGAATGCCCTCCTCAAGCCAGTAGAAACTAAGGAGAGGATGTGGCCAGCGTGCCCTTAATCAACAACCTTCAACTAAGTGTGTGTGAAAGTATGCGCTCAAGGCCCTTAAAAGCTTATCATAAATTTGCGCATGTGCTACACAAAAGCATAAGTAGCACAAAGATAAAATGTGAGCATATAAAATCAAAGTTAGAGACCGTCTCAGCTTGCTGTAATTTCTTTGACAACTCTCATAGCAATCCACCAAATTATTCCACCAATCAGCTAAGCATGGAACATAAAAGCTCAAACCATAAGGCACAACTAGAGCATATAACATTGAAAACACGTAAGTAGAAACAACATGCTTAGACGAGTATTATATGTGAAGTGGAGGAGTCAAGTGTGCAATAGGAGAAGGTGGGTAGTCATCACAAATACAAGGGGTAGTAAGTCAAATATGTCAACGGGATCTCCTATAATAAGCTCACCTATTATATCGTCATATGTGTCTCATTTGACCTCAAGACCTTCTAATTGAACATTCTCACTCTCCTTATCGCACACCTATCAAAAATAACCAACTAGCCTAAACTAATGTAGTAGAGAAAGTCGGGATCGTATCCACAGAGAGACAATTGTGTTCTATTTGCTAATTATAAGTCCGTCTGAGTCATAAATTTTGGGGGTTGATTGGTTTTGTCTATCAACTAAAATAGCAAGCAAAGAGGAAATAAATGTAGAAAAAGGATTTCAAATAATAGGAAGAAAAGGCTAGGATTTCGGGTCACCACGGTCAACAACGATCAAGGTAAGGTCAACGGTCGACATAAATACGGTCTGAATTGAAGGTTAATGAAAAGGTCTTTCCGGTCCGCTATTCGCCCTAGAGTACTAATCTAGCTTTCGCTCTAATTTGGATGGTCTATTGTTTGTAGTAGGTCTAACTTCTTTCAATCTTTCGATCTAGGTCAAAGTTTCCCAGGTCAGATAATTAATTACGTCGACTTAACCAATTAAATGGTATTAGATGCTGCAATTAACAATACAAGTATATATTAATGCCAGACCTAATCACTAATTAAGACTGTCTTATAATCATGGCTTCCCTAATCCTAGCGAGGAAATTTAGCTATGCATAATCAAATTAACAAACTTATCAATAATAATGAAAATTAAATTAAGCATGATAGAAGAAACTAAATAACAATTATACATAAAACTTGCAATAATAGAAAGCTGAGGAAATAAATTAAACAAGAGAAATTAAGAAGAAGAATTAAAGGGAGAACGAAAGGAAATTGTTTACCAAATAATAGGGACGAACTACAAAGTTTCCGATCCAAAAGTAAGAACAAAAGCGACGTTGGAAAGTTTAACAGTATGCAAAGATGATCTCTAATATGTTTAGTAAAAGTAGCTTATATACTAAGTTCGAAACCAAGTACAATTAAGAGATAAATGGGTTTCTAATAATCGTAAATGAATCCGGCCGATAACTAGCTTTAGTCGATCGACCAAGTGACCCAGTCGATCGACTAACCAAAGCTGGCGAGATGCTTCAGTTGATCGACCAAAAACAGCAGTCGATCGACTTTTTGTCGGCGCCCATTTCCTGCAACGCGCACTGAACTTCAAACGGCAGCCATTTCTTTGTTACTTGATAAAATTGAGCGTTTTCGGTGGCATTGGAAAGCTAAGAAGATAAGATTTCACCTCCAATAGAAATCACTTGATTATCCGTTGTATAACTCAAGTTATGTCTCTCCAAAGTAGGCACTAGCGGCGTGAAGTTCTTCTCTTGCTCGATAAGCTTCCTTACTTTACGACTGATGCGTATATTTTATATAAGGTTTTTATCTCATTTTTACACGCATGTCTATACTATTTATGTAGCATCTAGCTACAAATACCCCCGAATGGTCTACTTTGGTTTGTCTTGTGTTAATTGCAGGTACGGACCAGAAAGGAGCAAAACCGAGCCTAAACTTGTCTCATTTGCATGCATTTGTGGAGAATAAGGAATCGGAGCTCGAAAACCATCACTTGAAGACGCTTGAGCTGACTTCGGAAGGCGCCAAGGAGTCTTATGTGCTAATATAGCACGATTGGCTAACTATTTAGTCGATCAAATGCTTTATCCATCGAAGATTCACTCGATCGAGCTGTTCTGATGCTCGATCGATAGGGCTAATACAAGAAGTACTCGATCGAACTCCATTTCTGTTCGATCGAGAGGAATTGCTGGATATGTCCCCGATCGAGGGGTTTTATTCCACTCGATCGAGAGGTTTTACCTTGTATGCGTGTTTTTACTTTATTTCGAGTTGGGCTTTGTAATTAGGATTTAAGCTAGGTTAAGTAATACGTGATAATTCTTCTTCATCTCTTAGACCTCGACATTCTCTCCACTCTCTACTCTCTGATACTTTTACTCTAGAACTTTTGCTTGGATCTTAAGCTTTTAATCGGTATCATCACTCTTTCTTTATTCTTAATTATTCATTGCTCTTTATTTCTTTCTCTCTTTACCTTAAATTGTTATTATCAATCTTTCATTGCTCTGTTATTATGTTGAATTTCTCTTGCTTATGTGTGGTTGTTGCTACCCCGATAATTATGTATAGCTAATCTCCCTTGCTAAGACATAGGGGAAATATGATTCTAAGGGAATTGTAAAATTGAATTATTAGGTTTAATGCTAGTTTAATCTATGTTGTTAATCGCTGCTTTTAATTGTTCTTGTCTAATTGAGTCGACACAATTAGTTAATAAATCACTGTAAGCCTTGACCTAGATCGGAAGATTGGAAAGGGCGAGACTCGTAGCGAATATTAGGGCATTTTAGCGAGGGCGGAAGCTAAGCTAATTGTGTTCTAAGGGGAATTGAGACCGGAAGGAGATATTCACTGCTCCATAGATTATACTTGCATTTGTAACACCCCCATTTATTCAGGAGCCTTTAGCTAGACATTTCCAAATAAAGAGGACTGTTACTATCTCGGTTTCCCGAGGTAGTGAATAACAAAGTACAACAATACCAAAGTACTTTAAATTAAAACTTTAATGAATACGTGTTTATTACAACTTAACCAACTAAAACTTAACATAAAATAACTACAACTCGCAGCGGAAATAAATAAAGTGATATAATTATTCTATGTGATCTAGACTTCAACTATGGTCCAAGTGAAGCTCTTATCCCAATGCTCCCAAGTCAGCTAACCTTTAGTACCTGTCAAATCTGCTCCCCATAAAATGGTTCACCGCAGGTGTTCACGAATACACAGTCA